>NW_028225180.1:85821408-86395791 GCF_052327205.1 Somniosus microcephalus | reverse complement strand
GGCCTCTCCCCTCCGGTCAATCCGCAGAGTGGGCGGAGCCTCTCCCCCTCCTGTCAATCCACAGAGTGGGCAGGGCCTCTCCCCTCCTGTCAATCCACAGAGTGGGCGGAGCCTCTCTCCCTCCTGTCAATCCATAGAGTGGGCGGAGCCTCCATCCCTTCTGTCAATCCATGGAGTGGGCGGGGCCTCATCCTCTTGTCAATCCATAGAGTGGGCGGGGCCTCATCCTCTTGTCAATCCATAGAAACATAGAAGATAGGAGCAGGAGTAGGCCATTTGGCCCCTCCAAATTCAGTACCCTGTCCCTGCCTTCTCCCCATATCCCTTGATCACTTTAGCCTTAAGAAATATATCCAACTCCTTCTTGAATATATTTAATGAATTGGCCTCCACTGCCTTCTGTGGTAGAGAATTCCACAGGTTCACCACTCTCTGGGTGAAGAAATTCCTCCTCATCTCTGTCCTAAATGGCTTACCCCTTATCCTTAGACTGTGACCCCTGGTTCTGGACTCCCCGGCCATCGGGAACATCCTTCCTGCATCTAGTCTGTCTAGTCCTGTTAGAATTTTATAAGTTTCAATGAAATCCCCTCTCATTCTTCTAAACTCTAGCGAATATAAGCCCAGTCGACCCAATCTCTCCTCATACGTCATTCCTGCCATCCCAGGTATCAGTCTGGTGAATCTTCGCTGCACTTCCTCCATGGCAAGAACATCCTTCCTCAGATAAGGCGACCAAAACTGCACACAATACTCAAGGTGTGGTCTCACCAAGGCCCTGTACAACTGCAGCAAGACATCCTTGTTGCTGTACTCAAACCCTCTCGCTACGAAGGCCAACATACCATTTGCCTTCTTAACCGCCTGCTGCACCTGCATGCTTACCTTCAGCGACTGGTGCACAAGGACACCCAGGTCTTGTTGCACTTCACCTTCTCCCAATCTATTGCCATTCAGATAATAATCTGCCTTCCTGTTTTTGCCACCAATGTGGATAACCTCGCATTTATCCACATTATACTGCATCTGCCAGGCTTCTGCCCAATCACCCAACCTGTCCAAATCATACTGGAGTTTCTCGGCATCCTCCTCACAGCACACACGCCCACCCAGCTTTGTGTCATCTGCAAACTTGGAGATATTACATCTAGTTCCCTCGTCTAGATCATCATTTATATATATTGTGAATAGTGGGCGGTGTCTCTCCCTCCTGTCAATCCATAGAGTGGGTGGGGCCTCTCCCTCTTGTCAATCAATAGAGTGGGCGGGCCACCATCGGAGGGGCAGTACTGAGAGAAGCGCCGCAGTGTCGGAGGAGCAGTACTGAGGGAGCGCCGCAATGTCGGAGGGGCAGTACTGAGGGAGCGTCGCACTGTCTGAGGGAGCGCTGCACTGTCGGAGGGGCAGTACTGAGGGAGCACCGCACTGTGGGAGGGGCAGTACTGAGGGGGCGCCGCATTGTGGGAGGGGCAGTACTGAGGGAGCGCCGCACTGTCGGAGGGGCGGGACTGAGGGAGCACCGCACTGTCGAAGGAGCGGTGCTGAGGGAGCGCCACACTGTCGGAGGGGCAGTACTGAGGGAGCGCCACACTGTCAGAGGGGCAGTACCGAGGGAGCGCCGCACTGTCGGAGGGCCAGTACTGAGGAAATGCCACACTGTCGGAGGGACAGTACTGAGGGAGCGTCGCACTGTCAGAGGGGCAGTACTGAGGGAGCGCCACATTGTCGGAGGGGCAGTACTGAGGGAGCGCCGCACTGTCGGAGGGGCAGTACTGAGGGAGCTCCGCACTGGCGGAGAGGCAGTACTGAGGGAGCGCCGCACTGTCGGAGGGGCAGTACTGAGGGAGCGCCGCACTGCCGGAGGGGTAATACTGAGGGAGCGCCGCACTGTCGGAGGGGCAGTACTGAGGGGGCGCCGCACTGTCGGAGGGGCAATACTGAGGGAGCGCCGCACTGTCGGAGGGGCAGTACTGAGGGAGCGCTGCACTGTCAGAGGGGCAGTACTGAGGGAGCACCGCACTGTCGGAGGGGCAGTACTGAGGGAGCGCCGCACTGTCGGAGGGGCAGTACTGAGGGAACGCCGCACTGTCGGAGGGGCAGTACTGAGGGAGCACCGCACTGTCGGAGGGGCAGTACTGAGGGAGCGCCGCACTGTCGGAGGGGCAGTACTGAGGGAGCGCCGCACTGTCGGAGGGGTAGTACTGAGGGAGCGCCACACTGTCGGAGGGGCAGTACTGAGGGAGCGCCGCACTGTCGGAGGGGCAGTACTGAGGGAGCTCCGCACTGGCGGAGAGGCAGTACTGAGGGAACGCCGCACTGTCGGAGGGGCAGTACTGAGGGAGTGCTGCACTGTCGGAGGGGCAGTACTGAGGGAGTGCTGCACTGTCGGAGGGGCAGTACTGAGGGAGCTCCGCACTGGCGGAGAGGCAGTACTGAGGGAACGCCGCACTGTCGGAGGGGCAGTACTGAGGGAACGCCGCACTGTCGGAGGGGCAGTACTGAGGGAGTGCTGCACTGTCGGAGGGGCCATCTTTCGGAAGAGACATTAAACCGAGGCCCCGTCTGCTCTGTCGGGTGGACGTAAAAGATCCCATCCATGACCACTATTTCAAAGAAGAGCAGGGGGAGTTCTCCTCGGTGTCCTGGGGCCAATATTTATCCCTCAACCAACATCTACAAGATGCACTGCAGCAACTCGCCATAGCTCCTTCAACAGCACCTTCCAAACCCACGACCTCTACCACTTAGAAGGACAAGGGCAGCAGACGCATGGGAACATCACCACCTACAAGTTCCCCTCCAAGCCACACACCATCCTGACTTGGACCTGTATCGCCGTTCCTTCACTGTCGCTGGGCCAAAATCCTGGAACTCCCTTCCTAACAGCATTGTGGGTGTACCTACACCATATGGACTGCAGCGGTTCAAGAAGGCGGCTCACCACCATCTTCTCAAGGGCAATTAGGGATGGGCACTAAATGCAGGCCTAGCCAGCCAGCGACGCCCACATCCCATCAATGAATTTAAAAAAAAGATGATCTGGTCATTATCACATTGCTGTTTGTGGGAGCTTGCTGTGCGCAAATTGGCTGCTGCCTTTCCTACATTATAACAGTGACCACACTTCAAACAGTACTTCATTGGCTGTAAAGCGCTTTGGGACGTCCAGTGGTCGTGAATGGCGCTGTGTAAATGCGAGTCTTTCTTTCTTTCACCAGGCAGCTCCCTGGATTCACCGCATGCCGATCCAGGCCGACTTGAACAACCGACCACCAACCCCTCTCAAATCTAGAAAGACATTTTGGACTGTCGCCGAAGCCCTTCAGCGATCTCCAATCAGCCTCGATGACCGACGGTGAAATGCTTGGAAGAACTGAGACATACGGGATGGATTCCTTATAGAGGACCTGAAGGATCAAAGCTCCCTTGCAAACAGTGGACAACCATCGCCTCGGAACCGCCTCGGAACCGGTCATGGTCGATGCTGCCACCTTCTCCGTAGGTGGAAGATTAAAGCATCCCCATCATGTGACTGTGGAGCTCCTGAGCAGACCCTGGAGCACATCACTGGGCACTGCCCTCAGAGGAAATTCGCAGGCAGCCTACAAGATGTCCACGCTGTGACACTGGAAGCTTTGGGCTGGATATTCAACTTTGATATTGACATTTGATTCAATTAATTTAATTATTTAATCAGGGGTCACAGTCTAAGGATAAGGGGTAAGCCATTTAGGACAGCGATGAGGAGGAATTTCTTCACCCAGAGAGTGGTGAACCTGTGGAATTCTCTACCACAGAAGGCAGTGGAGGCCAATTCATTAAATATATTCAAGAAGGAGTTGGATATATTTCTTAATGCTAAAGGGGTCAAGGGATATGGGGAGAAAGCAGGGACAGGGTACTGAGTTTGGATGATCAGCCATGATCTCATTAAATGGCGGAGCAGGCTCGAGGGGCCGAATGGCCTACCCCTGCTCCTATCTTCTATGTTTCTGTGTTTCTGTGTATTTACTTCACTGTTACCATACAAAAGAAGAGGGAGAAGAATTGCGGAAGTGTAACTAGGTTTACCAGAATGATACCCGGACGTCAAGGGTTATGTTACGAGGAGAGATTACACCAACTAGGGTTGTGTTCCCAGGAATTTAGAAGATTAAGGGGTGATCTGATCGAAGTTTTCAAGATATTAAGGGGAACTGATAGGGTAGATAGAGAGGAACTATTTCCGCTGGTTGGGAAGCCTAGGACGAGGGGACACAGTGTAACAGACACAGTACTGCACTGGAGTGCCGGCCTCGGTAATGTGCTCAAGTCTCTGCGGTGAGGCTTGAACCTATGAGCTACTGCCCAGCCTAGGCTGAAATCCGTACCTATTTAAGTGAGGATATCAAGGGCCTTCCCCTGTTGGCCCATTGGGTAGAGATGGCACCTGCTGTAGCACTAAGTTGCACGGAAGCACACGGGGTCCTCGCCTGGGACCTAACCAGCTGGGGCAGCAGTAGGGACACAACCGTTGGGGCTCGATGTCTCTGGGGTTGGAAGGTGTAAGATTAGGATCACAGGCTCACACACAGATTACCCAACAGGGCTTTAGAAGTTGTAAGGCTTTTATTAAAGAGCTACAGTTTTAAAGCATAATCAGGTATTACATATGGTTTAAGCTGAGTATAATAGACATACAACCCGTGACAGTGGGAGCGACCTACGACTCCCGAATCGGAATGCCACGACCGGACGGATGGGGAAGGCAGTATGGTGGTCTCAGTCTGCTGCAGTGGTCACTTCCGTTGGGTCATCTCTCAAGCTGTTGGAGGTATGAGGCCGTCAGCCACCTCAGAGGCTAAACTTGACCAAGGTGTTAGGCCGTAGCCACCTCGGGGAAGCCTTTGCCCCTAGCTGCCTGATTTCCCCTCTCGGTCGCCCATATTTATAGTTATTTCAGTGGGCTGGTAATCAGCTGGTGTCAATCATTTGATCCCCATCCTATTGTCCAATTGTGAAGCGGGAAGGCATCCCTCGCCGTCCCTTTCTGAGTGACTGACAAGGCCTCCCTCTTATCTTTCTGTGGAAGGTTTTGTTATGTTTCTTGATATTCGACCTTGCTGGCATTTCTGCTCTCTGTTCCCGGCTGCATGCTGTCAATCTCTGTTCTAAGAATTAAAACCTGTCTTTGAATCTAACAGCTATTTCTTACAAAGGGGAGAAATCAGCCAGGGCTCCTGGCTCCCAAACACTATCCAGTTTAATTCTTGGGATTTATTACCACCTCTCATTGTGCTGAGTGGCTTCCCAGGCAACCGCAGGTACAGCAAGCAATTAGCACGTTGGCCTTTAAGAACAGAAGAAATAAGAGCAGGAATAGGCCACTTGGCCCCTCGAGCCTGCTCCACCATTCAATAAGATCATGGCTGATCTTGGGCTCAAAGCTACTTCCCCGCCCACTCCCCATAACCCTTCACTCCTTTATCTTGCAAAAATCTGTCTATCTCCACCTTAAATGTATTTAATGACCCAGCCTCCACGGCTCTCTGGGGCAGAGAATTCCACAGATTTACGACCCTCTGAGAGAAGAAATTCCTCCTCATCTCAGTTCTAAATGGGCGACCCTTTATTCTGAAACTGTGCCCCCCGAGTTCTAGATTCCCCCACGAGGGGAAACATCCTCTCTGCATCTACCTTGTCGAGCCCCCTCAGTATCTTATATGTTTCAATAAGATCACCTCTCATTCTTCTAAACTCCAATGAGTATAGGCCCAACCTGCTCAACCTTTCTTCATAAGTCAACCCCTTCATCTCTGGAATCAACCGTGTGAATCGTCTCTGAACTGCCTCCAACGCAAGTATATCCTTCCTTAAATAAGGAGACCAAAACTGTACGCAGTACTCCAGGCGTGGTCTCACCAACACCCTGTACAGTTGTAGCAGGACTTCCCTACTTTTATACTCCAACCCCCTTGCAATAAAGGCCAACATTCCATTTGCCTTTTTGATTACTTGCTGCACCTGCATGCTAACTTTTTGTGTTTCATGCACAAGGACCCCCAGGTCCCTCTGAAGTGTAGCATTTTGTAATCTCTCTTCATTTAAATAATAATTTGCTTTTTTATTTTTCCTGCCAGGGGGTTGGAGTATAAGAGTAAGGAAGTTGTGCTACAATTGTACAGGGCTCTGGTGAGACCACGCCTGGAGTACTGTGCACAGTTTTGGTCTCCTTATCTAAGGAGGGATATACTTGCCTTGGAGGTGATGCAACGAAGGTTCACTAGATTGATTCCTGGGATGAGGGCTGTCCTATGAGGAGAGATTGAGTAGATTGGGCCGATACTCTGTGGAGTTTAGACGAGTGAGAGGTGATCTCATTGAAACATAGAAGATTCTGAGGGGGATTGACAGGGTAGATGCTGAGAGGTTGTTTCCCCCTGGCTGGGGAGTCTAGAACTCGGGGTCACAGTCTCAGGATAAGGGGTCGGCCATTTAGGACTGAGATGAGGAGGAATTTCTTCACTCAGAGGGCGGTGAATCTTTGGAATTCTCTGCCCCAGAGGGCTGTGGAGGCTCAGTCGTTGAGTATATTCAAGGCTGAGATCGATAGATTTTTGGACTCTAGGGGAATCGAGGGATATGGGGATCGGGCGGGAAAGTGGAGATGAGGTCGATGATCAGCCATGATCTCATTGAATGGCGGAGCAGGCTCGAGGGGCCGAATGGCCGACTCCTGCTCCTACTTCTTATGTTTAGAGGTGACTGGAGTCACATTTTGGTCCAGACCGTTTAAGGGTGGCAGGTTTCTTTCCCATTAGTGAACCAGTTGGGTTTTTACAATAATCACAGCTTCACGGTCACTTTTACTGATCCCTACTTTTTATTTCCAGATTTATTTTTAAATGCATTCAAATTCTCAAATTGCCCATGGCGGGATTTGATCTCTCCTTCTCTGGATTAGTAGTCCAGGCCTCTGGCTTACTGGTAACCAAACAACTATACTGCCATACCCAGAATAGTCCAGTTGGAAAAACCTCTGCATGTAGATGGCAAGTGAGGACATGGTCAGCTCAGCTGTGAGACCCCACACCAACTCCCGCCCACCCCCCCCCCCCCCCACAATTCCACAGTCCAGGGAATGCTGACACTCAACTGACACATGAAGGTGACCACTCGGACAGAGTACAGTGGGGGCTGGGGATGCCGAGAAAACCCAGCTCTCTGCCCCTGCCTCAACCCATAAGAATATAAGAAATAGGAGCAGGAGTAGGCCATTCGGCCCTTTGACCCCCTAGGTGGGGGGTGGGGGGGGGGGAGGGCGAGACCCACAGAGGGATTTCAACACAAGGATGAGAATTTTAAATCTGAGGCATCGGTGGAGACTGGGAGCCAATGTAGGGTCAGCGAGCACAGGGGGTGATGGGTGAACGGGACTCAGTGCGAGTTAGGACACAGCGCAGCAGAGTTTTGGACGAGCTCGCTCGGGTTTGTGGAAGGTGGAAGCTGGCCAGGAGAGTGTTGGAGTAGCCAAGTCCAGAGGTAACAAAGGCAAGGGATGAGCTCTGGCTGTGTCCAGAGTGGGTTAAGCTTCTGCCCAAACTCAACTCAGCATTGTGGCCACGTCAAAGGGATGTGGAACATTAGGAGGTGATGTCACACAATGGTTTCCATTGCGACTCTGACTGCATAAGAATGTTTGAATATATACAGGGCAACAAAAACACACGCCGTTTGTAAAAAAACAGCACAAAATAAGAAAAAAACGAGTGCAGGGAGCAGCCCTGTGATGGAAGCACACGGGAACCTTTCCAATCTGGTACTGTCCATTTGAGAGAATGGTAAAACCCTCTTTTATTTCGAACTGAGCTCGGGCAAGAATGGTCACGAAGGAAGGTGGCGGGGGGGGGGGGGGGAAAGGGTGGAGACTTACCAAATGTCAAGATTTTAGAATGAATTCACCATATTTGATCTTACGGTGACAGATGAGAGACTGAATGCGAATCTGAAGTCACTGGGGGGTTAGCGGGGGATTTCGGTGTTTGAAGTATTGGAGTGGGTTGCAGGTTGGCCGGGGGGGAGGGGGGGGGTCCCTGCAGTTCTAACCAGGACAGATAATAGTGATAAAGTTAATCGAATTCGTTAAGGCGAAAGGGTTCTAAAGTGTGCGGGTTGGGTGGTGGGAGTGGTGGGGGGGGGGGGGAGGGTTCGGTGGGTGGGGATAACATTGGCTGATCAGGACCAGAGTGGCCACTGCTGGGAAGTGTGTGTGAGGGCAGGATGCTGCCTGTGAAGCCTACTGCTGCCGAATGGCCGTTCGAGAAAGAGAGGGAGAGGTACAGGGCAGCTACCTGTGAAGCTACTACCCCAGCCTTCAGGAGAGGAGGAGGAGGGGCTTCGAAGGACCACAACAAGTGAGCTTGAACATGGGGCGATAGTTGGAAAACATGCGTGCGATTGTATTGGGGCTGATCTTCTTCATCTCTGGCAGTCCCTAGGGACCAAGGATAACTTGCTTCCACACTAAAAATGAGTTCTCAGGTGACTGATGAGTCCAATGCGGGACCTACAGTCTCTGTCACAGGTGGGGTAGACGGTGGTTGAAGGGGCGGGTGGGTGGGGTGCTTGGGTTGACGTGCGCTCCTTGCGCTGCCTGCGCTTGGCTTCCGCTTGCACCCGGCGAAGAGACTCGAGGTGTTCAGCGCCTTCCCGGATGCTTCTCCTCCAACTTTGTGCGGTCTTGGGCCAGGGATTCCCAGGTGTCGGTGGGGATGTTGCACTTTTTCAAAGAGGCTTTGAGGGTGTCCTTGAAGTGTTTCCTCTGCCCACCTGGGGCTCTCTTGCTGTGTCGGAGCTCCGAGTAGAGCGCTTGCTTTGGGAGTCTCGTATCGGGCATGCGGACGATGTGACCCGTCCATCGGAGCTGATCGAGCGCGGTCAAAGCTTCGATGCTGGGGATGTTGGCCTGAGCAAGAAGACTGACGTTGGTGCGCCTACCCTGCCAATGGATTTGCAGGATCTTGCAGAGGCAGCGTTGGTGGTACCTCTCCAGTGCTTTGAGGTGCCTGCTGTACATGGTCCATGTCTCTGAAGCATACAACAGGGCGGGTATCACTACTGCTCTGTAGACCATGAGCTTGATGCCAGGTTTGAGGTCCTGGTCTTCAAACACTCTCTTCCTCAGGCGACCGAAGTGTGGCGGGGAGAGGTGGGGTGGAAATTAGATTAGCAATAAACACAGGGTGTCACATGTGGGAGGGCGAAGGCTGCGGGTAACGAGTTTAATATGGTCATGAATCTTACCATTCATGTAGAAATGACTCATGAGATAACACTGGGCGGCCTGCTGGTGGCGCCGTCCAAGGAAAGTATAAATACTCGGGCGTGGGCCCAGCTTGCTCAGGACGTTTATTGTAACCAGGAACTAGTGATGTAACTAGAACTCATGGTTGTGAAACAGTTGATTAAAGCCTTGTTTTATACTCCAACCAACTGCTTAGTAGTTTTCTTACATCAGATATTATTTACCAAATTCCTTCATCGCCCTCCGATGCAAATGGGCCGTCCCGTGAACCCCAGCCTGCTCTCGAAGGTTCTGATTCGACCCAGCGAAAGGCGGCTGGACATTGTGTCGGGCGTGCGCTCCTGCCTCCCTCGCCCTCCTCCTCCCCCCCACCCGCCCCCCCCGCCTCTCAGGCCCCGCGCATTGCCGCTCTTCCCGCGAGGGCATGGGTGAGGCAAGGGCTGAGCGGGGGGCAGTCTCGGCGGGAAGGCCTCTGCCGCGAGTTTCGTCGGAACGGCGGGACTGAAAATCCGCGCCAGGGTTTGACGTTCTCGGTTGTCAGCGGCTGCGCTCCTGAGGGCTGCCTTTGTGTTGTCTGGCGGTTCGCCTTCTGCTTGCCAGTGAACTTTTTTTTACGACTTATCATATTCCCCTTCATGCCAGTTCCCCAGGGCTCTCCTCCCACTGAGTGCCGTCTCCCAGCTCCCCAGGGGGACACACACCTCTCAGCCGTCCTGCTCCCTGGCCCGGACTGGAGCTGTGCACGGCAGAGGTTCGCCTGCAACATCTGGGATCGGGAGTCAGCACAGGGGGACTCCAGATCCAAGGTGCTGATCTCGGTCTTGACATGAATCTTGTCATTTATGTGGAAATGACTTATGTAATAATACTGGGCGGCCTGCTGGTGGCGCTGTCCAGGGAGAGTATAAATACTCGGGCATGGGTCCAGCTTGCTCAGGACATTCTTTAACAGGAACTAGTGAAGGACACAACTAGACCTCCATGTTGAAAAACAGTTGATTAAAGCCTTGTTTAACATTCAGACCAAGTGCCTAGTAGTTTTCTTACGTCAGGTCTCACTGCTCAGCAAGGCTTGCCCGAAGAGAGGGAGGGAAAAGTGAAGGGGAGAAGGCTCGATAGAAGACCACTCATTAGCCAGGAGGCCAGGAACAAGTAGGGTGATTGAGGCCTGGGGCAGACTCACTCATTGTCGCTGATAAATGGGGAATGTTGTACCAGGGGGAAAACTGAAAGAGGGGAGGGAAAATAATGAAAATTGGGAAGAAAACAAAAATGACTGACGTAAGAGAACTACTAGGCACTTGGTCTGAGTATTAAACAAAGCTTTAATCAACTGTTTCACAACATGGAGATCTAGTTGTCCTTCACTAGTTCCTGTTTACAAAATGTCCTCAGCAAGCTGGGCCCATGCCCGAGTATTTACACTCTCCCTGGACAGCGCCACCAGCAGGCCGCCCAGTATTATTTCATAAGTCATTTCTACATGAATGGCAAGATTCATGTCAATGACCTTATCTCATTTGGACACTGGCAAAGCCACATTTACAGCCCTTCTCCAGAACTGGTGACTCACCTCCTGACTCCCCAGAGCACAAGTCAGGAGTGTGATGGAATACTCTCCACTTGCCTGGATGAGTGCTGCTCCCAACAACACTCAAGAAGCTCGACACCATCCAGGACAAAGCAGCCCCGCTTGCTCGGCACCCCGTCCGCCACCTTACACATCCACTCCCTCCACCACCGGCGCACCGTGGCTGCAGTCTGTACCATCTACAAGATGCACTGCAGCAACTCGCCAAGGCTTCTTCGGCAGCACCTCCCAAACCCGCAACCTCTTCCACCTCGAAGGACAAGGGCAGCAGGCGCATGGGAACACCTCCAAGTTCCCCTCCAAGTCACACACACCATCCTGACTTGGAAATATATCGACCGATCCTTCATCGTCGCTGGGTCAAAATCCTGGAACTCCCTCCCTAACAGCACTGTGGGAGCACCTTCACCACACGGACTGCAGCCGTTCAAGAAGGAGGCTCACCACCACCTTCTCAAGGGCAACTAGGGATGGGCAATAAATGCCGGCAGTGCCAGCGACGCCTATAATTCCAAGAATGAATAGTTAAATAACACAGTGTGAACTAGAAGCCAGACTGAGTTGGGATGCTAGACTAGTGAACCATTGAGATTTTTTAACAAGCTAGCAGTTTTATGGTAAAAATTTGGTATTTGGTTTAACACACCACAGGACATGTGAATAACAACAACACCTTGTATTTATATAGCGCCTTTAACATAGTAAAACGTCCCAAGGCCCTTCACAGGAGTGTAAATCAGGCACAATCAGACCCCGAGCCACATCAGGAGATATTAGGACAGGCGACCAAAAGCTGGGTCAAAGAGGTCGGTTTTAAGGAGCGTCTTAAAGGAGGAGAGAGAGGCGGAGAGGTTTAGGGAGGGAATTCCAGAGCTCGGGGCCCAGGCGGCTGAAGGCACGGCCGCCAATGGTGGAGCGATGGAAATCGGGGGATGCGCAAGAGGCCAGAATTGGAGGAGCGCAGAGATCTCGGAGGGTTGTAGGGGCTGGAGGAGGTTACAGAGATAGGGAGGGTTGTAGGGGCTGGAGGAGGTTACAGAGATAGGGAGGGTTGTAGGGCTGGAGGAGGTTACAGAGATAGGGAGAGTTGTAGGGGCTGGAGGAGGTTACAGAGATAGGGAGGGTTGTAGGGCTGGAGGAGGTTACAGAGATAGGGAGGGTTGTAGGGCTGGAGGAGGTTACAGAGATAGGGAGGGTTGTAGGGCTGGAGGAGGTTACAGAGATAGGGAGGGTTGTAGGGGCTGGAGGAGGTTACAGAGATAGGGAGGGGTGTAGGGGCTGGAGGAGGTTACAGAGATAGGGAGAGTTGTAGGGGCTGGAGGAGGTTACAGAGATAGGGAGGGTTGTAGGGGCGGGAGGAGGTTACAGAGATAGGGAGGGTTGTAGGGCTGGAGGAGGTTACAGAGATAGGGAGGGTTGTAGGGCTGGAGGAGGTTACAGAGATAGGGAGGGTGGTAGGGCTGGAGGAGGTTACAGTGATAGGGAGGGTTGTAGGGGCTGGAGGAGGTTACAAAGATAGGGAGGGTTGTAGGGGCTGGAGGAGGTTACAGGGATAGGGAGGGTTGTAGGGGCTGAAGGAGCTTACAGAGATAGGGAGGGTTGTAGGGCTGGAGGAGGTTACAGAGATAGGGAGGGTTGTAGGGGCTGGAGGGGGTTACAGAGATAGGGAGGGTTGTAGGGGCTGGAGGAGGTTACAGAGATAGGGAGGGTTGTAGGGGCTGGAGGAGGTTACAGAGATAGGGAGGGTTGTAGGGCTGGAGGAGGTTACAGAGATAGGGAGGGTTGTAGGGGCTGGAGGGGGTTACAGAGATAGGGAGGGTTGTAGGGGCTGGAGGAGGTTACAGAGATAGGGAGGGTTGTAGGGGCTGGAGGAGGTTACAGAGATAGGGAGGGTTGTAGGGCTGGAGGAGGTTACAGAGATAGGGAGGGTGGTAGGGCTGGAGGAGGTTACAGTGATAGGGAGGGTTGTAGGGGCTGGAGGGGGTTACAGGGATAGGGAGGGTTGTAGGGGCTGGAGGAGGTTACAGAGATAGGGAGGGTTGTAGGGGCTGGAGGAGGTTACAGAGATAGGGAGGGTTGTAGGGCTGGAGGAGGTTACAGAGATAGGGAGGGTTGTAGGGGCTGGAGGGGGTTACAGAGATAGGGAGGGTTGTAGGAGCTGGAGGAGGTTACAGAGATGGGGAGGGTTGTAGGGGCTGGAGGAGGTTACAGAGGTAGGGAGGGTTGTAGGGCTGGAGGAGGTTACTGAGATAGGGAGGGTTGTAGGGGCTGGAGGAGGTTACAGAGATAGGGAGGGTTGTAGGGGCTGGAGGAGGTTACAGAGATAGGGAGGGTTGTAAGGGCTGGAGGAGGCTACAGAGATAGGGAGGGTTGTAGGGGCTGGAGGAGGTTACAGAGATAGGGAGGGTTGTAGGGGCTGGAGGAGGTTACAGAGATAGGGAGGGTTGTAGGGCTGGAGGAGGTTACAGGGATAGGGAGAGGGGCGAGGAGTCCATGGAGGGATTTGAACACCAGGATGAGAATTTTAAAATCGAGGCATTGCCAGACTGGGAGCCAATGTAGGTCAGTGAGCACAGAAGGTGATGGGCGAACGGGATGAGGTCTGCATCTCCACATCTGTATCTTATCTTTGTGTCTTCCAGGTGTTTAGAAACAAGATAAGCTCCGAGTCCTTCAGCTCCCTGGACGTCCAAGAAGGTTTCCAGTTCCCGCCGAACGAGGGGTCAGCCTGTCTCCTGCGCCCGAACGCCAGCCTCTTACACCACGGTTTGGCGCCGGCCGACCGTGCTTCCTGCCTGCTGGCCAGCCAGCCCTGCGGCCGCCCGCGCCCCATGCCCAGGCCTCAGCTGGCGGGCGGGTACGCCGCACCCGACATCATCACCATCGAGCACAACTACTGCAGCCGGCGGGCGGCCAAGCGGGCTGGTGTGGGGGGCGGCGGTGGCGCCGGCAGGGGAGGGACCGCCCGGCGGGTGCTGAGTGCCCACCGCTGGAGCTGCGGGGCCGCCGCCCTCCGCTCCACCCGCCAGCACACCCGGACCCGGGCGCAGGCCAGGATCGAGGTGGACGAGGCGGTGGACCTGGTGGTGGGCATCCAGCAGGTGGGCGGGCACCCCGCGGGCAAGCGGGAGGTGACCGCCGAACCCAGCGAGCACCTCCAGACGTCACAGCATCGTAAGGTGGGTACCAGGCGCCTCGCCCTCTCCTAGCGCCCTTCACGATGTCCCGGACATGCTTTGCTGGCCAGTCACTCCTGTGATGTTAGGGAAACGCGGCAGTCCGAATTGCGCACAGCAAGATCCCAAAAGCAGCGACGAGGTAAATGATCGCATCATCGGTGACGTAAGAAAACTACTAGGCACTTGGTCGAAGCGTTAAAGAAAGCTTTAATCAACTGTTTTACAACATGGAGGTCTAGTTGTGTCCTTCACTAGTTCCTGTTAAAAATGTCCTGCGCAAGCTGGGCCCGTGCCCGAGTATTTATACTCTCCCTGGACAGCGCCACCCGCAGGCCGCTCAGTATTATTTCATATAAGTCTATCTTTCATGAATGACTGATTCATGTCAGTCGGCGCTTTTTTTTAAAGTGGTGTCGGGTGAGGGTTAAATGTTGGCCCCAGGGCACCGGGGAGAACGCCCCCCTGCTCTTCCTCACAATAGTGGCCGTGGGATCCTTTACGTCCGCCCGAGAGGGCAGACGGGGCATTGGTTTAACGTCTCATCCAAAAGATGACACCTCCGACAGTCCAGTGCTCCCTCAGTACTGCCCCTCCGAAAGTGCGGCGCTCCCTCAGTACTGCCCCTCCGAAAGTGCGGCGCTCCCTCAGTACCGCCCCTCCGACAGTGCTGCCCTCCCTCAGTACTGCCCCTCCGACAGTGCGGCACTCCCTCAGTACTGCCCCTCCGACAGTGCGGCACTCCCTCAGTACCACCCCTCCGACAGTGCGGCGACCCTCAGTACTGCCCCTCCGACAGTGCGGCGCTCCCTCAGTACTGCCCCTCCGACAGTGCGGCGCTCCCTCAGTATTGCCCCTCCGACAGTGCAGCGCTCCCTCAGTACTGCCCCTCCGACAGTGCGGCGTTCCCTCAGTACTGCCCCTCCGACAGTGCGGCGCTCCCTCAGTACTGCCCCTCCGACAGTGCGGCGCTCCCTCAGTACTGCCCTTCCGACAGTGCGGCGCTCCCTCAGTACTGCCCCTCCGACAGTGCGGCGCTCCCTCAGTACTGCCCCTTCGACAGTGCGGTGCTCCCTTAGTACTACCCCTCCGACAGTGCGGCACTCCCTCAGTATTGCCCCTCCAACAGTGCAGCGCTCCCTCTGTACTGCCCCTCTGACAGTGCGGCGCTCCCTCAGTACTGCCCCTCCGACAGTGCGGCGCTCCCTCAGTACTGCCCCTCCGACAGTGCGGCGCTCCCTCAGTACTGCCCCTCCGACAGTGCGGCGCTCCCTCAGTACTGCCCCTCCGACAGTGCGGCGCTCCCTCAGTACTGCCCCTCCGACAGTGCGGCGCTCCCTCAGTACTGCCCCTCCGACAGTGCGGCGCTCCCTCAGTACTGCCCCTCCGACAGTGCGGCGCTCCCTCAGCACTGGCGCTGGGAGTGTCGGGCCTGGATTGTGGGGCTGAAGTCTCTGGAGTGGGGGCTCGAACCCACGACCTTCTGACTCAGAGGCGAGAGAGACAATGCCCAGTGAGCCACGACTGGCACTATTGGAAGGGCTGTTACGTCACAGGGATTTGGGATGGATGAAAACTTGGCTCTCAAAGACAATGAATCTCATTAATTCCTTTGAAGGAGAAAGAAGGTCTTGCCTGTAACGGCTCTGGGCCGAGCAGCGACCAGGCCGAAAGTCTGGGCAGGACCGAGCCCAGGAGCGAGCGTAAGCTCGAAGCCGACGACCAGCCCCTGAAAATCCACCGGCTCACCCCGGAGGAGTACAAGAGGGTCTTCAGCGCGGTGGTGGGCAAGGCCCTGACCAACACGGCCTCCCGGCCCACTCGCAAGTGCAGCCTGGAGCTGGCCAGGAAGATCAAGGAGCAGCTGTACAACGCAGTCAACCGGCCCGCCTTCAAGGAGATGGTCCACACCGACGGGCGGGTGGAGTTCATCGAGCGCTACAGCACGTCGAGCAGGAAGCGGGTCCCGCCCCATTTCGAGCTGGACACCACGGGGGAGCCGGACTCCGAAGACAAGGGCTCCGAGTGAACTGAGTTTGCCAGAAAGAGCGTCTGAAGCTGAAGTCACTGTCGTTTGCATCCTTCCCTCCGCCGCTCTCCCCTTTCCTTCCCTTCCTCATCGCCGCTCCCTACCCCGGCCCTCTGCCCACACCTCACAAGCACCAAATGCAATTATTTTTTATTGCATTTGATGATCGAGTGTTTATTAATTAAATAAAACTGAAATAAAGAAGGTTTTACATTTTTCCTACACGGTTTTCCATTTCTGATTCCGTAGGGGGAAGGTTAAGTTCACAGCTCGCATTGTCTATAACATAATACAGGAAACTCTTTTATCCGGCACCGACGGGACCTGCGTGTTGCCGGTTGATCAAAAAGTCCGGATTACAGAGAGGTATACTTCTAGGGTACAAGAGCCCCATACACAGCCACAGATCCAGGCGTCCCTGTTGCATGGCAACAGGTACAGGAACCCCGGTTACACGGCCACAGATCCAGGAACCCCGGTTACATGGCCACTAATATGAAGTAAAACTTACCTGAACCTACTCCTGAATTTTGCCGGTTAAGAGAGGTTTCCGGTTATTTTAGGTGCCGATAAAAAGAGAGTTTCCTGTATGTTGATATGTCACAGATCCGGCGTCACATCGGGTACATAGAAACATAGAAAAATAGGAGCAGGAATAGGCCATTCGGCCATTCGAGCCTGCTCCGCCATTCAATATGATCATGGTTGATCCTCTATCTCAATACCATATTCCTGCTCTCTCCCCATACAGCAGGTACAGCAGTGTAGTGATGCTGTTACTGGACCAGTAATCCAGAGGCCTGGACTAATGATCCGGAGAAGCGAGTTCAAATCCTACCACGGCAGCTGGGGAATTTAAATTCAGTTCATTAAATAAATCTGGAATGAAAAACCTAGTGTCGGTAATGGTGACCATGGAACTACCGGATTGTCGTAAAAACCCATTTGGTTCTCGAATGTCCTTTTGGGGTGGGAAATCTACAGTCCTTACACCGGTCTGGCTGATATGTGGCTCCAGACCCACAGCAATGTGGTTTGACTCTGGAATTGCCTCGCAAGCCACGCAGTTGTAACAAAGGGCAATTAGGGATGGGCAATAAATGCTGGCACTGCCAGCGATGCCTGCACCCATGAACAAATAAAAAAAAACACTCCGTGCGTGACACGTGAGATGTCACACTTGGTTGCGGTTGCAAATCAGACCATGCTGCGTTCTTCAGAGCTGCAATACTGAAACTGACAAGTATGTTTCCAGTCTCGGCAGTTTCCGAACCTATTTCTACAAGCCCCAGGGGGAATTGCCCCCACTATCTGTGCCGGTTGTCCAGAGGTTTCTAAACCAGCAGGGCAGTTCCTGCCTCTCCTCATACAGGGCGATTCATTCATCATTACCTTTCGCAACAAATTTTTATCAACAACAACTTGTGTTTATACAGCGCCCTTTAACGTCGTAAAACGTCCCAGGGCGCTTCACAGGAACGTAAATCAGACAAAATTTGACCCCAAGCCACATAAGGAGATATTGGGACAGGTGACCAAAAGCTCGGTCAAAGAGGTCGGTGACGTAAGAAAACTACTAGGCACTTGGTCTGAGTATTAAACAAAGCTTTAATCAACTGTTTTTCAACATGGAGATCTAGTTGTGTCCTTCACTAGTTCCTGTTAAAGAATGTCCTGAGCAAGCTGGGCCCGTGCCCGAGTATTTATACTCTCCCTGGACAGCGCCACCAGCAGGCCGCCCAGTATCATTTCATAAGTCATTTCCACATGGATGACAAGATTCATGTCAATAGGTTTTAAGGAGCATCTTAAAGGAGGAGAGAGAGGCGGAGAGGTTTAGGGAGGGAATTCCAGAGCTTGGGGCCCAGGCAGCTGAAGGCACGGCCGCCAATGGTGGAGCGATGGAAATCGGGGGATGCGCAAAAGGCCAGAATTGGAGGAACCCATTGCTATGGGTGTTCCTAATCATAGACTGGAAGAATTGAGACTGGCTACATAAACTTTTCTTTGTTTGACACCCAGGGAACAAATGGTATTAAAGCGAGCTCCCGCTCACCCCCACAAACAGATTAGTGGCAAACCAGAGGCAGCGCCTGCTGACAGGGGCCGATTGGGCACCGAGAGCCTGATGCAGTTTTCACCCAAAGAGCCAATGAAGTACTTTTTCGAAGTGCAGTCACTGTTGTAATGTAGGAAATGCCCCTCTGACAGTGCGGTGCTCCCTCAGTACTGCCCCTCCGACAGTGCGGCGCTCCCTCAGTACTGCCCCTCCGACAGTGCGGCGCTCCCTCAGTACTGCCCTTCCGATAGTGCGGCGCTCCCTCAGTACTGCCCCTCCAACAGTGCAGCGCTCCCTCAGTACTGCCCCTCCGACAGTGCGGCGCTCCCTCAGTACTGCCCCTCCGACAGTGCGGCACTCCCTCAGTACTGCCCATCCGACAGTGCGGCGCTCCCTCAGTACTGCCCCTCCGACAGTGCGGTGCTCCCTCAATACTGCCGCTCCGACAGTGCGGCGCTCCCTCAGTACTGCCCCTCCGACAGTGCAGCGCTCCCTCAGTACTGCCCCTCCGACAGTGCGGCGCTCCCTCAGTATTGCCCCTCCGACAGTGCGGCGCTCCCTCAGTACTGTCCCTCCGACAGTGCGGCGCTCTCTCAGGACCGCCCCTCTGACAGTGCGGCGCTCCCTCAGTATTGCCCCTCCGACAGTGCAGTGCTCCCTCAGTACTGCCCCTCCGACAGTGCAGCGCTCCCTCAGTACTGCCTCTCCAACAGAGCGGTGCTCCCTCAGTACTGCCCCTCCGACAGTGCGGCGCTCCCTCAGTACTCCCTCTCCGACAGTGCGGCGCTCCCTCAGTACTCCCTCTCCAACAGTGCGATGTTCCTCAGTACTGTCCCTCTGACAGTGTGGCGCTCCCTCAGTAATGCCCCTCCGACAGTGCGGTTCCTACCTCAGTACTGCCCCTCCAACGGTGCGGTTCTCCCTCAGTACTGCCCCTTCGACAGTGCGCTGCTCCCTCAGTACTGCCCCTCCGACAGTGCGGCGCTCCCTCAGTACCGCCCCTCCGACAGTGCGGCGCTCCCTCAGTACTGCCCCTCCGACAGTGCGGCGCTCCCTCAGTACTGCCCCTCCGACAGTGCTGTGCTCCCTCAGTACCGCTCCTCTGACAGTGCGGCGCTCCCTCAGTACTGCCCCTCCGACAGTGCGGCGCTCCCTCAGTACTGCCCCTCCGACAGTGCGGCGCTCCCTCAGTACTGCCCCTCCGACAGTGCGGCGCTCCCTCAGTACTGCCCCTCCGACAGCGCGGCGCTCCCTCAGTACTGACCCTCCGACAGTGCGGCGCTCCCTCGGTACCGCCCCTCCGACAGTGCGGCGCTCCCTCAGTACTGCCCCTCCGACAGTGCGGCGCTCCCTCAGTGCTGCCCCTCCGACAGTGCGGCGCTCCCTCAGTACCACCCCTCCGACAGTCTCTTCCTCTCATTTAGTGAAACTGCAGTGCACCCACTCAGAGGCCAATATATCTTTCCTGAGGCACGGTGCCCAGAACTGAACGCAGTCACTCTGGATGGGGGGTCTGAGCAATACCTTCTGCGCACAGGACGAGGCGGGCACAGCAATAAGGGGCAGCCCTGGGGTGGGGGGAACACGAGTGGGAGCAAAGTGGAAATAGTTGAGACTTAGCCATCCCTGCCTGGCTCGGAGGCAAAACAACAGGCGATGCCCCTTTAAGAGCGAGTGCTGCAACTGTGAATGCAACGTCAACGGAGCGAAGGGATGGGGATTGCAATGGTGGAGAGGTGAATGAACTCTTTGTTCTGCAAGCGTCTGACTCAGTCACTTCCTAGGGCTTGTTTTTGCTTCTTTGGCACAAGTTTGTTTGTTGTCTGGATCTTGGCGATGGCCAGGGATCCGTGTGGAAGAGAGCCTCGTGTGCACCCAACACCGAGTGCAGAAGTTTTTCTGAGAGGAACAAAGCAAAAGTTGGGAGAATGCAGAAACATTGCAGGTGGTGCATGCGATGGGCAGGAGGTGGAGATTGCAGCTGGTCTTGGTGCTGACTCTGGCTGCCTTCCTGCTGGAGCTGACTGTGGGCGAGATGTCGAACTCCTTGACCTCGCTGTCCCATTCCTTCCACACGCTCTCCGCCGCGCTGGCTCTCGCCTCCCACCTCCTGGCCACCCTCCCGCTGGCCCCCAGCCGCCCGGCCGGCAACACCTTCGGCTGGCTGAGGCTCGGGCTCTTAGGAGCACTGGCGGAGGGCGTGCTGCTGACCGGCCTGTGCCTGGCCGCCCTGCTGAGAGTCGGGGCAAGGATGCTGCAGCCTCAGCCCCTCCGCCAGCCCCGGCTCCTGCTCGGGGTCGGGGTCTCGGGGCTCCTCCACAACCTGGCCAGCCTCTACCTGCTCAGGAGGCAACCTGGTCACAGCAGCACCCAAGGGTGGCACCCGGGAATCGTAGCCTGCAAGCATGAAAACCAAGGTAAGGCTTTCCAATTCATTCTGGGTTTATGAAGTGTGAAGGGAAAAGTGAAGCACAGAAGTGAAAGCGAAAGAATGGCAGAAACAGAAATGAGAGATGAGACGGGCGCCTCGGTTTAGCGTCTCATCCGAAAGATGGCACCTCTGACAGTGCGGCACTCCCTCAGTACTGCCCATCCAACAGTGCGGTGCTCCCTCAGTACTGCACCTCCGACAGTGAGGCGCTCTTTTGGTACTGCCCCTCCGGCAGTGCAGCGCTCCCTCAGTACTGCCCCTCCAATAGTGCGGCGCTCCCTCGGTACAGCCCCTCTGACAGTGCGGCGCTCCCTCAGTACCGCCCCTCCGACATTGCGGTGCTCCCTCAGTACAGCCCCTCCGACGGTGCGGCGCTCCCTCAGTACTGCCCCTCCGACAGTGCGGCGCTCCCTCAGTACTGCCTCTCAGACAGTGCGGCGCTCCCTCAGTAATGCCCGTCCGACACTGCAGCGCTCCCTCAGTACTGCCCCTCCGACAGTGCACTGCTCCCTCAGTACTGCCCCTCCGATAGTGCGGCGCTCCCTCGGTACAGCCCCTCTGACAGTGCGGCGCTCTCTCAGTACTGCCTCTCTGACAGTGTGGCGCTCCCTCAGTATTGCCCCTCCGACAGTGCGGCGCGCTCTCAGTACCGCCCCCATACAGTGCGGCGCTCCCTCAGTACTGCCCCTCCGACAGTGCGGCGCTCCCTCAGTACTGCCCCTCCGATAGTGCGGCGCTCCCTCAGTACAGCACCTCCGACAGTGCGGCGCTCCCTCAGTACTGCCCCTCCGACAGTGCGGCGCTCCCTCAGTACTGCCCATCCGACAGTGCGGCACTCCCTCAGTACTGCCCCTCCGACAGAGCAGCGCACCCCCAGTACTGCCCCTCCGACAGTGCGGCACTCCCTCAGTACTGCCCCTCCGACAGTGCGGCGTTCCTTGAGTACTGCCCCTCCGACAGTGCGGCGCTCCCTCGGTACTGCCCCTCCGACAGTGCGGTGCTCTCTCAGTACTGCCCCGCCGACAGTGCGGTGCACCCTCAGTACCGCCCCTTCAACAGTGCGGCACTCCCTCAGTACCGCCCCTCCGATAGTGCGGTGCTCCCTCAGTACCGCCCCTCCGACAGTGCGGCACTCCCTCAGTACTGCCCCTCTGACAGTGCGGCGCTCCCTCAGTACTGCCCCTCTGACAGTGCGGCACTCCCTCAGTACTCCCTCTCTGGCAGTGCGGCGCTCCCTCAGTACTGCCCCTCCGACAGTGCTGCTCTCCCTCAGTACTGCCCCTCCGACAGTGCGGCGCTCCCTCAGTACTGCCCCTCCGACAGTGCGGCGCTCCTTGAGTACTGCCCCTCCGACAGTGCAGCGTTCCCTCAGTAGAGCCCCTCTGACAGTGCGGCGCTCCCTCAGTACTCCCTCTCCGGCAGTGCTGCTCTCCCTCAGTACTGCCCCTCCGACAGTGCGGCGCTCCCTCAGTACTGCCCCTCCAACAGTGCAGCGCTCCTTGAGTACTGCCTCTCCAACAGTGCGGCGCTCCCTCAGTACTGGCCCTCCGACAGTGCGGCGTTCCTTGAGTACTGCCCCTCCGACAGTGCGGCGCTCCCTTGGTACTGCCCCTCCGACAGTGCGGTGCTCTCTCAGTACTGCCCCGCCGACAGTGCGGTGCACCCTCAGTACCGCCCCTTCAACAGTGCGGCACTCCCTCAGTACCGCCCCTCCGATAGTGCGGTGCTCCCTCAGTACCGCCCCTCCGACAGTGCGGCACTCCCTCAGTACTGCCCCTCTGACAGTGCGGCGCTCCCTCAGTACTGCCCCTCTGACAGTGCGGCACTCCCTCAGTACTCCCTCTCTGGCAGTGCGGCGCTCCCTCAGTACTGCCCCTCCGACAGTGCTGCTCTCCCTCAGTACTGCCCCTCCGACAGTGCGGCGCTCCCTCAGTACTGCCCCTCCGACAGTGCGGCGCTCCTTGAGTACTGCCCCTCCGACAGTGCAGCGTTCCCTCAGTAGAGCCCCTCTGACAGTGCGGCGCTCCCTCAGTACTCCCTCTCCGGCAGTGCGGCGCTCCCTCAGTACTGCCCCTCCGACAGTGCTGCTCTCCCTCAGTACTGCCCCTCCGACAGTGCGGCGCTCCCTCAGTACTGCCCCTCCAACAGTGCAGCGCTCCTTGAGTACTGCCTCTCCAACAGTGCGGCGCTCCCTCAGTACTGGCCCTCCACAGTGCGGCGCTCCCTCAGTACTGGCCCTCCACAGTGCGGCGCTCCCTCAGCACTGCCCCTCCGACAGTGCGGCGCTCCCTCAGTACTGCCTCTCCAACAGTGCGGCGCTCCCTCAGTACTGGCCCTCCACAGTGCGGCGCTCCCTCAGCACTGCCCCTCCGACGGTGCGGCACTCCCTCAGTACTACCCCTCCGACTGTGCGCTGATCCCTCAGTACTGCCCCTCCGACAGTGCAGCACTCCCTCAGTACTGCTCCTTCGACAGTGCGCCGATCCCTCAGTACTGCCCCTCCGACTGCAGCGCACCCTTAGTACTGCCCCTCCGACAGTGAGGCGCGCTTTCTGTACTGCCGCTCCAACAGTGCGGCGCTCCCTCAGTACTGCCCCTCCCACAGTGCGGCGCTCCCTTAGTACCGCCGCTCCAACAGTGCGGCGCTCCCTCAGTACCGCCCCTCCGACAGTGCGGCGCTCCCTTAGTACCGCCGCTCCAACAGTGCGGCGCTCCCTCAGTACTGCCCCTCCCACAGTGCGGCGCTCCCTCAGTACTCCCTCTCCGGCAGCGCGGCGCTCCCTCAGTACCGCCCCTCCGACAGTGCGGCGCCCCCTCAGTACCGCCCCTCCGACAGTGCGACGCTCCCTCAGTACTCCCTCTCCGGCAGTACGGCGCTCCCTCAGTACTGCCCCTCCGACAGTGCGGCGCCCCCTCAGTACCGCCCCTCCGACAGTGCGGCGCTCCCTTAGTACTCCCTCTCCGGCAGTACGGCGCTCCCTCAGTACTGCCCCTCCGACAGTGCGGCGCCCCCTCAGTACCGCCCCTCCGACAGTGCGGCGCCCCCTCAGTACCGCCCCTCCGACAGTGCGACGCTCCCTCAGTACTGCCCCTCCGACAGTGCGACGCTCCCTCAGTACTGCCCCTCCGACAGTGCGGCGCTCCCTTAGTACTCCCTCTCCGGCAGTACGGCGCTCCCTCAGTACCGCCCCTCCGGCAGTGCGGCGCTCCCTCAGTACCGCCCCTCCGACAGTGCGGCGCCCCCTCAGTACCGCCCCTCCGGCAGTGCGGAGCTCCCTCAGTACTGCCCCTCCGACAGTGCGGCGCTCCCTCAGTACCGCCCCTCCGGCAGTGCGGCGCTCCCTCAGTACCGCCCCTCCGACAGTGCGACGCTCCCTCAGTACTCCCTCTCCGGCAGTGCGGCGCTCCCTCAGTACCGCCCCTCCGACAGTGCGGCGCTCCCTCAGTACCGCCCCTCCGACAGTGCGGCGCTCCCTCAGTACCGCCCCTCCGACAGTGCGACGCTCCCTCAGTACTCCCTCTCCGGCAGTACGGCGCTCCCTCAGTATTGCCCCGAGGCCACATTTCCCTGCAACAATTGTCTTGCTTTCTCCCTATAACACCCATGATCATAACCAGAGTTTACATCTCTGTCTGACAACAGCTGCAGCTATTACCATTGTAAAACTGAGGGAGAGCCGCACTGTCGGAGAGGCTCCTCATCCTCCAGTACCCGTCCAACTAACTAACTCCCTTTTAAAATTATTGGTGAAATCAACTTCCACTACCTCTTCAGGTCATTTCAGCCAATGAGCAATGAACATGCCCAATCTGTCCCAGAAATGCACTGGCTGCTACACTGGGAGCCAGTGGCTCCCTGGTGTGTCGGACACCCGTCTGAAACAGGCCTCGCGACTAACAACGGTACTTCATGACAAAAAGCAAAATACTGCGGATGCTGGAAATCTGAAATAAAAACAGCAAATGCTGGAAACACTCAGCCGGTCAGGCAGCACCTGCGGAGAGAGAAACAGAGTTAGCGTTTCAGGTCGGTGACCCTTCGTCAGAACTGGAAAAAGCTGGAGATGGAACAGGTTTTTAAGCAAGTGTAGGGGCCGGGAGAGGGGGGAGGGGAGGAAAGAACAAAAGGGGAAGGTCTGTGATAGGATGGAAGGCAGACTAGACTGTGCATTGTGTAGTTAGCAGATTGGAAGGGTCCTGCCCTGGGAGTGTATGCTAGGCCGATGTAGCAGAGCCTGGTCTCCAATCGTCTTGGATCCCCTTGCCATTGGACCAAGACCTTGCTCTGTCAAGCCCGTGTGGTAGCTGGTGTGCAACAGCCACCCCACGTTAAAAGAACTCACGCTCAGGCATCTTCCACCCTTTAAAATGAAGTTCGGGACCTGGAACGTCAGGGCCCTCATGGACAACCCCAACAGCGACAGACCGGAACGCCGTACTGCTACAGAGACTGTAGGTCCCGCATTGGACTCATCAGTCACCTGCGAACTCATTTTTAGTGTGGAAGCAAGTCCTCCTCGGTTCCGAGGGACTGTCTAAGAGAGAAGAGAGGGAAGGCAGGAGAGATTAAGAGACAAAAGGGACGATGGTACAAGGCAAAAGGAGATGGTAATGGGACAAGTTAAGAAACAAAAGATGACTCGAGATGAAGTGTAAATGGCGATGGCAGAATGATCGACAGCTGCCAAGTGAGAGAGAGAAAATAAAATGGAAAAAAAAAGATGGGGCAGAGGTTATGATCTGAAATTGTTGCACGGTACTTCATTGGCTGTAAAGCGCTTTGGGCTGTCCTGGGGTTGTGAGAGGCGCTATATGAATGCAAGTTCTTTCTTTAACTGCAATGGCTGTTATTAAGTCGACAAAGAGGCCGATCGCGGCGTCCCCACTGCTGGTTCCCAGTAGAGACCGCCGAACCCACCCAGCACAAACCGGGGAACCGTACCTGGGATCTTTCTGCTTTCGGTGGCTCAGCCATCCACCGGCTCAGTCGGGGGGGCTGGCGAGTCCCCTTTACGGGAAACTTGTGCTTTAAGATGAGGCCTTGGTGAGACCACACCTGGAGTACTGTGTGCAGTTTTGGTCTCCTTACCGAAGAAAGGATATACTTGCCATAGAGGGAGTGCAGCGAAGGTTCACCAGACTGGTTCCTGGGATGGCAGGACTGTCGTATGAGGAGAGATTGGGTCGACTAGGCCTTGAGTTTCGAAGAATGAGAGGGGGTCTCATTGAAACATTTAAAGTTCTGACCGGGCTAGACAGACTGGATGCAGAGAGGTTGTTTCCCCTGGCTGGGGGGTCTAGAACCAGGGGTCACAGTCTCAGGATAAGGCCATTTAGGACTGAGATGAGGAGGAATTTCTTCACTCAGAGGGTGGTGAATCTTTGGAATTCTCTGCCCCAGAGGGCTGTAGATGCTCAGTCATTAGATTTTTGGACTCTAGGGGAATCGAGGGATATGGGGATCAGGCAGGAAAGTGGAGTTGAGGTCAAAGATCAGCCATGATCTTATTGAATGGTGGAGCAGGCTCGAGGGGCCAAATGCCCGACTCCTGCTCCTAATTCTTATGTTCTTATTAGGATGTGTTACTGAGATGGCAGCAGCTCAACAACAACCTGCATTTATATAGCGCCTTTAACATAGTAAAACGTCCCAATGCGCTTCACAGGAGCGTAAATCAGACACAATTTGACCCCGAGCCACATCAGGAGATATTAGGGACGGGCGACCAAAAGCTGGGTCAAAGAGGTCGGTTTTAAGGAGGGTCTTAAAGGAGGAGAGAGAGGCGGAGAGGTTTAGGGAGGGAATTCCAGAGCTTAGGGCCCAGGCAGCTGAAGGCACGGCCACCAATGGTGGAGCGATGGAAATCGGGGGATGCGCAAGAGGCCAGAATTGGAGTTTAAAGGACGATGGATGCGGACACTGGGATCCTGTTAACATTGAAGAGGCTCAGCGCATGGTTACGGGTGAGAGGATATCCAAAGCACACCAGCAGCGGAACAATCGCCGACTCTGACGCAGAAAATGACCAGGAGGAAATTACAGTCGGATTAAATACCTCACTGAGCTATTGTGCTGAATGAAAAGCCCTTTCATGTTCCTGGCAAGTGAGCTGCAGGCCAGCTGAATGGAATGAGGGACTCTGGAATGTCCGGAGTGGAGCGAGGGAGAAGTTCAAATTAAAACTTGACGTGCAGCAGATCAGACGTACAATACCAGAGTGGGCAGGAGCCGACACTGAGACACACACGGGTCGTACAATGCCAGGCAGGAGTGAAACTGAGTCAGCTCCTGTGCATGTACAGTGCGCAGCGGGTAAAAGGAATCGATTCACTCTCGTCTGGTACTGTACGGCCCGTGTGTGTCTCAGTGTCAGCTCCTGCGAGGGGTATTTGTAATAAGGTGGACGAATTGGCTGCGCAAATAGAGGTAAACGAATATGATTTGGTTGGGATTACGGAAACGTGGCTCAAGGATGGCCAAGACTGGGAACTCAACATCCAGGGGTATTCGATATTCAGGATAGGCAAAAAGGAAAGGGAGGAGGGGTAGCATTACTGGTTAAAGACGGGATTAACACAATTGTAATGAAGGATATTAGCTCTGATGATGTGGAATCTGTATGGGTAGAATTGAGAAATACTAAGGGGAAAAAAACATTAGTGGGAGTGGTATATAGACCTCCAAACAGTAAGGTGGAGGTTGGGGATGGCATTAAAAGGGAAATTAAAGAAGCGTGCAATAAGGGCACAGCAGTCATCATGGGTGACTTTAATCTACATATAGATTGGGCCAACCAAATTAGTAACAATACTGTGGAGGAGGAATTCCTGGAGTGTTTACGGGATGGTTTCCTGGACCAATATGTCGAGGAACCAACCAGAGATCAGGCCATCTTAGACTGGGTATTATGTAACGAGAAAGGATTAATTAGCAATCTTGTTGTACGAGGCCCCTTGGGTCGGAGCGATCATAATATGATCGAATTCTTCATTAAGATGGAGAATGAAGTGGTTGACTCAGAGACAAGGGTCCTCAATTTAAATAAAGGAAACTATGATGGTCTGAGGAGCAAGTTGGGTAGGATTGATTGGGGAATGGCACTCAAAGGGTTGACGGTGGATAGGCAATGGCAAACATTCAAAGACCGAATGGATGAGCTACAGAATTTGTTCATCCCAGTTTGGCATAAAAATAAAACAAAAAAGGTGACTCAACCGTGGCTAACAAGGGAAATTAGGGATAGCATAAGATCCAAGGAGAGGACATATAAATTGGCTAGAAAAAGCAATAATCCTGAGGATTTGGAGCAGTTTAGGAGTCAACAAAGGAGGACAAAGGGATTAATTAAGAAAGGGAAAATAGAATATGAGAGTAAGCTATCAGGGAACATGAAAACTGACTGTAAAAGCTTTTATAGATATGTGAAGAGAAAAAGATTGGTGAAGTCAAGCGTAGGTCCCTTACAGTCAGAATCAGGGGAATTTATAATGGGAAACAAGGAAATGGCAGACCAACTAAATACATACTTTGGTTCTGTCTTCACAAAGGAGGACACAAATAATCTCCCAGAGATGCTGGGGAACATAGGGTCTGATGAAAGGGTGGAACTGAAAGAAATCAGTATTTGTAGGGAAATGGTGTTAGGAAAATTGATGGGACTGAAGGCCGATAAATCCCCAGGGCCTGATAATCTACATCCCAGGGTACTTAAGGAAGTGGCCCTAGAAATAGTAGATGCATTGCTGGTCA
Organism: Somniosus microcephalus; assembly: GCF_052327205.1. Lineage (NCBI taxonomy): Eukaryota > Metazoa > Chordata > Chondrichthyes > Squaliformes > Somniosidae > Somniosus > Somniosus microcephalus. The sequence goes on along the minus strand of NW_028225180.1, from coordinate 86,367,472 downwards.
TCTTCCAGAACTCGATAGACTCTGGAACAGTACCCATGGATTGGAGGGTAGCTAATGTTACCCCACTATTCAAAAAAGGTGGTAGAGAAAAAGCGGGGAATTATAGACCGGTAAGCCTGACATCGGTAGTGGGGAAAATGCTAGAGTCTATTATAAAAGATGTAATAGCAGAGCACTTGGAAAGCAGTGACAGGATCGGACAAAGGTAAATTTACAAAAGGTAAATCATGCTTGACTAATCTACTGGAATTTTTTGAGGATGTAACTGGTAAAATAGATAAGGGAGAACCAGTGGATGTGGTATATTTGGACTTTCAGAAGGCTTTCGATAAAGTCCCACATAAGAGATTAGCGTGCAAAATTAAGGCACATCGGATTGGGGGCAAGGTATTGACTTGGATAGAGAACTGGTTGGCGGACAGAAAGCAAAGAGTTGGAATAAACGGGTCGTTTTCCGAGTGGCAGGCAGTGACTAGTGGGGTACCGCAAGGATCGGTCCTAGGACCCCAGCTGTTCACAATATATATTAATGACCTGGACGAGGGAATTGGATGCACTATCTCCAAATTTGCAGATGACACAAAGCTGGGTGGGAGGGTAAGCTGTGAGGAGGATGTCGTGAAACTCCAGTACGATTTGGACAGGTTGGGTGATTGGGCAGAAACATGGCAAATGCACTATAATGTGGATAAATGTGAGGTTATCCACTTTGGTGGCAAAAAAAGGAAGGCAGATTATTATTTGAATGGCAATAGATTGGGAGAAGGGGAAGTGCAAAGAGACCTGGGTGTTCTTGTGCACCAGTCGCTGAAGGTAAGCATGCAGGTGCAGCAGGCGGTTAAGAAGGCAAATGGTATGTTGGCCTTCGTAGCAAGAGGGTTCGAGTACAGGAACAAGGATGTCTTGCTACAGTTGTAGAGGGCCTTGGTGAGACCACACCTTGAGCATTGTGTGCAGTTTTGGTCGCCTTACCTGAGGAAGGACGTTCTTGTCATGGAAGGAGTGCAGCGAAGATTCACCAGGCTGATACCTGGGATGGCAGGAATGACGTATGAGGAGAGATTGTGTCGATTGGGCTTATACTCACTGGAGTTTAGAAGATTGAGAGGGGATCTCATCGAAACCTATAAAATTCTGTCAGGCCTGGACAGACTAGATGCAGGAAGGATGTTTCTGATGGCCGGGGAGTCCAGAACCAGGGGTCATAGTCTAAGGATAAGGGGTAAGCCATTTAGGACTGAAATGAGGAGGAATTTCTTCACCCAGAGAGTGGTGAACCTGTGGAATTCTCTGCCACAGAGGGCGGTGGAGGCCAGGTCATTAAATATATTAAAGAAAGAGTTGGATATATTTCTTAAGGCTAAAGGGATCAAGGGATTTGGGGAGAAGGCAGGGACAGGGTACTGAATTTGGATGATCAGCCATGATCTCATTGAATGGCGGAGCAGGCTCGAAGGGCCGAATGGCCTACTCCTGCTCCTATCTTCTATGTTTCTACAGTACACGGGTAAAAGGGAACGATTCACTCCTGTCTGGTACTGTGCAGTCCGTGTGTGTCTCAGTGTCAGCTCCTGTACATGTACACTGCGCAGCGGGTAAAAGGGAATGATTCACTACCCGTCTGGTACTGTACGGCCGGTGTGTGTGTCTCAGTGTCAGCTCCTGTACATGTACAGTGTGCAGCGGGTAAAAGGGATCGATTCACTCCCGTCTGGTACTGTACGGCCCGTGTGTGTCTCAGTGTCAACTCCTGTACATGTACAGTACGCAACGGGTGAAAGGGAACGATTCACTCCCATCTGCTACTGTACGGCCGTGTGTGTCTCAGTGTCAGCTCCTGCACATGTACAGTACGCAGCGGGTAAAAGGGAATGATTCACTACCCATCTGGTACTGTACGGCCCGTGTGTGTGTCTCAGTGTCAGCTCCTGTACATGTACAGTACACACAACGGGTAAAAGGGATCGATTCACTCCCGTCTGGTACTGTACAGCCTGTGTGTGTGTCTCAGTGTCAGCTCCTGTACATGTACAGTACGCAGCGGGTAAAAGGGATCGATGAACTCCCGTCTGGTACTGTATGGCCCGTGTGTGTATCTCAGTGTCAGCTCCTGTACATGTACAGTACGCAGCAGGTAAAAGGGAACGATTCACTCCCGTCTGGTACTGTACAGCCCGTATGTGTCGCAGTGTCAGCTCCTGTACATGTACAGTACACAGCGGGTAAAAGGGAACGATTCACTCCCATCTGGCACTCTACGGCCCGTGTGTGTGTCTCAGTGTCAGCTCCTGTACATGTACAGTACGCAGCGGGTAAAAGGGAACGATTCACTCCCATCTGGTACTGTACGGCCCGTGTGTGTCTCAGTGTCAGCTCCTGTACATGTACAGTACACAGCAGGTAAAAAGGAACGATTCACTCTCATCTGGCACTGTACAACCCGTGTGTGTGTCTCAGTGTCAGCTCCTGTACATGTACAGTACACAGCAGGTAAAAAGGAACGATTCACTCTCATCTGGCACTGTACAGCCCGTGTGTGTGTCTCAGTGTCAGCTCCTGTACATGTACAGCACGCATAGCGGGTAAAAGGGAACGATTCACTCCCATCTGGTACTGTACGGCCGGTGTGTGTGTCTCAGTGTCAGCTCCTGTACAGGTACAGTACACAGCGGGTAAAAGGGAACGATTCACTACCCATCTGGTACTGTACGGCCCGTGTGTGTGTCTCAATGTCAGCTCCTGTACATGTACAGTACACAGCGAGTAAAAGGGATCGATTCACTCCCGTCTGGCACTGTACAGCCCGTGTGTGTGTCTCAGTGTCAGCTCCTGTACATGTACAGTACGCAGCGGGTAAAAGGGATCGATGCACTCCCGTCTGGTACTGTACGGCCCGTGTGTGTCTCAGTGTCAGCTCCTGTACATGTACAGTACGCAGCGGGTAAAAGGGATCGATGCACTCCCGTCTGGTACTGTACGGCCCGTGTGTGTCTCAGTGTCAGCTCCTGTACATGTACAGTACACAGCGAGTAAAAGGGATCGATTCACTCCCGTCTGGCACTGTACAGCCCGTGTGTGTGTCTCAGTGTCAGCTCCTGTACATGTACAGTACGCAGCGGGTAAAAGGGATCGATGCACTCCCGTCTGGTACTGTACGGCCCGTGTGTGTCTCAGTGTCAGCTCCTGTACATGTACAGTACGCAGCGGGTAAAAGGGATCGATTCACTCCCATCTGGTACTGTACGGCTCGTGTGTGTGCCACAGTGTCAGCTCCTGTACATGTACAGCACACAGCGGGTAAAAGGGAACGATTCACTCTCATCTGGGCCCATGTGTGTGTCTCAGTGTCAGCTCCTGTACATGTACAGTACGCAGCGGGTAAAAGGGAACGATTCACTCCCGTCTGGTACTGTACGGCACGTGTGTGTCTCAGTGTCACCTCCTGTACATGTACAGTACACAGCGGGTAAAAGGGAACGATTCACTCTCATCTGGGCCCGTGTGTGTGTCTCAGTGTCAGCTCCTGTACATGTACAGTACACACAACGGGTAAAAGGGATCGATTCACTCCCGTCTGGTACTGTCCAGCCCATGTCTCAGTGTCATCTCCTGTACATGTACAGTACACAGCGGGTAAAAGGGAATGATTCACTCTCATCTGGCACTGTACAGCCCGTGTGTGTGTCTCAGTGTCAGCTCCTGTACATGTACAGCACACATAGCGGGTAAAAGGGAACGATTCACTCCCATCTGGTACTGTATGGCCCGTGTGTGTGTCTCAGTGTCAGCTCCTGTACATGTACAGTACGCAGCGGGTAAAAGGGATCGGTTCACTCCCATCTGGTACTGTACGGCTCGTGTGTGTGTCGCAGTGTCAGCTCCTGTACATGTACAGTACGCAGCGGGTAATAGGGAATGATTCACTCCCGTCTGGTACTGTACGGCTCGTGTGTGTGTCTCAGTGTCAGCTCCTGTACATGTACAGCAGACACAGCGGGTATAAGGGAATGATTCACTCCCGTCTGGTACTGTACGGCTCGTGTGTGTCTCAGTGTCAGCTCCTGTACATGTACAGCACACACAGCGGGTAAAAGGGATCTATTCACTCCCGTCTGGCACTGTACAGCCCGTGTGTGTGTCTCAGTGTTAGCTCCTGTACATGTACAGTACGCAGCGGGTAAAAGGGAATGATTCACTCCCGTCTGGTACTGTACAGCCCATGTGTGTGTCACAGTGTCAGCTCCTGTACATGTACAGGACGCAGCGGGTAAAAGGGATCGATGCACTCCCGTCTGGTACTGTACGGCCCGTGTGTGTCACAGTGTCAGCTCCTGTACATGTACAGTGCGCAGCGGGTAAAAGGGAACGATTCACTCCCGTCTGGTACTGTACGGCCCGTGTGTGTCTCAGTGTCAGCTCCTGTACATGTACAGTGCGCAGCGGGTAAAAGGGAATGATTCACTCCCGTCTGGTACTGTACGGGTTGTGTGCGTCTCAGTGTCATCTCCTGTACATGTACAGTACACAGCGGGTAAAAGGGAACGACTCACTCCCGTCTGGTACTGTACAGCCCGTGTGTGTCTCAGCGTCAGCTCCTGTACATGTACAGCACGCATAGCGGGTAAAAGGGAATGATTCACTCCCATCTGGTACTGTACGGCCCGTGTGTGTGTCTCAATGTCAGCTCGTGTACATGTACAGTACACAGCGGGTAAAAGGGATCGATTCACTCCCGTCTGGCACTGTACAGCCCGTGTGTGTGTCTCAGTGTCAGCTCCTGTACATGTACAGTACGCAGCAGGTAAAAGGGATCGATGCACTCCCATCTGGTACTGTACGGCCCGTGTCTCAGTGTCAGCTCCTGTACATGTACAGTACACAGCAGGTAAAAGGGAATGATTCACTCCCGTCTGGTACTGTACGGCCCGTGTGTGTCTCAGTGTCAGCTACTGTACATGTACAGCACACACAGCGGGTAAAAGGGATCGATTCACTCCCGTCTGGTACTGTACGGCCCGTGTGTGTCTGTGTCAACTCCTGTACATGTACAGTACGCAGCGGGTAAAAGGGAATGATTCACTACCCATCTGGTACTGTACGGCTCGTGTGTGTGTCTCAGTGTCAGCTCCTGTACATGTACAGTACGCAGCGGGTAAAAGGGATCGATTCACTCCCATCTGGTACTGTACGGCTCGTGTGTGTGTCACAGTGTCAGCTCCTGTACATGTACAGTACGCAGCGGGTAAAAGGGACCGATTCAGTCCCATCTGGTACTGTATGGCCCGTGTGTGTCTCAGTGTCAGCTCCTGTACATGTACAGCAGACACAGCTGGTATAAGGGAATGATTCACTCCCGTCTGGTACTGTACGGCCCGTGTGTGTCTCAGTGTCAGCTCCTGTACATGTACAGCACACACAGCGGGTAAAAGGGATCGATTCACTCCTGTCTGGTACTGTACAGCCCATGTGTGTGTCTCAGTGTCAGCTCCTGTACATGTACAGTACGCAGCAGGTAAAAGGGAACGATTCACGCTCATCTGCCACTGTACAGCCCGTGTGTGTGTCTCAGTGTTAGCTCCTGTACATGTACAGTACGCAGCGGGTAAAAGGGAACGATTCACTCCCGTCTGGTACTGTACGGCCCCTGTGTGTCTCAGTGTCAGCTCCTGTACATGTACAGTACACAGCGGGTAAAAGGGAACGATTCACTCTCATCTGGGCCCGTGTGTGTGTCTCAGTGTCAGCTCCTGTACATGTACAGTACGCAGCGGGTAAAAGGGATCGATACACTCCCGTCTGGTACTGTACGGCACGTGTGTGTGTCTCAGTGTCAGCTCCTGTGCATGTACAGTACACTGCGGGTAAAAGGGATCGATTCACTCCCGTCTGGTACTGTACGGCCCGTGTGTGTCTGTGTCAACTCCTGTACATGTACAGTGCGCAGCGGGTAAAAGGGAATGATTCACTACCCATCTGGTACTGTACGGCCCGTGTGTGTGTCTCAGTGTCAGCTCCTGTACATGTACAGTACACACAACGGGTAAAAGGGGTCGATTCACTCCCGTCTGGTACTGTACAGCCCGTGTCTCAGTGTCATCTCCTGTACATGTACAGCAGACACAGCGGGTATAAGGGAATGATTCACTCCCGTCTGGTACTGTATGGCCCGTGTATGTGTCTCAGTGTCAGCTCCTGTACATGTACAGTACACAGCGGGTAAAAGGGAACGATTCACTCTCATCTGGGCCCGTGTGTGTGTCTCAGTGTCAGCTCCTGTACATGTACAGTGCGCAGCGGGTAAAAGGGAATGATTCACTCCCGTCTGGTACTGTACGGGTTGTGTGCGTCTCAGTGTCAGCTCCTGTACATGTACAGTACACATCGGGTAAAAGGGAACGACTCACTCCCGTCTGGTACTGTACAGCCCGTGTGTGTCTCAGCGTCAGCTCCTGTACATGTACAGCACGCATAGCGGGTAAAAGGGAATGATTCACTCCCATCTGGTACTGTACGGCCCGTGTGTGTGTCTCAATGTCAGCTCGTGTACATGTACAGTACACAGCGGGTAAAAGGGATCAATTCACTCCCGTCTGGCACTGTACAGCCCGTGTGTGTGTCTCAGTGTCAGCTCCTGTACATGTACAGTACGCAGCAGGTAAAAGGGATCGATGCACTCCCGTCTGGTACTGTATGGCCCGTGTGTGTCTCAGTGTCAGCTCCTGTACATGTACAGTACGCAGCGGGTAAAAGGGATCGATTCACTCCCACCTGGTACTGTACGGCCCGTGTGTGTGTCTCAGTGTCAGCTCCTGTACATGTACAGTACGCAGCAGGTAAAAGGGAATGATTCACTCCCGTCTGGTACTGTACGGCCCGTGTGTGTCTCAGTGTCAGCTACTGTACATGTACAGCACACACAGCGGGTAAAAGGGATCGATTCACTCCCGTCTGGTACTGTACGGCCCGTGTCTGTCTGTGTCAACTCCTGTACATGTACAGTACGCAGCGGGTAAAAGGGAATGATTCACTACCCATCTGGTACTGTACAGCCCGTGTGTGTGTCTCAGTGTCAGCTCCTGTACATGTACAGTACGCAGCGGGTAAAAGGGATCGATTCACTCCCATCTGGTACTGTACGGCTCGTGTGTGTGTCACAGTGTCAGCTCCTGTACATGTACAGTACGCAGCGGGTAAAAGGGACCGATTCAGTCCCATCTGGTACTGTACGGCCCGTGTGTGTGTCTCAGTGTCAGCTCCTGTACATGTACAGCAGACACAGCTGGTATAAGGGAATGATTCACTCCCGTCTGGTACTGTACGGCCCGTGTGTGTCTCAGTGTCAGCTCCTGTACATGTACAGCACACACAGCGGGTAAAAGGGATCGATTCACTCCTGTCTGGTACTGTACAGCCCATGTGTGTGTCTCAGTGTCAGCTCCTGTACATGTACAGTACACAGCAGGTAAAAGGGAACGATTCACGCTCATCTGCCACTGTACAGCCTGTGTGTGTGTCTCAGTGTTAGCTCCTGTACATGTACAGTACGCAGCGGGTAAAAGGGAACGATTCACTCCCGTCTGGTACTGTACGGCCCCTGTGTGTCTCAGTGTCAGCTCCTGTACATGTACAGTACACAGCGGGTAAAAGGGAACGATTCACTCTCATCTGGGCCCGTGTGTGTGTCTCAGTGTCAGCTCCTGTACATGTACAGTACGCAGCGGGTAAAAGGGATCGATACACTCCCGTCTGGTACTGTACGGCACGTGTGTGTGTCTCAGTGTCAGCTCCTGTGCATGTACAGTACACTGCGGGTAAAAGGGATCGATTCACTCCCGTCTGGTACTGTACGGCCCGTGTGTGTCTGTGTCAACTCCTGTACATGTACAGTGCGCAGCGGGTAAAAGGGAATGATTCACTACCCATCTGGTACTGTACGGCCCGTGTGTGTGTCTCAGTGTCAGCTCCTGTACATGTACAGTACACACAACGGGTAAAAGGGGTCGATTCACTCCCGTCTGGTACTGTACAGCCCGTGTCTCAGTGTCATCTCCTGTACATGTACAGTACACAGCGGGTAAAAGGGAACGATTCACTCCCATCTGGCACTGTACGGCCCGTGTGTGTGTCACAGTGTCAGCTCCTGTACATGTACAGTACGCAGCGAGTAAAAGGGAACGATTCACTCCCGTCTGGTACTGTACGGCCCGTGTGTGTCTCAGTGTCAGCTCCTGTACATGTACAGTACACAGCAGGTAAAAAGGAACGATTCACTCTCATCTGGCACTGTACAGCCAGTGTGTGTGTCTCAGTGTCAGCTCCTGTACATGTACAGTACACAGCAGGTAAAAAGGAACAATTCACTCGCATCTGGCACTGTACAGCCCGTGTGTGTGTCACAGTGTCAGCTCCTGTACATGTACAGTACGCAGCGGGTAAAAGGGATCGATTCACTCCCGTCTGGTACTGTACGATCCGTGTGTATCTCAGTGTCAGCTCCTGTACATGTACAGTGCGCAGTGGGTAAAAGGGAACGATTCACTCCCGTCTGGTACTGTACAGCCCGTGTGTGTATCTCAGTGTCAGCTCCTGTACATGTACAGTACGCAGCGGGTAAAAGGGAATGATTCGCTCCCATCTGGTACTGTACGGGTTGTGTGTGTCTCAGTGTCAGCTCCTGTACATGTACAGCACGCATAGCGGGTAAAAGGGAACGATTCACTCCCATCTGGTACTGTACGGCCGGTGTGTGTGTCTCAGTGTCAGCTCCTGTACAGGTACAGTACACAGCGGGTAAAAGGGAACGATTCACTACCCATCTGGTACTGTACGGCCCGTGTGTGTGTCTCAGTGTCAGCTCCTGTACATGTACAGTACACAACGAGTAAAAGGGATCGATTCACTCCCGTCTGGCACTGTACAGCCCGTGTGTGTGTCTCAGTGTTAGCTCCTGTACATGTACAGTACGCAGCGGGTAAAAGGGAATGATTCACTCCCGTCTGGCACTGTACAGCCCGTGTGTGTGTCTCAGTGTCAGCTCCTGTACATGTACAGTACGCAGCGGGTAAAAGGGATCGATACACTCCCGTCTAGTACAGTACGGCCCGTGTGTGTCTCAGTGTCAGCTCCTGTACATGTACAGTACGCAGCAGGTAAAAGGGATCGATTCACTCCCGTCTGGTACTGTACAGCCCGTGTCTCAGTGTCAGCTCCTGTACATGTACAGTACGCAGCGGGTAAAAGGGATCAATTCACTCCCATCTGGTACTGTACGGCTCGTGTGTGTGTCTCAGTGTCAGCTCCTGTACATGTACAGTACGCAGCAGGTAAAAGGGAATGATTCACTCCCGTCTGGTACTGTACACCCCATGTGTGTGTCACAGTGTCAGCTCCTGTACATGTACAGCAGACACAGCGGGTATAAGGTAATGATTCACTCCCGTCTGGTACTGTACGGCCCGTGTGTGTCTCAGTGTCAGCTCCTGTACATGTACAGTACACACAACGGGTAAAAGGGATCGATTCACTCCCGTCTGGTACTGTACAGCCCGTGTCTCAGTGTCAGCTCCTGTACATGTACAGTACGCAGCGGGTAAAAGGGATCGATTCACTCCCGTCTGGTACTGTACGGCCCGTGTGTGTCTCAGTGTCAGCTCCTGTACATGTACAGTACGCAGCGGGTAAAAGGGATCGATGCACTCCCGTCTGGTACTGTACGGCTCGTGTGTGTCTCAGTGTCAGCTCCTGTACATGTACAGTACACAGCGGGTAAAAGGGAACGATTCACTCTCAACTGGGCCCATGTGTGTGTCTCAGTGTCAGCTCCTGTACATGTACAGTACGCAGCGGGTAAAAGGGAACGATTCACTCCCGTCTGGTACTGTACGGCACGTGTGTGTCTCAGTGTCAGCTCCTGTACATGTACAGTACACAGCGGGTAAAAGGGAACGATTCACTCTCATCTGGGCCCGTGTGTGTGTCTCAGTGTCAGCTCCTGTACATGTACAGTACACACAACGGGTAAAAGGGATCGATTCACTCCCGTCTGGTACTGTACGGCCCGTGTGTGTGTCTCAGTGTCATCTCCTGTACATGTACAGTACACAGCGGGTAAAAGGGAACGATTCACTCTCATCTGGCACTGTACAGCCCGTGTGTGTGTCTCAGTGTCAGCTCCTGTACAGGTACAGCACACATAGCGGGTAAAAGGGAACGATTCACTCCCATCTGGTACTGTATGGCCCGTGTGTGTGTCTCAGTGTCAGCTCCTGTACATGTACAGTACACAGTGGGTAAAAGGGAATGATTCACTCCCGTCTGGTACTGTACAGCCCGTGTGTGTGTCACAGTGTCAGCTCCTGTACATGTACAGTACGCAGCGGGTAAAAGGGAATGATTCACTCCCGTCTGGTACTGTACAGCCCGTGTGTGTGTCTCAGTGTCAGCTCCTGTACATGTACAGTACGCAGCGGGTAAAAGGGAATGATTCACTCCCGTCTGGTACTGTACGGCTCGTGTGTGTGTCTCAGTGTCAGCTCCTGTACATGTACAGCAGACACAGCGGGTATAAGGGAATGATTCACTCCCGTCTGGTACTGTACGGCCTGTGTGTGTCTCAGTGTCAGCTCCTGTACATGTACAGCACACACAGCGGGTAAAAGGGATCTATTCACTCCCGTCTGGCACTGTACAGCCCATGTGTGTGTCACAGTGTCAGCTCCTGTACATGTACAGTACGCAGCGGGTAAAAGGGAACGATTCACTCCCGTCTGGTACTGTACAGCCCGTGTGTGAGTCTCAGTGTCAGCTCCTGTACATGTACGGTACACAGCGGGTAAAAGGGAACGATTCACTCTCATCTGGGCCCGTGTGTGTGTCTCAGTGTCAGCTCCTGTACATGTACAGTGCGCAGCGGGTAAAAGGGAACGATTCACTCCCGTCTGGTAGTGTACGGCCCGTGTGTGTCAAAGTGTCAGCTCCTGTACATGTACAGTACACAGCGGGTAAAAGGGAACGATTCACTCCCGTCTGGTACTGTACAGCCCGTGTGTGTCTCAGCGTCAGCTCCTGTACATGTACAGCACGCATAGCGGGTAAAAGGGAATGATTCACTCCCATCTGGTACTGTCCGGCCCGTGTGTGTGTCTCAATGTCAGCTCGTGTGCATGTACAGTACACAGCGGGTAAAAGGGATCGATTCACTCCCGTCTGGCACTGTACAGCCCGTGTGTGTGTCTCAGTGTCAGCTCCTGTAAATGTACAGTACGCAGCGGGTAAAAGGGATCGATGCACTCCCGTCTGGTACTGTACGGCTCGTGTGTGTGTCTCAGTGTCAGCTCCTGTACATGTACAGCACACACAGCGGGTAAAAGGGATCGATTCACTCCCGTCTGGTACTGTACGGCCCGTGTGTGTCTGTGTCAACTCCTGTACATGTACGGTACGCAGCGGGTAAAAGGGAATGATTCACTACCCATCTGGTACTGTACGGCCCGTGTGTGTGTCTCAGTGTCAGCTCCTGTACATGTACAGTACACACAATGGGTAAAAGGGATCGATTCACTCCCGTCTGGCACTGTACAGCCCGTGTCTCAGTGTCATCTCCTGTACATGTACAGTACGCAGCGGGTAAAAGGGATCGATTCACTCCCATCTGGTACTGTACGGCCCGTGTGTGTGTCTCAGTGTCAGCTCCTGTACAAGTACAGTACGCAGCGGGTAAAAGGGACCGATTCAGTCCCATCTGGTACTGTACGGCCCGTGTGTGTGTCTCAGTGTCAGCTCCTGTACATGTACAGTACGCAGCAGGTAAAAGGGAATGATTCACTCACGTCTGGTACTGTACGGCTCGTGTGTGTGTCTCAGTGTCAGCTCCTGTACATGTACAGCAGACACAGCGGGTATAAGGGAATGATTCACTCCCGTCTGGTACTGTACGGCCCGTGTGTGTCTCAGTGTCAGCTCCTGTACATGTACAGCACACACAGCGGGTAAAAGGGATCGATTCACTCCTATCTGGTACTGTACAGCCCGCGTGTGTGTCTCAGTGTCAGCTCCTGTACATGTACAGTACGCAGAGGGTAAAAGGGAACGATTCACTCCCGTCTGGTGCTGTACGGCCCCTGTGTGTCTCAGTGTCAGCTCCTGTACATGTACAGTACACAGCGGGTAAAAGGGAACGATTCACTCTCATCTGGGCCCGTGTGTGTGTCTCAGTGTCAGCTCCTGTACATGGACAGTACGCATCGGGTAAAAGGGATCGATACACTCCCGTCTGGTACTCTACGGCACGTGTGTGTGTCTCAGTGTCAGCTCCTGTACATGTACAGTACACAGCGGGTAAAAGGGATCGATTCACTCCCGTCTGGTACTGTACGGCCCGTGTGTGTCTGTGTCAACTCCTGTACATGTACAGTGCGCAGCGGGTAAAAGGGAATGATTCACTACCCATCTGGTACTGTACGGCCCGTGTGTGTGTCTCAGAGTCAGCTCCTGTACATGTACAGTACACTGCGGGTAAAAGGGATCGATTCACTCCCGTCTGGTACTGTACAGCCCGTGTCTGAGTGTCATCTCCTGTACATGTACAGTACACAGCGGGTAAAAGGGAACGATTCACTCCCATCTGGCACTGTACGGCCCGTGTGTGTGTCTCAGTGTCAGCTCCTGTACATGTACAGTACGCAGCGAGTAAAAGGGAACGATTCACTCCCGTCTGGTACTGTACGGCCCGTGTGTGTCTCAGTGTCAGCTCCTGTACATGTACAGTACACAGCAGGGAAAAAGGAACGATTCACTCACATCTGGCACTGTACAGCCCGTGTGTGTGTCTCAGCGTCAGCTCCTGTACATGTACAGTACACAGCAGGTAAAAAGGAACAATTCACTCTCATCTGGCACTGTACAGCTCGTGTGTGTGTCACAGTGTCAGCTCCTGTACATGTACAGTACGCAGCGGGTAAAAGGGAACGATTCACTCCCGTCTGGTACTGTACGATCCGTGTGTGTCTCAGTGTCAGCTCCTGTACACGTACAGTGCGCAGTGGGTAAAAGGGAATGATTCGCTCCCGTCTGGTACTGTACGGGTTGTGTGTGTCTCAGTGTCAGCTCCTGTACATGTACAGTACACAGCGTGTAAAAGGGAACGACTCACTCCCGTCTGGTACTGTACGGCCGGTGTGTGTGTCTCAGTGTCAGCTCCTGTACAGGTACAGTACACAGCGGGTAAAAGGGAATGATTCACTCCCGTCTGGTACTGTACGGCCGGTGTGTGTGTCTCAGTGTCAGCTCCTGTACAGGTACAGTACACAGCGGGTAAAAGGGAACGATTCACTACCCATCTGGTACTGTACGGCCCGTGTGTGTGTCTCAGTGTCAGCTCCTGTACATGTACAGTACACAGCGAGTAAAAGGGATCGATTCACTCCCGTCTGGCACTGTACAGCCCGTGTGTGTGTCTCAGTGTTAGCTCCTGTACATGTACAGTACGCAGCGGGTAAAAGGGATCGATTCACTCCCATCTGGTACTGTACGGCTCATGTGTGTGTCTCAGTGTCAGCTCCTGTACATGTACAGTACGCAGCAGGTAAAAGGGATCGATTCACTCCCATCTGGTACTGTACGGCTCGTGTGTGTGTCTCAGTGTCAGCTCCTGTACATGTACAGCAGACACAGCGGGTATAAGGGAATGATTCACTCCCGTCTGGTACTGTACGGCCCGTGTGTGTCTCAGTGTCAGCTCCTGTACATGTACAGCACACACAGCGGGTAAAAGGGATCGATTCACTCCCGTCTGGCACTGTACAGCCCGTGTGTGTGTCTCAGTGTTAGCTCCTGTACATGTACAGTACGCAGCGGGTAAAAGGGAATGATTCACTCCCGTCTGGTACTGTACGGCCCGTGTGTGTGTCTCAGTGTCAGCTCCTGTACATGTACAGTACACACAACGGGTAAAAGGGATCGATTCACTCACGTCTGGTACTGTACAGCCCGTGTCTCAGTGTCATCTCCTGTACATGTACAGTACGCAGCGGGTAAAAGGGATCGATTCACTCCCATCTGGTACTGTACGGCCCGTGTGTGTGTCTCAGTGTCAGCTCCTGTACATGTACAGTACGCAGCGGGTAAAAGGGACCGATTCAGTCCCATCTGGTACTGTACGGCCCGTGTGTGTGTCTCAGTGTCAGCTCCTGTACATGTACAGTACGCAGCAGGTAAAAGGGAATGATTCACTCACGTCTGGTACTGTACGGCTCGTGTGTGTGTCTCAGTGTCAGCTCCTGTACATGTACAGCAGACACAGCGGGTATAAGGGAATGATTCACTCCCGTCTGGTACTGTACGGCCCGTGTGTGTCTCAGTGTCAGCTCCTGTACATGTACAGCACACACAGCGGGTAAAAGGGATCGATTCACTCCTGTCTGGTGCTGTACGGCCCCTGTGTGTCTCAGTGTCAGCTCCTGTACATGTACAGTACACAGCGGGTAAAAGGGAACGATTCACTCTCATCTGGGCCCATGTGTGTGTCTCAGTGTCAGCTCCTGTACATGGACAGTACGCATCGGGTAAAAGGGATCGATACACTCCCGTCTGGTACTCTACGGCACGTGTGTGTGTCTCAGTGTCAGCTCCTGTACATGTACAGTACACAGCGGGTAAAAGGGATCGATTCACTCCCGTCTGGTACTGTACGGCCCGTGTGTGTCTGTGTCAACTCCTGTACATGTACAGTGCGCAGCGGGTAAAAGGGAATGATTCACTACCCATCTGGTACTGTACGGCCCGTGTGTGTGTCTCAGAGTCAGCTCCTGTACATGTACAGTACACTGCGGGTAAAAGGGATCGATTCACTCCCGTCTGGTACTGTACAGCCCGTGTCTGAGTGTCATCTCCTGTACATGTACAGTACACAGCGGGTAAAAGGGAACGATTCACTCCCATCTGGCACTGTACGGCCCGTGTGTGTGTCTCAGTGTCAGCTCCTGTACATGTACAGTACGCAGCGAGTAAAAGGGAACGATTCACTCCCGTCTGGTACTGTACGGCCCGTGTGTGTCTCAGTGTCAGCTCCTGTACATGTACAGTACACAGCAGGGAAAAAGGAACGATTCACTCACATCTGGCACTGTACAGCCCGTGTGTGTGTCTCAGCGTCAGCTCCTGTACATGTACAGTACACAGCAGGTAAAAAGGAACAATTCACTCTCATCTGGCACTGTACAGCTCGTGTGTGTGTCACAGTGTCAGCTCCTGTACATGTACAGTACGCAGCGGGTAAAAGGGAACGATTCACTCCCGTCTGGTACTGTACGATCCGTGTGTGTCTCAGTGTCAGCTCCTGTACATGTACAGTGCGCAGTGGGTAAAAGGGAATGATTCGCTCCCGTCTGGTACTGTACGGGTTGTGTGTGTCTCAGTGTCAGCTCCTGTACATGTACAGTACACAGCGTGTAAAAGGGAACGACTCACTCCCGTCTGGTACTGTACGGCCGGTGTGTGTGTCTCAGTGTCAGCTCCTGTACAGGTACAGTACACAGCGGGTAAAAGGGAATGATTCACTCCCGTCTGGTACTGTACGGCCGGTGTGTGTGTCTCAGTGTCAGCTCCTGTACAGGTACAGTACACAGCGGGTAAAAGGGAACGATTCACTACCCATCTGGTACTGTACGGCCCGTGTGTGTGTCTCAGTGTCAGCTCCTGTACATGTACAGTACACAGCGAGTAAAAGGGATCGATTCACTCCCGTCTGGCACTGTACAGCCCGTGTGTGTGTCTCAGTGTTAGCTCCTGTACATGTACAGTACGCAGCGGGTAAAAGGGATCGATTCACTCCCATCTGGTACTGTACGGCTCATGTGTGTGTCTCAGTGTCAGCTCCTGTACATGTACAGTACGCAGCAGGTAAAAGGGATCGATTCACTCCCATCTGGTACTGTACGGCTCGTGTGTGTGTCTCAGTGTCAGCTCCTGTACATGTACAGCAGACACAGCGGGTATAAGGGAATGATTCACTCCCGTCTGGTACTGTACGGCCCGTGTGTGTCTCAGTGTCAGCTCCTGTACATGTACAGCACACACAGCGGGTAAAAGGGATCGATTCACTCCCGTCTGGCACTGTACAGCCCGTGTGTGTGTCTCAGTGTTAGCTCCTGTACATGTACAGTACGCAGCGGGTAAAAGGGAATGATTCACTCCCGTCTGGTACTGTACGGCCCGTGTGTGTGTCTCAGTGTCAGCTCCTGTACATGTACAGTACACACAACGGGTAAAAGGGATCGATTCACTCACGTCTGGTACTGTACAGCCCGTGTCTCAGTGTCATCTCCTGTACATGTACAGTACGCAGCGGGTAAAAGGGATCGATTCACTCCCATCTGGTACTGTACGGCCCGTGTGTGTGTCTCAGTGTCAGCTCCTGTACATGTACAGTACGCAGCGGGTAAAAGGGACCGATTCAGTCCCATCTGGTACTGTACGGCCCGTGTGTGTGTCTCAGTGTCAGCTCCTGTACATGTACAGTACGCAGCAGGTAAAAGGGAATGATTCACTCACGTCTGGTACTGTACGGCTCGTGTGTGTGTCTCAGTGTCAGCTCCTGTACATGTACAGCAGACACAGCGGGTATAAGGGAATGATTCACTCCCGTCTGGTACTGTACGGCCCGTGTGTGTCTCAGTGTCAGCTCCTGTACATGTACAGCACACACAGCGGGTAAAAGGGATCGATTCACTCCTGTCTGGTGCTGTACGGCCCCTGTGTGTCTCAGTGTCAGCTCCTGTACATGTACAGTACACAGCGGGTAAAAGGGAACGATTCACTCTCATCTGGGCCCGTGTGTGTGTCTCAGTGTCAGCTCCTGTACATGGACAGTACGCATCGGGTAAAAGGGATCGATACACTCCCGTCTGGTACTCTACGGCACGTGTGTGTGTCTCAGTGTCAGCTCCTGTACATGTACAGTACACAGCGGGTAAAAGGGATCGATTCACTCCCGTCTGGTACTGTCCGGCCCGTGTGTGTCTGTGTCAACTCCTGTACATGTACAGTGCGCAGCGGGTAAAAGGGAATGATTCACTACCCATCTGGTACTGTACGGCCCGTGTGTGTGTCTCAGAGTCAGCTCCTGTACATGTACAGTACACTGCGGGTAAAAGGGATCGATTCACTCCCGTCTGGTACTGTACAGCCCGTGTCTGAGTGTCATCTCCTGTACATGTACAGTACACAGCGGGTAAAAGGGAACGATTCACTCCCATCTGGCACTGTACGGCCCGTGTGTGTGTCTCAGTGTCAGCTCCTGTACATGTACAGTACGCAGCGAGTAAAAGGGAACGATTCACTCCCGTCTGGTACTGTACGGCCCGTGTGTGTCTCAGTGTCAGCTCCTGTACATGTACAGTACACAGCAGGGAAAAAGGAACGATTCACTCACATCTGGCACTGTACAGCCCGTGTGTGTGTCTCAGCGTCAGCTCCTGTACATGTACAGTACACAGCAGGTAAAAAGGAACAATTCACTCTCATCTGGCACTGTACAGCTCGTGTGTGTGTCACAGTGTCAGCTCCTGTACATGTACAGTACGCAGCGGGTAAAAGGGAACGATTCACTCCCGTCTGGTACTGTACGATCCGTGTGTGTCTCAGTGTCAGCTCCTGTACATGTACAGTGCGCAGTGGGTAAAAGGGAATGATTCGCTCCCGTCTGGTACTGTACGGGTTGTGTGTGTCTCAGTGTCAGCTCCTGTACATGTACAGTACACAGCGTGTAAAAGGGAACGACTCACTCCCGTCTGGTACTGTACGGCCGGTGTGTGTGTCTCAGTGTCAGCTCCTGTACAGGTACAGTACACAGCGGGTAAAAGGGAATGATTCACTCCCGTCTGGTACTGTACGGCCGGTGTGTGTGTCTCAGTGTCAGCTCCTGTACAGGTACAGTACACAGCGGGTAAAAGGGAACGATTCACTACCCATCTGGTACTGTACGGCCCGTGTGTGTGTCTCAGTGTCAGCTCCTGTACATGTACAGTACACAGCGAGTAAAAGGGATCGATTCACTCCCGTCTGGCACTGTACAGCCCGTGTGTGTGTCTCAGTGTTAGCTCCTGTACATGTACAGTACGCAGCGGGTAAAAGGGATCGATTCACTCCCATCTGGTACTGTACGGCTCGTGTGTGTGTCTCAGTGTCAGCTCCTGTACATGTACAGTACGCAGCAGGTAAAAGGGATCGATTCACTCCCATCTGGTACTGTACGGCTCGTGTGTGTGTCTCAGTGTCAGCTCCTGTACATGTACAGCAGACACAGCGGGTATAAGGGAATGATTCACTCCCGTCTGGTACTGTACGGCCCGTGTGTGTCTCAGTGTCAGCTCCTGTACATGTACAGCACACACAGCGGGTAAAAGGGATCGATTCACTCCCGTCTGGCACTGTACAGCCCGTGTGTGTGTCTCAGTGTTAGCTCCTGTACATGTACAGTACGCAGCGGGTAAAAGGGAATGATTCACTCCCGTCTGGTACTGTACGGCCCGTGTGTGTGTCTCAGTGTCAGCTCCTGTACATGTACAGTACACACAACGGGTAAAAGGGATCGATTCACTCACGTCTGGTACTGTACAGCCCGTGTCTCAGTGTCATCTCCTGTACATGTACAGTACGCAGCGGGTAAAAGGGATCGATTCACTCCCATCTGGTACTGTACGGCCCGTGTGTGTGTCTCAGTGTCAGCTCCTGTACATGTACAGTACGCAGCGGGTAAAAGGGACCGATTCAGTCCCATCTGGTACTGTACGGCCCGTGTGTGTGTCTCAGTGTCAGCTCCTGTACATGTACAGTACGCAGCAGGTAAAAGGGAATGATTCACTCACGTCTGGTACTGTACGGCTCGTGTGTGTGTCTCAGTGTCAGCTCCTGTACATGTACAGCAGACACAGCGGGTATAAGGGAATGATTCACTCCCGTCTGGTACTGTACGGCCCGTGTGTGTCTCAGTGTCAGCTCCTGTACATGTACAGCACACACAGCGGGTAAAAGGGATCGATTCACTCCTGTCTGGTACTGTACAGCCCGCGTGTGTGTCTCAGTGTCAGCTCCTGTACATGTACAGTACACAGCGGGTAAAAGGGAACGATTCACTCTCATCTGGCACTGTACAGCCCGTGTGTGTGTCTCAGTGTTAGCTCCTGTACATGTACAGTACGCAGAGGGTAAAAGGGAACGATTCACTCCAGTCTGGTACTGTACGGCCCCTGTGTGTCTCAGTGTCAGCTCCTGTACATGTACAGTACACAGCGGGTAAAAGGGAACGATTCACTCTCATCTGGGCCCGTGTGTGTGTCTCAGTGTCAGCTCCTGTACATGTACAGTACGCAGCGGGTAAAAGGGATCGATACACTCCCGTCTGGTACTCTACGGCACGTGTGTGTGTCTCAGTGTCAGCTCCTGTACATGTACAGTACACAGCGGGTAAAAGGGAATGATTCACTACCCATCTGGTACTGTACGGCCCGTGTGTGTGTCTCCGTGTCAGCTCCTGTACATGTACAGTACACAGCGGGTAAAAGGGATCGATTCACTCCCGTCTGGTACTGTACAGCCCGTGTCTCAGTGTCATCTCCTGTACATGTACAGTACACAGCGGGTAAAAGGGAACGATTCACTCCCATCTGGCACTGTACGGCCCGTGTGTGTGTCTCAGTGTCAGCTCCTGTACATGTACAGTACGCAGCGAGTAAAAGGGAACGATTCACTCCCATCTGGTACTGTACGGCCCGTGTGTGTCTCAGTGTCAGCTCCTGTACATGTACAGTACACAGCAGGTAAAAAGGAACGATTCACTCTCATCTGGCACTGTACAGCCCGTGTGTGTGTCTCAGCGTCAGCTCCTGTACATGTACAGTACACAGCAGGTAAAAAGGAACAATTCACTCTCATCTGGCACTGTACAGCCCGTGTGTGTGTCACAGTGTCAGCTCCTGTACATGTACAGTACGCAGCGGGTAAAAGGGATCGATTCACTCCCGTCTGGTACTGTACGATCCGTGTGTATCTCAGTGTCAGCTCCTGTACATGTACAGTGCGCAGTGGGTAAAAGGGAATGATTCGCTCCCGTCTGGTACTGTACGGGTTGTGTGTGTCTCAGTGTCAGCTCCTGTACATGTACAGTACACAGCGTGTAAAAGGAAACGACTCACTCCCGTCTGGTACTGTACAGCCCGTGTGTGTCTCAGTGTCAGCTCCTGTACATGTACAACACGCATAGCGGGTAAAAGGGAACGATTCACTCCCATCTGGTACTGTACGGCCGGTGTGTGTGTCTCAGTGTCAGCTCCTGTACAGGTACAGTACACAGCGGGTAAAAGGGAACGATTCACGACCCATCTGGTACTGTACAGCCCGTGTGTGTGTCACAGTGTCAGCTCCTGTACATGTACAGTACACAGCGAGTAAAAGGGATCGATTCACTCCCGTCTGGCACTGTACAGCCCGTGTGTGTGTCTCAGTGTTAGCTCCTGTACATGTACAGTACGCAGCGGGTAAAAGGGAATGATTCACTCTCATCTGGTACTGTACGGCTCGTGTGTGTGTCTCAGTGTCAGCTCCTGTACATGTACAGTACGCAGCGGGTAAAAGGGAATGATTCACTCCCGTCTGGTACTGTACGGCTCGTGTGTGTGTCTCAGTGTCAGCTCCTGTACATGTACAGCAGACACAGCGGGTATAAGGGAATGATTCACTCCCGTCTGGTACTGTACGGCCCGTGTGTGTCTCAGTGTCAGCTCCTGTACATGTACAGCACACACAGCGGGTAAAAGAGATCTATTCACTCCCGTCTGGCACTGTACAGCCCGTGTGTGTGTCTCAGTGTTAGCTCCTGTACATGTACAGTACGCAGCGGGTAAAAGGGAATGATTCACTCCCGTCTGGTACTGTACAGCCCATGTGTGTGTCTCAGTGTCAGCTCCTGTACATGTACAGTACGCAGCGGGTAAAAGGGAATGATTCACTCCCGTCTGGTACTGTACAGCCCATGTGTGTGTCACAGTGTCAGCTCCTGTACATGTACAGTACGCAGCGGGTAAAAGGGATCGATGCACTCCCGTCTGGTACTGTACGGCCCGTGTGTGTCACAGTGTCAGCTCCTGTACATGTACAGTATGCAGCGGGTAAAAGGGAACGATTCACTCCTGTCTGGTACTGTACAGCCCGTGTGTGTGTCTCAGTGTCAGCTCCTGTACATGTACAGTACACAGCGGGTAAAAGGGAACGATTCACTCTCATCTGGGCCCGTGTGTGTGTCGCAGTGTCAGCTCCTGTACATGTACAGTGCGCAGCGGGTAAAAGGGAATGATTCACTCCCGTCTGGTACTGTACGGGTTGTGTGCGTCTCAGTGTCAGCTCCTGTACATGTACAGTACACAGCGGGTAAAAGGGAACGATTCACTCCCGTCTGGTACTGTACAGCCCGTGTGTGTCTCAGCGTCAGCTCCTGTACATGTACAGCACGCATAGCGGGTAAAAGGGAATGATTCACTCCCATCTGGTACTGTACGGCCCGTGTGTGTGTCTCAATGTCAGCTCGTGTACATGTACAGTACACAGCGGGTAAAAGGGATCGATTCACTCCCGTCTGGCACTGTACAGACCGTGTGTGTGTCTCAGTGTCAGCTCCTGTAAATGTACAGTACGCAGCGGGTAAATGGGATCGATGCACTCCCGTCTGGTACTGCACGGCTCGTGTGTGTGTCTCAGTGTCAGCTACTGTACATGTACAGCACACACAGCGGGTAAAAGGGATCGATTCACTCCCGTCTGGTACTGTACGGCCCGTGTGTGTCTGTGTCAACTCCTGTACATGTACGGTAAGCAGCGGGTAAAAAGGAATGATTCACTACCCATCTGGTACTGTACGGCCCGTGTGTGTGTCTCAGTGTCAGCTCCTGTACATGTACAGTACACACAACGGGTAAAAGGGATCGATTCACTCCCGTCTGGTACTGTACAGCCCGTGTCTCAGTGTCATCTCCTGTACATGTACAGTACGCAGCGGGTAAAAGGGATCGATTCACTCCCATCTGGTACTGTACGGCCCGTGTGTGTGTCTCAGTGTCAGCTCCTTTACATGTACAGTACGCAGCAGGTAAAAGGGACCGATTCAGTCCCATCTGGTACTGTACGGCCCGTGTGTGTGTCTCAGTGTCAGCTCCTGTACATGTACAGTACGCAGCAGGTAAAAGGGAATGATTCACTCACGTCTGGTACTGTACGGCTCGTGTGTGTGTCTCAGTGTCAGCTCCTGTACATGTACAGCAGACACAGCGGGTATAAGGGAATGATTCACTCCCGTCTGGTACTGTACGGCCCGTGTGTGTCTCAGTGTCAGCTCCTGTACATGTACAGTACACAGCGGGTAAAAGGGAACGATTCACTCTCATCTGACACTGTACAGCCCGTGTGTGTGTCTCAGTGTTAGCTCCTGTACATGTGCAGTACGCAGAGGGTAAAAGGGAACGATTCACTCCCGTCTGGTACTGTACGGCCCCTGTGTGTCTCAGTGTCAGCTCCTGTACATGTACAGTACACAGCGGGTAAAAGGGAACGATTCACTCTCATCTGGGCCCGTGTGTGTGTCTCAGTGTCAGCTCCTGTACATGTACAGTACGCAGCGGGTAAAAGGGATCGATACACTCCCGTCTGGTACTCTACGGCACGTGTGTGTGTCTCAGTGTCAGCTCCTGTACATGTACAGTACACAGCGGGTAAAAGGGATCGATTCACTCCCGTCTGGTACTGTACGGCCCGTGTGTGCCTGTGTCAACTCCTGTACATGTACAGTGCGCAGCGGGTAAAAGGGAATGATTCACTACCCATCTGGTACTGTACGGCCGGTGTGTGTGTCTCAGTGTCAGCTCCTGTACATGTACAGTACACACAACGGGTAAAAGGGATCGATTCACTCCCGTCTGGTACTGTACAGCCCGTGTCTCAGTGTCATCTCCTGTACATGTACAGTACACAGCGGGTAAAAGGGAACGATTCACTCCCATCTGGCACTGTACGGCCCGTGTGTGTGTCTCAGTGTCAGCTCCTGTACATGTACAGTACGCAGCGAGTAAAAGGGAACGATTCACTCCCGTCTGGTACTGTACGGCCCGTGTGTGTCTCAGTGTCAGCTCCTGTACATGTACAGTACACAGCAGGTAAAAAGGAACGATTCACTCTCATCTGGCACTGTACAGCCCGTGTGTGTGTCTCAGCGTCAGCTCCTGTACATGTACAGTACACAGCAGGTAAAAAGGAACAATTCACTCTCATCTGGCACTGTACAGCCCGTGTGTGTGTCTCAGTGTCAGCTCCTGTACATGTACAGTACGCAGCAGGTAAAAGGGAACGATTCACTCCCGTCTGGTACTGTACGATCCGTGTGTATCTCAGTGTCAGCTCCTGTACATGTACAGTGCGCAGTGGGTAAAAGGGAATGATTCGCTCCCGTCTGGTACTGTACGGGTTGTGTGTGTCTCAGTGTCAGCTACTGTACATGTACAGTACACAGCGTGTAAAAGGGAACGACTCACTCCCGTCTGGTACTGTACAGCCCGTGTGTGTCTCAGTGTCAGCTCCTGTACATGTACAGCACGCATAGCGGGTAAAAGGGAACGATTCACTCCCATCTGGTACTGTACGGCCGGTGTGTGTGTCTCAGTGTCAGCTCCTGTACAGGTACAGTACACAGCGGGTAAAAGGGAACGATTCACTACCCATCTGGTACTGTACGGCCCGTGTGTGTGTCTCAGTGTCAGCTCCTGTACATGTACAGTACACAGCGAGTAAAAGGGATCGATTCACTCCCGTCTGGCACTGTACAGCCCGTGTGTGTGTCTCAGTGTTAGCTCCTGTACATGTACAGTACGCAGCGGGTAAAAGGGATCGATGCACTCCCATCTGGTACTGTACGGCCCGTGTGTGTGTCTCAGTGTCAGCTCCTGTACATGTACAGTACGCAGCAGGTAAAAGGGAATGATTCACTCACGTCTGGTACTGTACGGCTCGTGTGTGTGTCTCAGTGTCAGCTCCTGTACATGTACAGCAGACACAGCGGGTATAAGGGAATGATTCACTCCCGTCTGGTACTGTACGGCCCGTGTGTGTCTCAGTGTCAGCTCCTGTACATGTACAGCACACACAGCGGGTAAAAGGGATCGATTCACTCCTGTCTGGTACTGTACAGCCCGCGTGTGTGTCTCAGTGTCAGCTCCTGTACATGCACAGTACACAGCGGGTAAAAGGGAACGATTCACGCTCATCTGGCACTGTACAGCCCGTGTGTGTGTCTCAGTGTCAGCTCCTGTACATGTACAGTACGCAGCGGGTAAAAGGGAACGATTCACTCCCGTCTGGTACTGTACGGCCCCTGTGTGTCTCAGTGTCAGCTCCTGTACATGTACAGTACACAGCGGGTAAAAGGGAACGATTCACTCTCATCTGGGCCCGTGTGTGTGTCTCAGTGTCAGCTCCTGTACATGTACAGTACGCAGCGGGTAAAAGGGATCGATACACTCCCGTCTGGTACTGTACGGCACGTGTGTGTGTCTCAGTGTCAGCTCCTGTACATGTACAGTACACAGCAGGTAAAAAGGAACAATTCACTCTCATCTGGCACTGTACTGCCCGTGTGTGTGTCTCAGTGTCAGCTCCTGTACATGTACAGTACACACAACGGGTAAAAGGGATCGATTCACTCCCGTCTGGTACTGTACAGCCCGTGTCTCAGTGTCATCTCCTGTACATGTACAGTACGCAGCGGGTAAAAGGGATCGATTCACTCCCATCTGGTACTGTACGGCCCGTGTGTGTGTCTCAGTGTCAGCTCCTTTACATGTACAGTACGCAGCAGGTAAAAGGGACCGATTCAGTCCCATCTGGTACTGTACGGCCCGTGTGTGTGTCTCAGTGTCAGCTCCTGTACATGTACAGTACGCAGCAGGTAAAAGGGAATGATTCACTCACGTCTGGTACTGTACGGCTCGTGTGTGTGTCTCAGTGTCAGCTCCTGTACATGTACAGCAGACACAGCGGGTATAAGGGAATGATTCACTCCCGTCTGGTACTGTACGGCCCGTGTGTGTCTCAGTGTCAGCTCCTGTACATGTACAGTACACAGCGGGTAAAAGGGAACGATTCACTCTCATCTGACACTGTACAGCCCGTGTGTGTGTCTCAGTGTTAGCTCCTGTACATGTGCAGTACGCAGAGGGTAAAAGGGAACGATTCACTCCCGTCTGGTACTGTACGGCCCCTGTGTGTCTCAGTGTCAGCTCCTGTACATGTACAGTACACAGCGGGTAAAAGGGAACGATTCACTCTCATCTGGGCCCGTGTGTGTGTCTCAGTGTTAGCTCCTGTACATGTACAGTACGCAGCGGGTAAAAGGGATCGATACACTCCCGTCTGGTACTCTACGGCACGTGTGTGTGTCTCAGTGTCAGCTCCTGTACATGTACAGTACACAGCGGGTAAAAGGGATCGATTCACTCCCGTCTGGTACTGTACGGCCCGTGTGTGCCTGTGTCAACTCCTGTACATGTACAGTGCGCAGCGGGTAAAAGGGAATGATTCACTACCCATCTGGTACTGTACGGCCGGTGTGTGTGTCTCAGTGTCAGCTCCTGTACATGTACAGTACACACAACGGGTAAAAGGGATCGATTCACTCCCGTCTGGTACTGTACAGCCCGTGTCTCAGTGTCATCTCCTGTACATGTACAGTACACAGCGGGTAAAAGGGAACGATTCACTCCCATCTGGCACTGTACGGCCCGTGTGTGTGTCTCAGTGTCAGCTCCTGTACATGTACAGTACGCAGCGAGTAAAAGGGAACGATTCACTCCCGTCTGGTACTGTACGGCCCGTGTGTGTCTCAGTGTCAGCTCCTGTACATGTACAGTACACAGCAGGTAAAAAGGAACGATTCACTCTCATCTGGCACTGTACAGCCCGTGTGTGTGTCTCAGCGTCAGCTCCTGTACATGTACAGTACACAGCAGGTAAAAAGGAACAATTCACTCTCATCTGGCACTGTACAGCCCGTGTGTGTGTCACAGTGTCAGCTCCTGTACATGTACAGTACGCAGCGGGTAAAAGGGATCGATTCACTCCCGTCTGGTACTGTACGGCACGTGTGTGTGTCTCAGTGTCAGCTCCTGTACATGTACAGTACGCAGCAGGTAAAAGGGAACGATTCACTCCCGTCTGGTACTGTACGATCCGTGTGTATCTCAGTGTCAGCTCCTGTACATGTACAGTGCGCAGTGGGTAAAAGGGAATGATTCGCTCCCGTCTGGTACTGTACGGGTTGTGTGTGTCTCAGTGTCAGCTACTGTACATGTACAGTACACAGCGTGTAAAAGGGAACGACTCACTCCCGTCTGGTACTGTACAGCCCGTGTGTGTCTCAGTGTCAGCTCCTGTACATGTACAGCACGCATAGCGGGTAAAAGGGAACGATTCACTCCCATCTGGTACTGTACGGCCGGTGTGTGTGTCTCAGTGTCAGCTCCTGTACAGGTACAGTACACAGCGGGTAAAAGGGAACGATTCACTACCCATCTGGTACTGTACGGCCCGTGTGTGTGTCTCAGTGTCAGCTCCTGTACATGTACAGTACACAGCGAGTAAAAGGGATCGATTCACTCCCGTCTGGCACTGTACAGCCCGTGTGTGTGTCTCAGTGTTAGCTCCTGTACATGTACAGTACGCAGCGGGTAAAAGGGATCGATGCACTCCCGTCTGGTACTGTACGGCCCGTGTGTGTGTCTCAGTGTCAGCTCCTGTACATGTACAGTACGCAGCAGGTAAAAGGGAATGATTCACTCACGTCTGGTACTGTACGGCTCGTGTGTGTGTCTCAGTGTCAGCTCCTGTACATGTACAGCAGACACAGCGGGTATAAGGGAATGATTCACTCCCGTCTGGTACTGTACGGCCCGTGTGTGTCTCAGTGTCAGCTCCTGTACATGTACAGCACACACAGCGGGTAAAAGGGATCGATTCACTCCTGTCTGGTACTGTACAGCCCGCGTGTGTGTCTCAGTGTCAGCTCCTGTACATGCACAGTACACAGCGGGTAAAAGGGAACGATTCACGCTCATCTGGCACTGTACAGCCCGTGTGTGTGTCTCAGTGTCAGCTCCTGTACATGTACAGTACGCAGCGGGTAAAAGGGAACGATTCACTCCCGTCTGGTACTGTACGGCCCCTGTGTGTCTCAGTGTCAGCTCCTGTACATGTACAGTACACAGCGGGTAAAAGGGAACGATTCACTCTCATCTGGGCCCGTGTGTGTGTCTCAGTGTCAGCTCCTGTACATGTACAGTACGCAGCGGGTAAAAGGGATCGATACACTCCCGTCTGGTACTGTACGGCACGTGTGTGTGTCTCAGTGTCAGCTCCTGTACATGTACAGTACACAGCAGGTAAAAAGGAACAATTCACTCTCATCTGGCACTGTACTGCCCGTGTGTGTGTCACAGTGTCAGCTCCTGTACATGTACAGTACGCAGCGTGTAATAGGGATCGATTCACTCCCGTCTGGTACTGTACGATCCGTGTGTATCTCAGTGTCAGCTCCTGTACATGTACAGTGCGCAGTGGGTAAAAGGGAATGATTCGCTCCCGTCTGGAACTGTACGGGTTGTGTGTGTCTCAGTGTCAGCTCCTGTACATGTACAGTACACAGCGTGTAAAAGGGAACGACTCACTCCCGTCTGGTACTGTACAGCCCGTGTGTGTCTCAGTGTCAGCTCCTGTACATGTACAGCACGCATAGCGGGTAAAAGGGAACGATTCACTCCCATCTGGTACTGTACGGCCGGTGTGTGTGTCTCAGTGTTAGCTCCTGTACATGTACAGTACGCAGCGGGTAAAAGGGATCGATTCACTCCCGTCTGGTACTGTATGGCCCGTGTGTGTGTCTCAGTGTCAGCTCCTGTACATGTACAGTACGCAGCAGGTAAAAGGGATCAATTCACTCCCGTCTGGTACTGTACGGCTCGTGTGTGTGTCTCAGTGTCAGCTCCTGTACATGTACAGCAGACACAGCGGGTATAAGGTAATGATTCACTCCCGTCTGGTACTGTACGGCCCGTGTGTGTCTCAGTGTCAGCTCCTGTACATGTACAGTACACACAACGGGTAAAAGGGATCGATTCACTCCCGTCTGGTACTGTACAGCCCGTGTCTCAGTGTCAGCTCCTGTACATGTACAGTACGCAGCGGGTAAAAGGGATCGATTCACTCCCGTCTGGTACTGTACAGCCCGTGTCTCAGTGTCAGCTCCTGTACATGTACAGTACGCAGCGGGTAAAAGGGATCGATTCACTCCCGTCTGGTACTGTACAGCCCGTGTCTCAGTGTCAGCTCCTGTACATGTACAGTACGCAGCGGGTAAAAGGGATCGATGCACTCCCGTCTGGTACTGTACGGCCCGTGTGTGTCTCAGTGTCAGCTCCTGTACATGTACAGTACACAGCGGGTAAAAGGGATCGATTCACTCCCGTCTGGTACTGTATGGCCCGTGTGTGTCTCAGTGTCAGCTCCTGTACATGTACAGTACGCAGCGGGTAAAAGGGACCGATTCACTCTCATCTGGGCCCATGTGTGTGTCTCAGTGTCAGCTCCTGTACATGTACAGTACGCAGCGGGTAAAAGGGAACGATTCACTCCCGTCTGGTACTGTACGGCACGTGTGTGTCTCAGTGTCAGCTCCTGTACATGTACAGTACACAGCGGGTAAAAGGGAACGATTCACTCTCATCTGGGCCCGTGTGTGTGTCTCAGTGTCAGCTCCTCTACATGTACAGTACACACAACGGGTAAAAGGGATCGATTCACTCCCGTCTGGTACTGTACAGCCCATGTCTCAGTGTCATCTCCTGTACATGTACAGTACACAGCGGGTAAAAGGGAACGATTCACTCTCATCTGGCACTGTACAGCCCGTGTGTGTGTCTCAGTGTCAGCTCCTGTACATGTATAGCACACATAGCGGGTAAAAGGGAACGATTCACTCCCATCTGGTACTGTATGGCCCGTGTGTGTGTCTCAGTGTCAGCTCCTGTACATGTACAGCAGACACAGCGGGTATAAGGGAATGATTCACTCCCGTCTGGTACTGTACGGCCCGTGTGTGTCTCAGTGTCAGCTCCTGTACATGTACTGCACATACAGCGGGTAAAAGGGATCGATTCACTCCCATCTGGTACTGTACGGCTCGTGTGTGTGTCTCAGTGTCAGCTCCTGTACATGTACAGCAGACACAGCGGGTATAAGGGAATGATTCACTCCCGTCTGGTACTGCACGGCCCGTGTGTGTCTCAGTGTCAGCTCCTGTACATGTACTGCACATACAGCGGGTAAAAGGGATCTATTCACTCCCGTCTGGCACTGTACAGCCCGTGGGTGTGTCTCAGTGTCAGCTCCTGTACATGTACAGTACGCAGCGGGTAAAAGGGAATGATTCACTCCCGTGTGGTACTGTACAGCCCATGTGTGTGTCTCAGTGTCAGCTCCTGTACATGTACAGTACACAGCGTGTAAAAGGGAACGACTCACTCCCGTCTGGTACTGTACAGCCCGTGTGTGTCTCAGTGTCAGCTCCTGTACATGTACAGCACGCATAGCGGGTAAAAGGGAATGATTCACTACCCATCTGGTACTGTACGGCCGGTGTGTGTGTCTCAGTGTCAGCTCCTGTACAGGTACAGCACACAGCGGGTAAAAGGGAACGATTCACTACCCATCTGGTACTGTACGGCCCGTGTGTGTGTCTCAGTGTCAGCTCCTGTACATGTACAGTACACAGCGAGTAAAAGGGATCGATTCACTCCCGTCTGGCACTGTACAGCCCGTGTGTGTGTCTCAGTGTTAGCTCCTGTACATGTACAGTACGCAGCGGGTAAAAGGGATCGATTCACTCCCGTCTGGTACAGTACGGCCCGTGTGTGTCTCAGTGTCAGCTCCTGTACATGTACAGTACGCAGCAGGTAAAAGGGATCGATTCACTCCCGTCTGGTACTGTACAGCCCGTGTCTCAGTGTCAGCTCCTGTACATGTACAGTACGCAGCGGGTAAAAGGGAATGATTCACTCCCGTCTGGCACTGTACAGCCCGTGTGTGTGTCTCAGTGTCAGCTCCTGTACATGTACAGTACGCAGCGGGTAAAAGGGATCAATTCACTCCCATCTGGTACTGTACGGCTCGTGTGTGTGTCTCAGTGTCAGCTCCTGTACATGTACAGTACGCAGCAGGTAAAAGGGAATGATTCACTCCCGTCTGGTACTGTACGGCTCGTGTGTGTGTCTCAGTGTCAGCTCCTGTACATGTACAGCAGACACAGCAGGTATAAGGGAATGATTCACTCCCGTCTGGTACTGTACGGCCCGTGTGTGTCTCAGTGTCAGCTCCTGTACATGTACAGTACACACAACGGGTAAAAGGGATCGATTCACTCCCGTCTGGTACTGTACAGCCCGTGTCTCAGTGTCAGCTCCTGTACATGTACAGCACGCATAGCGGGTAAAAGGGAACGATTCACTCCCGTCTGGTACTGTACGGCCCGTGTGTGTCTCAGTGTCAGCTCCTGTACATGTACAGTACGCAGCGGGTAAAAGGGATCGATGCACTCCCGTCTGGTACTGTACGGCCCGTGTGTGTCTCAGTGTCAGCTCCTGTACATGTACAGTACGCAGCGGGTAAAAGGGAACGATTCACTCTCATCTGGCACTGTACAGCCCGTGTGTGTGTCTCAGTGTCAGCTCCTGTACATGTACAGCACACATAGCGGGTAAAAGGGAACGATTCACTCCCATCTGGTACTGTATGGCCCGTGTGCGTGTCTCAGTGTCAGCTCCTGTACATGTACAGTACACACAACGGGTAAAAGGGATCGATTCACTCCCGTCTGGTACTGTACAGCCCGTGTCTCAGTGTCAGCTCCTGTACATGTACAGCACGCATAGCGGGTAAAAGGGAACGATTCACTCCCGTCTGGTACTGTACGGCCCGTGTGTGTCTCAGTGTCAGCTCCTGTACATGTACAGTACGCAGCGGGTAAAAGGGATCGATGCACTCCCGTCTGGTACTGTACGGCCCGTGTGTGTCTCAGTGTCAGCTCCTGTACATGTACAGTACGCAGCGGGTAAAAGGGATCGATTCACTCCCATCTGGTACTGTACGGCTCGTCTGTGTGTCACAGTGTCAGCTCCTGTACATGTACAGTACACAGCAGGTAAAAAGGAACGATTCACTCTCATCTGGCACTGTACAGCCCGTGTGTGTGTCTCAGTGTCAGCTCCTGTACATGTACAGTACACAGCGGGTAAAAGGGATCGATTCACTCCCGTCTGGTACTGTACAGCCCGTGTCTCAGTGTCATCTCCTGTACATGTACAGTACACAGCGGGTAAAAGGGAACGATTCACTCCCATCTGGCACTGTACGGCCCGTGTGTGTGTCTCAGTGTCAGCTCCTGTACATGTACAGTACGCAGCGAGTAAAAGGGAACGATTCACTCCCGTCTGGTACTGTACGGCCCGTGTGTGTCTCAGTGTCAGCTCCTGTACATGTACAGTACACAGCAGGTAAAAAGGAACGATTCACTCTCATCTGGCACTGTACAGCCCGTGTGTGTGTCTCAGCGTCAGCTCCTGTACATGTACAGTACACAGCAGGTAAAAAGGAACAATTCACTCTCATCTGGCACTGTACAGCCCTTGTGTGTGTCACAGTGTCAGCTCCTGTACATGTACAGTACGCAGCGGGTAAAAGGGATCGATTCACTCCCGTCTGGTACTGTACGGCACGTGTGTGTGTCTCAGTGTCAGCTCCTGTACATGTACAGTACGCAGCAGGTAAAAGGGAACGATTCACTCCCGTCTGGTACTGTACGATCCGTGTGTATCTCAGTGTCAGCTCCTGTACATGTACAGTGCGCAGTGGGTAAAAGGGAATGATTCGCTCCCGTCTGGTACTGTACGGGTTGTGTGTGTCTCAGTGTCAGCTACTGTACATGTACAGTACGCAGCGGGTAAAAGGGACCGATTCAGTCCCATCTGGTACTGTACGGCCCGTGTGTGTGTCTCAGTGTCAGCTCCTGTACATGTACAGTACGCAGCAGGTAAAAGGGACCGATTCAGTCCCATCTGGTACTGTACGGCCCGTGTGTGTGTCTCAGTGTCAGCTCCTGTACATGTACAGTACGCAGCGGGTAAAAGGGACCGATTCAGTCCCGTCTGGTACTGTACGGCCCGTGTGTGTGTCTCAGTGTCAGCTCCTGTACATGTACAGTACGCAGCAGGTAAAAGGGAATGATTCACTCACGTCTGGTACTGTACAGCTCGTGTGTGTGTCTCAGTGTCAGCTCCTGTACATGTACAGCAGACACAGCGGGTATAAGGGAATGATTCACTCCCGTCTGGTACTGTACGGCCCGTGTGTGTCTCAGTGTCAGCTCCTGTACATGTACAGTACACAGCGGGTAAAAGGGAACGATTCACTCTCATCTGACACTGTACAGCCCGTGTGTGTGTCTCAGTGTTAGCTCCTGTACATGTGCAGTACGCAGAGGGTAAAAGGGAACGATTCACTCCCGTCTGGTACTGTACAGCTCGTGTGTGTGTCTCAGTGTCAGCTCCTGTACATGTACAGCAGACACAGCGGGTATAAGGGAATGATTCACTCCCGTCTGGTACTGTACGGCCCCTGTGTGTCTCAGTGTCAGCTCCTGTACATGTACAGTACACAGCGGGTAAAAGGGAACGATTCACTCTCATCTGGGCCCGTGTGTGTGTCTCAGTGTCAGCTCCTGTACATGTACAGTACGCAGCGGGTAAAAGGGATCGATACACTCCCGTCTGGTACTCTACGGCACGTGTGTGTGTCTCAGTGTCAGCTCCTGTACATGTACAGTACACAGCGGGTAAAAGGGATCGATTCACTCCCGTCTGGTACTGTACGGCCCATGTGTGCCTGTGTCAACTCCTGTACATGTACAGTGCGCAGCGGGTAAAAGGGAATGATTCACTACCCATCTGGTACTGTACGGCCGGTGTGTGTGTCTCAGTGTCAGCTCCTGTACATGTACAGTACACAGCGGGTAAAAGGGATCGATTCACTCCCGTCTGGTACTGTACAGCCCGTGTCTCAGTGTCATCTCCTGTACATGTACAGTACACAGCGGGTAAAAGGGAACGATTCACTCCCATCTGGCACTGTACGGCCCGTGTGTGTGTCTCAGTGTCAGCTCCTGTACATGTACAGTACGCAGCGGGTAAAAGGGAACGATTCACTCCCGTCTGGTACTGTACGGCCCGTGTGTGTCTCAGTGTCAGCTCCTGTACATGTACAGTACACAGCAGGTAAAAAGGAACGATTCACTCTCATCTGGCACTGTACAG
This sequence comes from Somniosus microcephalus, assembly GCF_052327205.1. NCBI lineage: Eukaryota > Metazoa > Chordata > Chondrichthyes > Squaliformes > Somniosidae > Somniosus > Somniosus microcephalus. The sequence continues at coordinate 86,334,026 of NW_028225180.1, read as the reverse complement.
CCCGTGTGTGTGTCTCAGCGTCAGCTCCTGTACATGTACAGTACACAGCAGGTAAAAAGGAACAATTCACTCTCATCTGGCACTGTACAGCCCGTGTGTGTGTCACAGTGTCAGCTCCTGTACATGTACAGTACGCAGCGGGTAAAAGGGATCGATTCACTCCCGTCTGGTACTGTACGGCACGTGTGTGTGTCTCAGTGTCAGCTCCTGTACATGTACAGTACGCAGCAGGTAAAAGGGAACGATTCACTCCCGTCTGGTACTGTACGATCCGTGTGTATCTCAGTGTCAGCTCCTGTACATGTACAGTGCGCAGTGGGTAAAAGGGAATGATTCGCTCCCGTCTGGTACTGTACGGGTTGTGTGTGTCTCAGTGTCAGCTACTGTACATGTACAGTACACAGCGTGTAAAAGGGAACGACTCACTCCCGTCTGGTACTGTACAGCCCGTGTGTGTCTCAGTGTCAGCTCCTGTACATGTACAGCAGGCATAGCGGGTAAAAGGGAACGATTCACTCCCATCTGGTACTGTACGGCCGGTGTGTGTGTCTCAGTGTCAGCTCCTGTACAGGTACAGTACACAGCGGGTAAAAGGGAACGATTCACTACCCATCTGGTACTGTACGGCCCGTGTGTGTGTCTCAGTGTCAGCTCCTGTACATGTACAGTACACAGCGAGTAAAAGGGATCGATTCACTCCCGTCTGGCACTGTACAGCCCGTGTGTGTGTCTCAGTGTTAGCTCCTGTACATGTACAGTACGCAGCGGGTAAAAGGGATCGATGCACTCCCGTCTGGTACTGTACGGCCCGTGTGTGTGTCTCAGTGTCAGCTCCTGTACATGTACAGTACGCAGCAGGTAAAAGGGAATGATTCACTCACGTCTGGTACTGTACGGCTCGTGTGTGTGTCTCAGTGTCAGCTCCTGTACATGTACAGCAGACACAGCGGGTATAAGGGAATGATTCACTCCCGTCTGGTACTGTACGGCCCGTGTGTGTCTCAGTGTCAGCTGCTGTACATGTACAGCACACACAGCGGGTAAAAGGGATCGATTCACTCCTGTCTGGTACTGTACAGCCCGCGTGTGTGTCTCAGTGTCAGCTCCTGTACATGCACAGTACACAGCGGGTAAAAGGGAACGATTCACGCTCATCTGGCACTGTACAGCCCGTGTGTGTGTCTCAGTGTTAGCTCCTGTACATGTACAGTACACAGCGGGTAAAAGGGAACGATTCACTCTCATCTGGGCCCGTGTGTGTGTCTCAGTGTTAGCTCCTGTACATGTACAGTACGCAGCGGGTAAAAGGGATCGATACACTCCCGTCTGGTACTGTACGGCACGTGTGTGTGTCTCAGTGTCAGCTCCTGTACATGTACAGTACACAGCAGGTAAAAAGGAACAATTCACTCTCATCTGGCACTGTACAGCCCGTGTGTGTGTCACAGTGTCAGCTCCTGTACATGTACAGTACACAGCAGGTAAAAAGGAACAATTCACTCTCATCTGGCACTGTACGGCCCGTGTGTGTGTCACAGTGTCAGCTCCTGTACATGTACAGTACGCAGCGTGTAATAGGGATCGATTCACTCCCGTCTGGTACTGTACGATCCGTGTGTATCTCAGTGTCAGCTCCTGTACATGTACAGTGCGCAGTGGGTAAAAGGGAATGATTCGCTCCCGTCTGGAACTGTACGGGTTGTGTGTGTCTCAGTGTCAGCTCCTGTACATGCACAGTACACAGCGTGTAAAAGGGAACGACTCACTCCCGTCTGGTACTGTACAGCCCATGTGTGTGTCTCAGTGTCAGCTCCTGTACATGTACAGCACGCATAGCGGGTAAAAGGGAACGATTCACTCCCATCTGGTACTGTACGGGTTGTGTGTGTCTCAGTGTCAGCTCCTGTACAGGTACAGTACACAGCGGGTAAAAGGGAACGATTCACTACCCATCTGGTACTGTACGGCCCGTGTGTGTGTATCAGTGTCAGCTCCTGTACATGTACAGTACACAGCGAGTAAAAGGGATCGATTCACTCCCGTCTGGCACTGTACAGCCCGTGTGTGTCTCAGTGTTAGCTCCTGTACATGTACAGTACGCAGCGGGTAAAAGGGATCGATTCACTCCCGTCTGGTACTGTATGGCCCGTGTGTGTGTCTCAGTGTCAGCTCCTGTACATGTACAGTACGCAGCAGGTAAAAGGGATCAATTCACTCCCGTCTGGTACTGTACGGCTCGTGTGTGTGTCTCAGTGTCAGCTCCTGTACATGTACAGCAGACACAGCGGGTATAAGGTAATGATTCACTCCCGTCTGGTACTGTACGGCCCGTGTGTGTCTCAGTGTCAGCTCCTGTACATGTACAGTACACACAACGGGTAAAAGGGATCGATTCACTCCCATCTGGTACTGTACAGACCGTGTCTCAGTGTCAGCTCCTGTACATGTACAGTACGCAGCGGGTAAAAGGGATCGATTCACTCCCGTCTGGTACTGTACAGCCCGTGTCTCAGTGTCAGCTCCTGTACATGTACAGTACACAGCGGGTAAAAGGGATCGATTCACTCCCGTCTGGTACTGTACAGCCCGTGTCTCAGTGTCAGCTCCTGTACATGTACAGTACGCAGCAGGTAAAAGGGATCGATGCACTCCCGTCTGGTACTGTACGGCCCGTGTGTGTCTCAGTGTCAGCTCCTGTACATGTACAGTACACAACGGGTAAAAGGGACCGATTCACTCTCATCTGGGCCCATGTGTGTGTCTCAGTGTCAGCTCCTGTACATGTACAGTACGCAGCGGGTAAAAGGGAACGATTCGCTCCCGTCTGGTACTGTACGGCACGTGTGTGTCTCAGTGTCAGCTCCTGTACATGTACAGTACACAGCGGGTAAAAGGGAACGATTCACTCTCATCTGGGCCCGTGTGTGTGTCTCAGTGTCAGCTCCTCTACATGTACAGTACACACAACGGGTAAAAGGGATCGATTCACTCCCGTCTGGTACTGTACAGCCCATGTCTCAGTGTCATCTCCTGTACATGTACAGTACACAGCGGGTAAAAGGGAACGATTCACTCTCATCTGGCACTGTACAGCCCGTGTGTGTGTCTCAGTGTCAGCTCCTGTACATGTATAGCACACATAGCGGGTAAAAGGGAACGATTCACTCCCATCTGGTACTGTATGGCCCGTGTGTGTGTCTCAGTGTCAGCTCCTGTGCATGTACAGTACGCAGCGGGTAAAAGGGAACGATTCACTCCCATCTGGTACTGTATGGCCCGTGTGTGTGTCTCAGTGTCAGCTCCTGTACATGTACAGTACGCAGCGGGTAAAAGGGATCGATTCACTCCCATCTGGTACTGTACGGCTCGTGTGTGTGTCTCAGTGTCAGCTCCTGTACATGTACAGCAGACACAGCGGGTATAAGGGAATGATTCACTCCCGTCTGGTACTGTACGGCCCGTGTGTGTCTCAGTGTCAGCTCCTGTACATGTACTGCACATACAGCGGGTAAAAGGGATCTATTCACTCCCGTCTGGCACTGTACAGCCCGTGTGTGTGTCTCAGTGTCAGCTCCTGTACATGTACAGTACGCAGCGGGTAAAAGGGAATGATTCACTCCCGTGTGGTACTGTACAGCCCATGTGTGTGTCTCAGTGTCAGCTCCTGTACATGTACAGCACGCATAGCGGGTAAAAGGGAACGATTCACTCCCATCTGGTACTGTACGGCCGGTGTGTGTGTCTCAGTGTCAGCTCCTGTACAGGTACAGCACACAGCGGGTAAAAGGGAACGATTCACTACCCATCTGGTACTGTACGGCCCGTGTGTGTGTCTCAGTGTCAGCTCCTGTACATGTACACTACACAGCGAGTAAAAGGGATCGATTCACTCCCGTCTGGCACTGTACAGCCCGTGTGTGTGTCTCAGTGTTAGCTCCTGTACATGTACAGTACGCAGCGGGTAAAAGGGATCGATTCACACCCGTCTGGTACAGTACGGCCCGTGTGTGTCTCAGTGTCAGCTCCTGTACATGTACAGTACGCAGCAGGTAAAAGGGATCGATTCACTCCCGTCTGGTACTGTACAGCCCGTGTCTCAGTGTCAGCTCCTGTACATGTACAGTACGCAGCGGGTAAAAGGGATCAATTCACTCCCATCTGGTACTGTACGGCTCGTGTGTGTGTCTCAGTGTCAGCTCCTGTACATGTACAGTACGCAGCAGGTAAAAGGGAATGATTCACTCCCGTCTGGTACTGTACGGCTCATGTGTGTGTCTCAGTGTCAGCTCCTGTACATGTACAGCAGACACAGCAGGTATAAGGGAATGATTCACTCCCGTCTGGTACTGTACGGCCCGTGTGTGTCTCAGTGTCAGCTCCTGTACATGTACAGTACACACAACGGGTAAAAGGGATCGATTCACTCCCGTCTGGTACTGTACAGCCCGTGTCTCAGTGTCAGCTCCTGTACATGTACAGTACGCAGCGTGTAAAAGGGATCGATGCACTCCCGTCTGGTACAGTACGGCCCGTGTGTGTCTCAGTGTCAGCTCCTGTACATGTACAGTACGCAGCGGGTAAAAGGGAACGATTCACTCTCATCTGGCACTGTACAGCCCGTGTGTGTGTCTCAGTGTCAGCTCCTGTACATGTACAGCACACATAGCGGGTAAAGGGGAACGATTCACTCCCATCTGGTACTGTATGGCCCGTGTGCGTGTCTCAGTGTCAGCTCCTGTACATGTACAGTACGCAGCGGGTAAAAGGGATCGATTCACTCCCATCTGGTACTGTACGGCTCGTCTGTGTGTCACAGTGTCAGCTCCTGTACATGTACAGTACACAGCAGGTAAAAAGGAACGATTCACTCTCATCTGGCACTGTACAGCCCGTGTGTGTGTCTCAGTGTCAGCTCCTGTACATGTACAGTACACAGCGGGTAAAAGGGATCGATTCACTCCCGTCTGGTACTGTACAGCCCGTGTCTCAGTGTCATCTCCTGTACATGTACAGTACACAGCGGGTAAAAGGGAACGATTCACTCCCATCTGGCACTGTACGGCCCGTGTGTGTGTCTCAGTGTCAGCTCCTGTACATGTACAGTACGCAGCGAGTAAAAGGGAACGATTCACTCCCGTCTGGTACTGTACGGCCCGTGTGTGTCTCAGTGTCAGCTCCTGCACATGTACAGTACACAGCAGGTAAAAAGGAACGATTCACTCTCATCTGGCACTGTACTGCCCGTGTGTGTGTCTCAGCGTCAGCTCCTGTACATGTACAGTACACAGCAGGTAAAAAGGAACAATTCACTCTCATCTGGCACTGTACAGCCCGTGTGTGTGTCACAGTGTCAGCTCCTGTACATGTACAGTACGCAGCGGGTAAAAGGGATCGATTCACTCCTGTCTGGTACTGTACGGCACGTGTGTGTGTCTCAGTGTCAGCTCCTGTACATGTACAGTACGCAGCAGGTAAAAGGGAACGATTCACTCCCGTCTGGTACTGTACGATCCGTGTGTATCTCAGTGTCAGCTCCTGTACATGTACAGTGCGCAGTGGGTAAAAGGGAATGATTCGCTCCCGTCTGGTACTGTACGGGTTGTGTGTGTCTCAGTGTCAGCTACTGTACATGTACAGTACACAGCGTGTAAAAGGGAACGACTCACTCCCGTCTGGTACTGTACAGCCCGTGTGTGTCTCAGTGTCAGCTCCTGTACATGTACAGCACGCATAGCGGGTAAAAGGGAACGATTCACTCCCATCTGGTACTGTACGGCCGGTGTGTGTGTCTCAGTGTCAGCTCCTGTACAGGTACAGTACACAGTGGGTAAAAGGGAACGATTCACTACCCATCTGGTACTGTACGGCCCGTGTGTGTGTCTCAGTGTCAGCTCCTGTACATGTACAGTACACAGCGAGTAAAAGGGATCGATTCACTCCCGTCTGGCACTGTACAGCCCGTGTGTGTGTCTCAGTGTTAGCTCCTGTACATGCACAGTACGCAGCGGGTAAAAGGGATCGATGCACTCCCGTCTGGTACTGTACGGCTCGTGTGTGTCTCAGTGTTAGCTCCTGTACAGGTACAGTACGCAGCGGGTAAAAGGGATCGATGCACTCCCGTCTGGCACTGTACAGCCCGTGTGTGTGTCTCAGTGTTAGCTCCTGTACATGTACAGTACGCAGCGGGTAAAAGGGATCGATGCACTCCCGTCTGGTACTGTACGGCCCGTGTGTGTGTCTCAGTGTCAGCTCCTGTACATGTACAGTACGCAGCAGGTAAAAGGGAATGATTCACTCACGTCTGGTACTGTACGGCTCGTGTGTGTGTCTCAGTGTCAGCTCCTGTACATGTACAGCAGACACAGCGGGTATAAGGGAATGATTCACTCCCGTCTGGTACTGTACGGCCAGTGTGTGTCTCAGTGTCAGCTCCTGTACATGTACAGCACACACAGCGGGTAAAAGGGATCGATTCACTCCTGTCTGGTACTGTACAGCCCGCGTGTGTGTCTCAGTGTCAGCTCCTGTACATGCACAGTACACAGCGGGTAAAAGGGAACGATTCACGCTCATCTGGCACTGTACAGCCCGTGTGTATGTCTCAGTGTTAGCTCCTGTACATGTACAGTACGCAGCGGGTAAAAGGGAACGATTCACTCCCGTCTGGTACTGTACGGCCCCTGTGTGTCTCAGTGTCAGCTCCTGTACATGTACAGTACACAGCGGGTAAAAGGGAACGATTCACTCTCATCTGGGCCCGTGTGTGTGTCTCAGTGTCAGCTCCTGTACATGTACAGTACGCAGCGGGTAAAAGGGATCGATACACTCCCGTCTGGTACTGTACGGCACGTGTGTGTGTCTCAGTGTCAGCTCCTGTACATGTACAGTACACAGCAGGTAAAAAGGAACAATTCACTCTCATCTGGCACTGTACAGCCCGTGTGTGTGTCACAGTGTCAGCTCCTGTACATGTACAGTACGCAGCGTGTAATGGGGATCGATTCACTCCCGTCTGGTACTGTACGATCCGTGTGTATCTCAGTGTCAGCTCCTGTACATGTACAGTGCGCAGTGGGTAAAAGGGAATGATTCGCTCCCGTCTGGAACTGTACGGGTTGTGTGTGTCTCAGTGTCAGCTCCTGTACATGCACAGTACACAGCGTGTAAAAGGGAACGACTCACTCCCGTCTGGTACTGTACAGCCCGTGTGTGTCTCAGTGTCAGCTCCTGTACATGTACAGCACGCATAGCGGGTAAAAGGGAACGATTCACTCCCATCTGGTACTGTACGGCCGGTGTGTGTGTCTCAGTGTCAGCTCCTGTACAGGTACAGTACACAGCGGGTAAAAGGGAACGATTCACTACCCATCTGGTACTGTACGGCCCGTGTGTGTGTCTCAGTGTCAGCTCCTGTACATGTACAGTACACAGCGAGTAAAAGGGATCGATTCACTCCCGTCTGGCACTGTACAGCCCGTGTGTGTCTCAGTGTTAGCTCCTGTACATGTACAGTACGCAGCGGGTAAAAGGGATCGATTCACTCCCGTCTGGTACTGTATGGCCCGTGTGTGTTTCTCAGTGTCAGCTCCTGTACATGTACAGTACGCAGCAGGTAAAAGGGATCAATTCACTCCCGTCTGGTACTGTACGGCTCGTGTGTGTGTCTCAGTGTCAGCTCCTGTACATGTACAGCAGACACAGCGGGTATAAGGTAATGATTCACTCCCGTCTGGTACTGTACGGCCCGTGTGTGTCTCAGTGTCAGCTCCTGTACATGTACAGTACACACAACGGGTAAAAGGGATCGATTCACTCCCGTCTGGTACTGTACAGCCCGTGTCTCAGTGTCAGCTCCTGTACATGTACAGTACGCAGCGGGTAAAAGGGATCGATGCACTCCCGTCTGGTACTGTACAGCCCGTGTCTCAGTGTCAGCTCCTGTACATGTACAGTACGCAGCGGGTAAAAGGGATCGATGCACTCCCGTCTGGTACTGTACGGCCCGTGTGTGTCTCAGTGTCAGCTCCTGTACATGTACAGTACACAGCGGGTAAAAGGGACCGATTCACTCTCATCTGGGCCCATGTGTGTGTCTCAGTGTCAGCTCCTGTACATGTACAGTACGCAGCGGGTAAAAGGGAACGATTCACTCCCGTCTGGTACTGTACGGCACGTGTGTGTCTCAGTGTCAGCTCCTGTACATGTACAGTACACAGCGGGTAAAAGGGAACGATTCACTCTCATCTGGGCCCGTGTGTGTGTCTCAGTGTCAGCTCCTCTACATGTACAGTACACACAACGGGTAAAAGGGATCGATTCACTCCCGTCTGGTACTGTACAGCCCATGTCTCAGTGTCATCTCCTGTACATGTACAGTACACAGCGGGTAAAAGGGAATGATTCACTCTCATCTGGCACTGTACAGCCCGTGTGTGTGTCTCAGTGTCAGCTCCTGTACATGTATAGCACACATAGCGGGTAAAAGGGAACGATTCACTCCCATCTGGTACTGTATGGCCCGTGTGTGTGTCTCAGTGTCAGCTCCTGTACATGTACAGTACGCAGCGGGTAAAAGGGATGGATTCACGCCCATCTGGTACTGTACGGCTCGTGTGTGTGTCTCAGTGTCAGCTCCTGTACATGTACAGCAGACACAGCGGGTATAAGGGAATGATTCACTCCCGTCTGGTACTGTACGGCCCGTGTGTGTCTCAGTGTCAGCTCCTGTACATGTACTGCACATACAGCGGGTAAAAGGGATCTATTCACTCCCGTCTGGCACTGTACAGCCCGTGTGTGTGTCTCAGTGTCAGCTCCTGTACATGTACAGTACGCAGCGGGTAAAAGGGAATGATTCACTCCCGTGTGGTACTGTACAGCCCATGTGTGTGTCTCAGTGTCAGCTCCTGTACATGTACAGTACACAGCGTGTAAAAGGGAACGACTCACTCCCGTCTGGTACTGTACAGCCCGTGTGTGTCTCAGTGTCAGCTCCTGTACATGTACAGCACGCATAGCGGGTAAAAGGGAACGATTCACTCCCATCTGGTACTGTACGGCCGGTGTGTGTGTCTCAGTGTCAGCTCCTGTACAGGTACAGCACACAGCGGGTAAAAGGGAACGATTCACTACCCATCTGGTACTGTACGGCCCGTGTGTGTGTCTCAGTGTCAGCTCCTGTACATGTACAGTACACAGCGAGTAAAAGGGATCGATTCACTCCCGTCTGGCACAGTACAGCCCGTGTGTGTGTCTCAGTGTTAGCTCCTGTACATGTACAGTACGCAGCGGGTAAAAGGGATCGATTCACTCCCATCTGGTACATTACGGCCCGTGTGTGTCTCAGTGTCAGCTCCTGTACATGTACAGTACGCAGCGGGTAAAAGGGATCAATTCACTCCCATCTGGTACTGTACGGCTCGTGTGTGTGTCTCAGTGTCAGCTCCTGTACATGTACAGTACGCAGCAGGTAAAAGGGAATTATTCACTCCCGTCTGGTACTGTACGGCTCGTGTGTGTGTCTCAGTGTCAGCTCCTGTACATGTACAGCAGACACAGCAGGTATAAGGGAATGATTCACTCCCGTCTGGTACTGTACGGCCCGTGTGTGTCTCAGTGTCAGCTCCTGTACATGTACAGTACACACAACGGGTAAAAGGGATCGATTCACTCCCGTCTGGTACTGTACAGCCCGTGTCTCAGTGTCAGCTCCTGTACATGTACAGTACGCAGCGGGTAAAAGGGAACGATTCACTCCCGTCTGGTACTGTACAGCCCGTGTCTCAGTGTCAGCTCCTGTACATGTACAGTACGCAGCGGGTAAAAGGGATCGATGCACTCCCGTCTGGTACTGTACGGCCCGTGTGTGTCTCAGTGTCAGCTCCTGTACATGTACAGTACGCAGCGGGTAAAAGGGATCGATGCACTCCCGTCTGGTACAGTACGGCCCGTGTGTGTCTCAGTGTCAGCTCCTGTACATGTACAGTACGCAGCGGGTAAAAGGGAACGATTCACTCCCATCTGGTACTGTATGGCCCGTGTGCGTGTCTCAGTGTCAGCTCCTGTACATGTACAGCACACATAGCGGGTAAAAGGGAACGATTCACTCCCATCTGGTACTGTATGGCCCGTGTGCGTGTCTCAGTGTCAGCTCCTGTACATGTACAGTACGCAGCGGGTAAAAGGGATCGATTCACTCCCATCTGGTACTGTACGGCTCGTCTGTGTGTCACAGTGTCAGCTCCTGTACATGTACAGCACACACAGCGGGTAAAAGGGAACGATTCACTCCCATCTGGTACTGTATGGCCCGTGTGTGTGTCTCAGTGTCAGCTCCTGTACATGTACAGTACGCAGCGGGTAAAAGGGAATGATTCACTCCCGTCTGGTACTGTACGGCTCGTGTGTGTGTGTCTCAGTGTCAGCTCCTGTACATGTACAGCAGACACAGCGGGTATAAGGGAATGATTCACTCCCGTCTGGTACTGTACGGCCCGTGTGTGTCTCAGTGTCAGCTCCTGTACATGTACAGCACAAACAGCGGGTAAAAGGGATCTATTCGCTCCCGTCTGGCACTGTACAGCCCGTGTGTGTGTCTCAGTGTTAGCTCCTGTACATGTACAGTACGCAGCGGGTAAAAGGGAATGATTCACTCCCGTCTGGTACTGTACAGCCCGTGTGTGTGTCACAGTGTCAGCTCCTGTACATGTACAGTACGCAGCGGGTAAAAGGGAATGATTCACTCCCGTCTGGTACTGTACAGCCGATGTGTGTGTCTCAGTGTCAGCTCCTGTACATGTACAGCACACACAGCGGGTAAAAGGGATCTATTCACTCCCGTCTGGCACTGTACAGCCCGTGTGTGTGTCTCAGTGTCAGCTCCTGTACATGTACAGTACACAGCGGGTAAAAGGGAACGATTCACTCCCGTCTGGTACTGTACAGCCCATGTGTGTGTCTCAGTGTCAGCTCCTGTACATGTACAGTACACAGCGGGTAAAAGGGAACGATTCACTCTCACCTGAGCCCGTGTGTGTGTCTCAGTGTCAGCTCCTGTACATGTACAGTGCGCAGCGGGTAAAAGGGAATGATTCACTCCCGTCTGGTACTGTACGGGTTGTGTGCGTCTCAGTGTCAGCTCCTGTACATGTACAGTACACAGCGGGTAAAAGGGAACGACTCACTCCCGTCTGGTACTGTACAGCCCGTGTGTGTCTCAGCGTCAGCTCCTGTACATATACAGTACGCAGCGGGTAAAAGGGATCGATTCACTCCCGTCTGGTACTGTATGGCCCGTGTGTGTGTCTCAGTGTCAGCTCCTGTACATGTACAGTACGCAGCAGGTAAAAGGGATCAATTCACTCCCGTCTGGTACTGTACAGCTCGTGTGTGTGTCTCAGTGTCAGCTCCTGTACATGTACAGCAGACACAGCGGGTATAAGGTAATGATTCACTCCCGTCTGGTACTGTACGGCCCGTGTGTGTCTCAGTGTCAGCTCCTGTACATGTACAGTACACACAACGGGTAAAAGGGATCGATTCACTCCCGTCTGGTACTGTACAGCCCGTGTCTCAGTGTTAGCTCCTGTACATGTACAGTACGCAGCGGGTAAAAGGGATCGATTCACTCCCGTCTGGTACTGTACAGCCCGTGTGTGTGTCTCAGTGTCAGCTCCTGTACATGTACAGTACACAGCGGGTAAAAGGGACCGATTCACTCTCATCTGGGCCCATGTGTGTGTCACAGTGTCAGCTCCTGTACATGTACAGTACGCAGCGGGTAAAAGGGAACGATTCACTCCCGTCTGGTACTGTACGGCACGTGTGTGTCTCAGTGTCAGCTCCTGTACATGTACAGTACACAGCGGGTAAAAGGGAACGATTCACTCTCATCTGGGCCTGTGTGTGTGTCTCAGTGTCAGCTCCTGTACATGTACAGTACACACAACGGGTAAAAGGGATCGATTCACTCCCGTCTGGTACTGTACAGCCCATGTCTCAGTGTCATCTCCTGTACATGTACAGTACACAGCGGGTAAAAGGGAATGATTCACTCTCATCTGGCACTGTACAGCCTGTGTGTGTGTCTCAGTGTCAGCTCCTGTACATGTACAGTACGCAGCGGGTAAAAGGGATCGATTCACTCCCATCTGGTACTGTACGGCTCGTGTGTGTGTCTCAGTGTCAGCTCCTGTACATGTACAGCACACACAGCGGGTAAAAGGGATCTATTCACTCCCGTCTGTCACTGTACAGCCCGTGTGTGTGTCTCAGTGTCAGCTCCTTTACAGGTACAGTACACAGCGGGTAAAAGGGAACGACTCACTCCCGTCTGGTACTGTACAGCCCGTGTGTGTCTCAGTGTCAGCTCCTGTACATGTACAGCACGCATAGCGGGTAAAAGGGAACGATTCACTCCCATCTGGTACTGTACGGCCGGTGTGTGTGTCTCAGTGTCAGCTCCTGTACAGGTACAGTACACAGCGGGTAAAAGGGAACGATTCACTACCCATCTGGTACTGTACGGCCCGTGTGTGTGTCTCAGTGTCAGCTCCTGTACATGTACAGTACACAGCGAGTAAAAGGGATCGATTCACTCCCGTCTGGCACTGTACAGCCCGTGTGTGTGTCTCAGTGTTAGCTCCTGTACATGTACAGTACGCAGCGGGTAAAAGGGATCGATTCACTCCCGTCTGGTACAGTATGGCCCGTGTGTGTGTCTCAGTGTTAGCTCCTGTACATGTACAGTACGCAGCGGGTAAAAGGGAATGATTCACTCCCGTCTGGCACTGTACAGCCCGTGTGTGTGTCTCAGTGTCAGCTCCTGTACATGTACAGTACGCAGCAGGTAAAAGGGATCGATTCACTCCCGTCTGGTACTGTACAGCCCGTGTCTCAGTGTCAGCTCCTGTACATGTACAGTACACAGCGGGTAAAAGGGATCAATTCACTCCCATCTGGTACTGTACGGCTCGTGTGTGTGTCTCAGTGTCAGCTCCTGTACATGTACAGTACGCAGCAGGTAAAAGGGAATGATTCACTCCCGTCTGGTACTGTACGGCTCGTGTGTGTGTCTCAGTGTCAGCTCCTGTACATGTACAGCAGACACAGCGGGTATAAGGGAATGATTCACTCCCATCTGGTACTGTACGGCCCGTGTGTGTCTCAGTGTCAGCTCCTGTACATGTACAGTACACACAACGGGTAAAAGGGATCGATTCACTCCCGTCTGGTACTGTACAGCCCGTGTCTCAGTGTCAGCTCCTGTACATGTACAGTACGCAGCGGGTAAAAGGGATCGATGCACTCCCGTCTGGTACTGTGCGGCCCGTGTGTGTCTCAGTGTCAGCTCCTGTACATGTACAGTACGCAGCGGGTAAAGGGGAACGATTCACTCCCGTCTGGTACTGTACGGCACGTGTGTGTCTCAGTGTCAGCTCCTGTACATGTACAGTACACACAACGGGTAAAAGGGATCGATTCACTCCCGTCTGGTACTGTACAGCCCATGTCTCAGTGTCATCTCCTGTACATGTACAGTACACAGCGGGTAAAAAGGAACGATTCACTCTCATCTGGCACTGTACAGCCCGTGTGTGTGTCTCAGTGTCAGCTCCTGTACATGTACAGCACACATAGCGGGTAAAAGGGAACGATTCACTCCCATCTGGTACTGTATGGCCCGTGTGTGTGTCGCAGTGTCAGCTCCTGTACATGTACAGTACGCAGCGGGTAAAAGGGAATGATTCACTCCCGTCTGGTACTGTACGGCTCGTGTGTGTGTTTCTCAGTGTCAGCTCCTGTACATGTACAGCAGACACAGCGGGTATAAGGGAATGATTCACTCCCGTCTGGTACTGTACGGCCCGTGTGTGTCTCAGTGTCAGCTCCTGTACATGTACAGCACACACAGCGGGTAAAAGGGATCTATTCACTCCCGTCTGGCACTGTACAGCCCGTGTGTGTGTCTCAGTGTCAGCTCCTGTACATGTACAGTACGCAGCGGGTAAAAGGGAATGATTCACTCCCGTCTGGTACTGTACAGCCCATGTGTGTGTCTCAGTGTCAGCTCCTGTACATGTACAGCACACACAGCGGGTAAAAGGGATCTATTCACTCCCGTCTGGCACTGTACAGCCCGTGTGTGTGTCTCAGTGTCAGCTCCTGTACATGTACAGTACGCAGCGGGTAAAAGGGAATGATTCACTCCCGTCTGGCACTGTACAGCCCATGTGTGTGTCACAGTGTCAGCTCCTGTACATGTACAGCACACACAGCGGGTAAAAGGGATCTATTCACTCCCGTCTGTCACTGTACAGCCCGTGTGTGTGTCTCAGTGTCAGCTCCTGTACATGTACAGTACGCAGCGGGTAAAAGGGAATGATTCACTCCCGTCTGGTACTGTACAGCCCATGTGTGTGTCTCAGTGTCAGCTCCTGTACATGTACAGTACACAGCGTGTAAAAGGGAACGACTCACTCCCGTCTGGTACTGTACAGCCCGTGTGTGTCTCAGTGTCAGCTCCTGTACATGTACAGCACGCATAGCGGGTAAAAGGGAACGATTCACTCCCATCTGGTACTGTACGGCCGGTGTGTGTGTCTCAGTGTCAGCTCCTGTACAGGTACAGTACACAGCGGGTAAAAGGGAACGATTCACTACCCATCTGGTACTGTACGGCCCGTGTGTGTGTCTCAGTGTCAGCTCCTGTACATGTACAGTACACAGCGAGTAAAAGGGATCGATTCACTCCCGTCTGGCACTGTACAGCCCGTGTGTGTGTCTCAGTGTTAGCTCCTGTACATGTACAGTACGCAGCGGGTAAAAGGGAATGATTCACTCCCGTCTGGCACTGTACAGCCCGTGTGTGTGTCTCAGTGCTAGCTCCTGTACATGTACAGTACACAGCGGGTAAAAGGGATCGATTCACTCCCGTCTGGTACAGTACGGCCCGTGTGTGTCTCAGTGTCAGCTCCTGTACATGTACAGTACGCAGCAGGTAAAAGGGATCGATTCACTGCCGTCTGGTACTGTACAGCCCGTGTCTCAGTGTCAGCTCCTGTACATGTACAGTACGCAGCGGGTAAAAGGGATCAATTCACTCCCATCTGGTACTGTACGGCTCGTGTGTGTGTCTCAGTGTCAGCTCCTGTACATGTACAGTACGCAGCAGGTAAAAGGGAATGATTCACTCCCGTCTGGTACAGTACGGCTCGTGTGTGTGTCTCAGTGTCAGCTCCTGTACATGTACAGCAGACACAGCGGGTATAAGGGAATGATTCACTCCCGTCTGGTACTGTACAGCCCGTGTGTGTCTCAGTGTCAGCTCCTGTACATGTACAGTACACACAACGGGTAAAAGGGATCGATTCACTCCCGTCTGGTACTGTACAGCCCGTGTCTCAGTGTCAGCTCCTGTACATGTACAGTACACAGCGGGTAAAAGGGATCGATGCACTCCCGTCTGGTACTGTGCGGCCCGTGTGTGTCTCAGTGTCAGCTCCTGTACATGTACAGTACGCAGCGGGTAAAAGGGAACGATTCACTCCCGTCTGGTACTGTACGGCTCGTGTGTGTCTCAGTGTCAGCTCCTGTACATGTACAGTACGCAGCGGGTAAAAGGGAACGATTCACTCCCGTCTGGTACTGTACAGCCCATGTCTCAGTGTCATCTCCTGTACATGTACAGTACACAGCGGGTAAAAAGGAACGATTCACTCTCATCTGGCACTGTACAGCCCGTGTGTGTGTCTCAGTGTCAGCTCCTGTACATGTACAGCACACATAGCGGGTAAAAGGGAACGATTCACTCCCATCTGGTACTGTATGGCCCGTGTGTGTGTCTCAGTGTCAGCTCCTGTACATGTACAGTACGCAGCGGGTAAAAGGGATCGATTCACTCCCATCTGGTACTGTACGGCTCGTGTGTGTGTCACAGTGTCAGCTCCTGTACATGTACAGTACGCAGCGGGTAAAAGGGAATGATTCACTCCCGTCTGGTACTGTACGGCTCGTGTGTGTGTGTCTCAGTGTCAGCTCCTGTACATGTACAGCAGACACAGCGGGTATAAGGGAATGATTCACTCCCGTCTGGTACTGTACGGCTCATGTGTGTCTCAGTGTCAGCTCCTGTACATGTACAGCACACACAGCGGGTAAAAGGGATCTATTCACTCCCGTCTGGCACTGTACAGCCCGTGTGTGTGTCTCAGTGTTAGCTCCTGTACATGTACAGTACACAGTGGATAAAAGGGAATGATTCACTCCCGTCTGGTACTGTACAGCCCATGTGTGTGTCTCAGTGTCAGCTCCTGTACATGTACAGTACGCAGCGGATAAAAGGGAATGATTCACTCCCGTCTGGTACTGTACAGCCCGTGTGTGTGTCACAGTGTCAGCTCCTGTACATGTACAGTACACAGTGGATAAAAGGGAATGATTCACTCCCGTCTGGTACTGTACAGCCCATGTGTGTGTCTCAGTGTCAGCTCCTGTACATGTACAGTACGCAGCGGGTAAAAGGGAATGATTCACTCCCGTCTGGTACTGTACAGCCCATGTGTGTGTCTCAGTGTCAGCTCCTGTACATGTACAGCACACACAGCGGGTAAAAGGGATCTATTCACTCCCGTCTGGCACTGTACAGCCCGTGTGTGTGTCTCAGTGTCAGCTCCTGTACATGTACAGTACGCAGCGGGTAAAAGGGAATGATTCACTCCCATCTGGTACTGTACAGCCCATGTGTGTGTCTCAGTGTCAGCTCCTGTACATGTACAGCACACACAGCGGGTAAAAGGGATCTATTCACTCCCGTCTGGCACTGTACAGCCCGTGTGTGTGTCTCAGTGTCAGCTACTGTACATGTACAGTACGCAGCGGGTAAAAGGGATCGATGCACTCCCGTCTGGTACTGTACGGCCCGTGTGTGTGTCTCAGTGTCAGCTCCTGTACATGTACAGTACGCAGTGGGTAAAAGGGAACGATTCACTCCCGTCTGGTACTGTACAGCCCGTGTGTGTGTCTCAGTGTCAGCTCCTGTACATGTACAGTACACAGCGGGTAAAAGGGAACGATTCACTCTCATCTGAGCCCGTGTGTGTGTCTCAGTGTCAGCTCCTGTACATGTACAGTGCGCAGCGTGTAAAAGGGAATGATTCACTCCCGTCTGGTACTGTACGGGTTGTGTGCGTCTCAGTGTCAGCTCCTGTACATGTACAGTACACAGCGGGTAAAAGGGAACGATTCACTCCCGTCTGGTACTGTACAGCCCGTGTCACAGTGTTAGCTCCTGTACATGTACAGTACGCAGCGGGTAAAAGGGATCGATGCACTCCCGTCTGGTACTGTACGGCCCGTGTGTGTCTCAGTGTCAGCTCCTGTACATGTACAGTACACAGCGGGTAAAAGGGAACGATTCACTCCCGTCTGGTACTGTACGGCACGTGTGTGTCTCAGTGTCAGCTCCTGTAAATGTACAGTACGCAGCGGGTAAAAGGGAACGATTCACTCTCATCTGGGCCCGTGTGTGTGTCTCAGTGTCAGCTCCTGTACATGTACAGTACACACAACGGGTAAAAGGGAACGATTCACTCCCGTCTGGTACTGTCCAGCCCATGTCTCAGTGTCATCTCCTGTACATGTACAGTACACAGCGGGTAAAAGGGAACGATTCACTCTCATCTGGCACTGTACAGCCCGTGTATGTGTATCAGTGTCAGCTCCTGTACATGTACAGCACACATAGCGGGTAAAAGGGAACGATTCACTCCCATCTGGTACTGTATGGCCCGTGTGTGTGTCTCAGTGTCAGCTCCTGTACATGTACAGTACGCAGCGGGTAAAAGGGATCGATTCACTCCCGTCTGGCACTGTACGGCTCGTGTGTGTGTCTCAGTGTTAGCTCCTGTACATGTACAGTACGCAGCGGGTAAAAGGGAATGATTCACTCCCGTCTGGTACTGTACAGCCCATGTGTGTGTCACAGTGTCAGCTCCTGTACATGTACAGTACACAGCGGGTAAAAGGGATCGATTCACTCCCGTCTGGTACTGTACAGCCCGTGTGTGTCTCAGTGTCAGCTCCTGTACATGTACAGTACGCAGCGGGTAAAAGGGATCGATTCACTCGTGTCTGGTACTGTACGGCTCATGTGTGTGTCTCAGTGTGAGCTCGTGTACATGTACAGTACGCAGCGGGTAAAAGGGAACGATTCACTCCCGTCTGGTACTGTACGGCCCGTGTGCGTGCCTCAGTGTCAGCTCCTGTACATGTACAGTGCGCAGCGTGTAAAAGGGAATGATTCACTCCCGTCTGGTACTGTACGGGTTGTGTGCGTCTCAGTGTCAGCTCCTGTACATGTACAGTACACAGCGGGTAAAAGGGAACGATTCACTCCCGTCTGGTACTGTACAGCCCGTGTGTGTCTCAGCGTCAGCTCCTGTACATGTACAGCACGCATAGCGGGTAAAAGGGAATGATTCACTCCCATCTGGTACTGTACGGCCTGTGTGTGTCTCAATGTCAGCTCGTGTACATGTACAGTACACAGCGGGTAAAAGGGATCGATGCACTCCCGTCTGGTACTGTACGGCCCGTGTGTGTGTCTCAGTGTCAGCTCCTGTACATGTACAGTACGCAGCGGGTAAAAGGGATCGATTCACTCCCGTCTGGTACTGTACGGCACGTGTGTGTGTCTGATGCGCTATCAATTACTCATAAAAGACTGAGAGTTAGAAGAGTAACCAAAGGCTTTTATTAACAACAGAATGGAGGTCTGCCTCGAGTGGTCGACCGGTCCAGGATACCAAGGGCTGGGGAGCAGTTACCTTTATACTAGGACCTGTGGGAGGAGTCAGCCGAGGCATGTCCAGGCATGTACACAGTGGAATACAAACAGGACAAACAGGAATACAAACAGTGGTTTACCACATTCACCCCTTGTTTAAAATTGAGTCCGGCGGGGTGAAGTGTATTAAAAGTTAGTGTATTGGAGTCTCTCCGGAGGTCTTGTCTGCCGCTGTGATCGGCGTGGCGACGGCAGGGGTAGTGAAGCTTCCGGCGTCGACTCCAGCGTAGGCTGTGGCACAGGCGTGTCGTCCTCGTAGATGTCGAGCGGGTCGCGGGGCCCAGGCCTGCCGTCTGCTGGGGCTGGATATCGGATCGTGGGGGGGGGTGGTAGTGGGTAGTGGGTTACTGTGGTCCCCGAGGGTGCAAGTTCTCTTATGGAGACTGTGTCCTCCCGCCCGTCCGGGTATGCGATGTAAGCATACTGGGGGTTGGCGTGGAGGAGGTCGACCCTCTCGACCAGGGGGTCCGTTTTATGGGTCCTCACGTGTCTTCTCAGTAGGACCGGCCCTGGGGACGTCAGCCATGGCGGTAGCGATGTCCCTGATGTGGACTTCCTTGGGAAGACGAACATTTTCTCATGAGGGGTGGCGTTAGTGGCAGTGCAGAGCAGTGACCGAATAGAGTGGAGTGCATCGGGGAGCACATCCTGCCAGCGGGAGGTTGGAAGGCCCCTAGACTTTAAGGCTAGCAGGACGGCCTTCCAAACTGTCGCATTTTCTCTTTCCACCTGTCCGTTCCCCCGGGGGTTGTAACTGGTGGTCCTGCTTGTGGCAATACCCCTAGTTAGCAGGTACTGACGGAGTTCGTTGCTCATAAACGATGAGCCCCGGTCGCTATGGATATAGCTGGGGAAGCCGAACAGGGTGAAGAGGTTGTTCAGACATTTAATGACCGTGGCACTGGTCATGTCCGGGCAGGGGAAGGCGAACGGGAAACGGGAGTACTCATCAATAATATTGAGGAAGTACACATTGCGGTCGGAGGAGGGGAGAGGCCCTTTAAAATCAACACTCAGGCGCTCGAAGGGGCGAGTGGCTTTTATCAGGTGGGCCCTGTCTGGTCTATAAAAGTGTGGTTTGCACTCAGCGCAGACTTGGCAGTTCCTGGTCATGGTCCTGACCTCCTCAATAGAGTAAGGCAGGTTGCGGGCCTTGATGAGGTGGAAGAACCTGGTGACCCCCGGGTGGCAGAGGTCATTGTGGAGGACCCGTAGTCTATCGATCTGCGCGCTGGCGCAGGTGCCACGCGATAGCGCATCCGGGGGTTCATTTAGCTTCCCGGGCCGGTACAAGATCTCGTAGTTGTAGGTGGAAAGTTCGATTCTCCACCTCAAGATCTTGTCATTTTTGATTTTGCCCCTCTGCTTGTTGTTAAACATAAAAGCAACTGAACGCTGGTCAGTGAGCAGGGTAAATCGTTTTCCGGCCAGGTAGTGCCTCCAATGACGCACAGCCTCCACAATCGCCTGGGCCTCCTTCTCAACAGCGGAGTGTCTGGTCTCCGGGCCTTGGAGGGTTCGTGAAAAGAAGGCCACGGGTCTCCCCGCCTGATTGAGGGTAGCGGCCAGGGCAAAGTCGGACACGTCGCTTTCCACCTGGAAGGGGATGGATTCGTCCACTGCGTGCATGGTGGCTTTGGCAATGTCCTCCTTGATACAGTGGAAGGCTAAGCGGGCCTCTGCCGTCAAGGGAAAAGAGGTGGACTTGATCAGCGGACGGGCCTTGTCCGCATAGTAGGGGACCCACTGGGCGTAATAGGAGAAAAACCCTAGGCACCTCTTCAGGGCCTTGAGGCAGTGGGGCAGTGGAAGTTCCATAAGGGGACGCATCCGGTCGGGGTCGGGGCCGATGACTCCGTGTTCCACAACACAGCCAAGGATGGCGAGGCGGTTTGTGCGGAATATGCACTTCTCCTTGTTATATGTCAGGTTTAGGAGTTGGGCGGTGCGGAGGAATTTTTCGAGGTTTGCGTCATGGTCCTGCAAGTCACGGCCGCAGATGGTCACATTGTCCAGATATGGGAAAGTGGCCTGCAACGCATTTTGATCTACCATCCGGTCCATCTCCCTTTGGAAGATGGAGACCCCGTTGGTGACGCCAAAGGGAACCCTAAGGAAGTGATAGAGGCGGCCGTTTGCCTCAAAGGCAGTGTACTGGCGGTCCTCAGGGCGGATGGGGAGCTGGTGGTACGCTGATTTCAGGTCAATGGTCGAGAAGACGCGGTACTGCGCGATCTGGTTGACCATATCAGCTATACGGGGGAGTGGGTAGGCGTCCAGCAGGGTGTAGCGATTTATTGTCTGGCTGTAGTCGATGACCAGGCGCTGCTTCTCGCTGGTCTTAACGACCACAACCTGGGCTCGCCAGGGGCTGGTGCTGCCCTCAATAATCCCTTCCTTCAGGAGCCGCTCCACTTCGGTTTTAATGAAAACCCTGTCCCCGGCACTGTATCGCCTGCTCTTTGTGGCGATGGGCTTACAGTCGGGGGTGAGGTTAGCAAACAGTGGTGGGGGGGTGACTCTGAGTGTGGAGAGGTTGCACCTGGTGCGCGGCGGGCAATTTGGAAGCTGCTGGCTGCGGACTGTGAGTGGGGGTAGGGGTCCACCGTACGCCATCGTAACACTTTTAAGGTGGCACTGAAAATCTAACCCCAGCAGGACGGCAGCGCAGAGGTCAGGCAGGACCAGAAGTTTAAAATGATCGTACACGGTCCCGTCTACTACGAGTGTCACCACGCAGTAGCCGCCGATGTCCGCCGACTGGGACTCGGAGGCCATAGAAATCCGCTGTTGCGCAGGCAGGACTGGGAGAGAGCAACGCCGCACCGTGTCGGGGTGGATGAAGCTCTCCGTGCTCCCAGAGTCAAAAAGGCAGATTGTATCGTGACCATTTACCTTAATGTCCATTGTGGAACTGGCCAGTTGGTGCGGTCTCGCTTGGTCCAGTGTAACGGATGCCAGCGTAGGGGTCGGTGTGTCGCTGCGGGTATCAGATGAGGCGGTGTCGGGGGCCTGCTGCGTCCCGGCTGTCGTCCAAGATGGCGGCGTCCATGATCCCCATGTGGCTGGAGGCGTCCAAAATGGCTGCTGTACCGGTGATTCGCACACGGCCGGGGAGGTCCAAAATGGCGGCCCGCATGGCCCACACGCGGCGCTGCTGGGGTTCGGGGTGGCTTTGGCCCTGCAGACGCTAGCGTAGTGTCCCTTCTTCCCGCAGCCCGAGCAGATCGCGTTTTTCGCCGGGCAGCGCGCTCTGGGGTGTTTTGCCTGGCCACAGAAGTAGCATTTCTGGCCTTGGGGCACTGCTGTCTGGCCTTGGGACACTGCTGCGGTAGTTGGGCCGTTGTTGGGGTGTGGCTGGGGTGGCACGGCGCTATGAGGCGGTCCTACCGTGTCCCAGGCTGTCATTCCCCGCGGCGTCCACGGTGCAGAGGAGTAGGCATCCATGCCCTGGTAGGCTGCATCCAACGATAGTGCGAGTTCAGAGGCCTTGTTGAGGTCGAGGTTACTCTGCTCCAACAGTCGCTGTCGTGTGTAATTGGATCTGTGGCCCGCTACAAAAGCGTCCCGGATAAGTTCCTCTGTGTACACGGCGGCCTTTACATCCTTACAACCACAGGCCCGGCCAAGCACAGACAGTGCCTGAAGGTATTCCACGGTCGATTCCCCAGGTTGTTGTTTACGACTCCCCAGGAGGTGCCTGGCGTACACTTCGTTCACTGGGCGCGTGTACTGGTCCTTGAGGAGCTTGATAGCATCCGCGTACGAGGTCGCGTCTTGGATGACCGAGTACACTCGGTGGTTCACTTTGGAGGTCAGGACATCCAGTTTGTCCTCGTCCGATTTGATTGCTTCGGAGGCGGTCAGGAATTTTTCGAAACACTTAAGCCAGTGAGTAAACTTGGTGGATGAGTCCGCCTCCCGATGATCTAAGTCCAGGCATGCTGGTGTGAGGATCTTCTCCATTATAAAAATGTTGTTAATAAAATTGATGCGCTATCAATTACTCATAAAAGACTGAGAGTTAGAAGAGTAACCAAAGGCTTTTATTAACAACAGAATGGAGGTCTGCCTCGAGTGGTCGACCGGTCCAGGATACCAAGGGCTGGGGAGCAGTCACCTTTATACTAGGACCTGTGGGAGGAGTCAGCCGAGGCATGTCCAGGCATGTACACAGTGGAATACAAACAGGACAAACAGGAATACAAACAGTGGTTTACCACAGTGTCTCAGTGTCAGCTCCTGTACATGTACAGTACGCAGCGGGTAAAAGGGATCGATTCACTCCCATCTGGTACTGTACGGCTCGTGTGTGTGTCGCACTGTCAGCTCCTGGACATGTACAGTACGCAGCGGGTAAAAGGGATCGATTCACTCCCGTCTGGTACTGTACGGCTCGTGTGTGTGTCTCAGTGTCAGCTCCTGTACATGTACAGTACACAGCGAGTAAAAGGGATCGATTCACTCCCGTCTGGCATTGTACAGCCCGTGTGTGTGTCTCAGTGTTAGCTCCTGTACATGTACAGTACACAGCGAGTAAAAGGGATCGATTCACTCCCGTCTGGCACTGTACAGCCCGTGTGTGTGTCTCAGTGTTAGCTCCTGTACATGTACAGTACGCAGCGGGTAAAAGGGAATGATTCACTCCCGTCTGGCACTGTACAGCCCATGTGTGTGTCACAGTGTCAGCTCCTGTACATGTACAGTACGCAGCGGGTAAAAGGGATCGATGCACTCCCGTCTGGTACTGTACGGCCCGTGTGTGTGTCTCAGTGTCAGCTCCTGTACAAGTACAGTACGCAGCGGGTAAAAGGGAACGATTCACTCCCTTCTGGTACTGTACAGCCCGTGTGTGTGTCTCAGTGTCAGCTCCTGTACATGTACAGTACGCAGCGGGTAAAAGGGATCGATTCACTCTCATCTGGGCCCGTGTGTGTGTCTCAGTGTCAGCTCCTGTACATGTACAGTACACAGCGGGTAAAAGGGATCGATTCACTCCCGTCTGGCACTGTACAGCCCGTGTGTGTGTCTCAGTTTCAGCTCCTGTACATGTACAGTACGCAGCGGGTAAAAGGGATCGATTCACTCCCATCTGGTACTGTATGGCCCGTGTGTGTGTCTCAGTGTCAGCTCCTGTACATGTACAGCACACACAGCGGGTAAAAGGGATCGATTCACTCCTGTCTGGTACTGTACAGCCCGTGTGTGTGTCTCAGTGTCAGCTCCTGTACATGTACAGTACGCAGCGGGTAAAAGGGATCGATTCACTCCCATCTGGTACTGTATGGCCCGTGTGTGTGTCTCAGTGTCAGCTCCTGTACATGTACAGTACGCAGCAGGTAAAAGGCAATGATTCACTCCCGTCTGGTACTGTACGGCCCGTGTGTGTCTCAGTGTCAGCTACTGTACATGTACAGCACACACAGCGGGTAAAAGGGATCGATTCACTCCCGTCTGGTACTATACGGCCCGTGTGTGTCTGTGTCAACTCCTGTACATGTACAGTACGCAGCGGGTAAAAGGGATCGATTCACTCCCGTCTGGTACTGTACAGCCCGTGTCTCAGTGTCATCTCCTGTACATGTACAGTACGCAGCGGGTAAAAGGGAACGATTCACTCCCGTCTGGTACTGTACGGCCCGTGTGTGTGTCTCAGTGTCAGCTCCTGTACATGTACAGCAGACACAGCGGGTATAAGGGAATGATTCACTCCCGTCTGGTACTGTACGGCCCGTGTGTGTGTCTCAGTGTCAGATCCTGTACATGTACAGTACACAGCGGGTAAAAGGGAACGATTCACGCTCATCTGGCACTGTACAGCCCGTGTGTGTGTCTCAGTGTTAGCTCCTGTACATGTACAGTACGCAGCGGGTAAAAGGGAACGATTCACTCCCGTCTGGTACTGTACGGCCCCTGTGTGTCTCAGTGTCAGCTCCTGTACATGTACAGTACACAGCGGGTAAAAGGGAACGATTCACTCTCATCTGGGCCCGTGTGTGTGTCTCAGTGTCAGCTCCTGTACATGTACAGTACGCAGCGGGTAAAAGGGATCGATACACTCCCGTCTGGTACTGTACGGCACGTGTGTGTGTCTCAGTGTCAGCTCCTGTACATGTACAGTACACAGCGGGTAAAAGGGATCGATTCACTCCCGTCTGGTACTGTACGGCCCGTGTGTGTCTGTGTCAACTCCTGTACATGTACAGTGCGCAGCGGGTAAAAGGGAATGATTCACTACCCATCTGGTACTGTACGGCCCGTGTGTGTGTCTCAGTGTCAGCTCCTGTACATGTACAGTACACAGCGGGTAAAAGGGAACGACTCACTGCCGTCTGGTACTGTACAGCCCGTGTCTCAGTGTCATCTCCTGTACATGTACAGAACACAGCGGGTAAAAGGGAACGATTCACTCCCATCTGGCATTGTACGGCCCGTGTGTGTCTCAGTGTCAGCTCCTGTACATGTACAGTACACAGCAGGTAAAAAGGAACGATTCACTCTCATCTGGCACTGTACAGCCAGTGTGTGTGTCTCAGTGTCAGCTCCTGTACATGTACAGTACACAGCAGGTAAAAAGGAACAATTCACTCTCATCTGGCACTGTACAGCCCGTGTGTGTGTCACAGTGTCAGCTCCTGTACATGTACAGTACGCAGCGGGTAAAAGGGATCGATTCACTCCCGTCTGGTACTGTACGATCCGTGTGTATCTCAGTGTCAGCTCCTGTACATGTACAGTGCGCAGTGGGTAAAAGGGAACGATTCACTCCCATCTGGTACTGTACGGGTTGTGTGTGTCTCAGTGTCAGCTCCTGTACATGTACAGTACACAGCGTGTAAAAGGGAACGACTCACTCCCGTCTGGTACTGTACAGCCCGTGTGTGTCTCAGTGTCAGCTCCTGTACATGTACAGCACACATAGCGGGTAAAAGGGAACGATTCACTCCCATCTGGTACTGTACGGGTTGTGTGTGTCTCAGTGTCAGCTCCTGTACATGTCCAGCACGCATAGCGGGTAAAAGGGAACGATTCACTCCCATCTGGTACTGTACGGCCGGTGTGTGTGTCTCAGTGTCAGCTCCTGTACAGGTACAGTACACAGCGGGTAAAAGGGAACGATTCACTACCCATCTGGTACTGTACGGCCCGTGTGTGTGTCTCAGTGTCAGCTCCTGTACATGTACAGTACACAGCGAGTAAAAGGGATCGATTCACTCCCGTCTGGCACTGTACAGCCCGTGTGTGTGTCTCAGTGTTAGCTCCTGTACATGTACAGTACGCAGCGGGTAAAAGGGAATGATTCACTCCCGTCTGGCACTGTACAGCCCGTGTGTGTGTCTCAGTGTTAGCTCCTGTACATGTACAGTACGCAGCGGGTAAAAGGGATCGATTCACTCCCGTCTGGTGCAGTACGGCCCGTGTGTGTCTCAGTGTCAGCTCCTGTACATGTACAGTACGCAGCAGGTAAAAGGGATCGATTCACTCCCGTCTGGTACTGTACAGCCCGTGTCTCAGTGTCAGCTCCTGTACATGTACAGTACGCAGCGGGTAAAAGGGATCGTTTCACTCCCATCTGGTACTGTACGGCTCGTGTGTGTGTCTCAGTGTCAGCTCCTGTACATGTACAGTACGCAGCAGGTAAAAGGGAATGATTCACTCCCGTCTGGTACTGTACGGCTCGTGTGTGTGTCTCAGTGTCAGCTCCTGTACATGTACAGCAGACACAGCGGGTTTAAGGTAATGATTCACTCCCGTCTGGTACTGTACGGCCCGTGTGTGTCTCAGTGTCAGCTCCTGTACATGTACAGTACACACAACAGGTAAAAGGGATCGATTCACTCCCGTCTGGTACTGTACAGCCCGTGTCTCAGTGTCAGCTCCTGTACATGTACAGTACGCAGCGGGTAAAAGGGAACGATTCACTCCCGTCTGGTACTGTACAGCCCGTGTCTCAATGTCAGCTCCTGTACATGTACAGTACGCAGCGGGTAAAAGGGATCGATACACTCCCGTCTGGTACTGCACGGCCCGTGTGTGTCTCAGTGTCAGCTCCTGTAAATGTACAGTACGCAGCGGGTAAAAGGGATCGATGCACTCCCGTCTGGCACTGTACGGCACGTGTGTGTCTCAGTGTCAGCTCCTGTAAATGTACAGTACGCAGCGGGTAAAAGGGAACGATTCACTCTCATCTGGGCCCGTGTGTGTGTCTCAGTGTCAGCTCCTGTACATGTACAGTACACACAACGGGTAAAAGGGATCGATTCACTCCCGTCTGGTACTGTACAGCCCATGTCTCAGTGTCATCTCCTGTACATGTACAGTACACAGCGGGTAAAAGGGAACGATTCACTCTCATCTGGCACTGTACAGCCCGTGTATGTGTATCAGTGTCAGCTCCTGTACATGTACAGCACACATAGCGGGTAAAAGGGAACGATTCACTCCCATCTGGTACTGTATGGCCCGTGTGTGTGTCTCAGTGTCAGCTCCTGTACATGTACAGTACGCAGCAGGTAAAAGGGATCGATTCACTCCCGTCTGGCACTGTACAGCCCGTGTGTGTGTCTCAGTGTTAGCTCCTGTACATGTACAGTACGCAGCGGGTAAAAGGGAATGATTCACTCCCGTCTGGTACTGTACAGCCCATGTGTGTGTCACAGTGTCAGCTCCTGTACATGTACAGCACACACAGCGGGTAAAAAGGATCGATTCACTCCCGTCTGGTACTGTACAGCCCGTGTGTGTCTCAGTGTCAGCTCCTGTACATGTACAGTACGCAGCGGGTAAAAGGGATCGATGCACTCCCGTCTGGTACTGTACGGCTCATGTGTGTCTCAGTGTCCGCTCCTGTACATGTACAGTACGCAGCGGGTAAAAGGGAACGATTCACTCCCGTCTGGTACTGTACGGCCCGTGTGTGTGTCTCAGTGTCAGCTCCTGTACATGTACAGTACACAGCGGGTAAAAGGGAATGATTCACTCTCATCTGGGCCCGTGTGCGTGCCTCAGTGTCAGCTCCTGGACATGTACAGTGCGCAGCGTGTAAAAGGGAATGATTCACTCCCGTCTGGTACTGTACGGGTTGTGTGCGTCTCAGTGTCAGCTCCTGTACATGTACAGTACACAGCGGGTAAAAGGGAACGACTCACTCCCGTCTGGTACTGTACAGCCCGTGTGTGTGTCTCAGTGTCAGCTCCTGGACATGCACAGTACGCAGCGGGTAAAAGGGATCGATGCACTCCCGTCTGGTACTGTACGGCCCGTGTGTGTGTCTCAGTGTCAGCTCCTGGACATGCACAGTACGCAGCGGGTAAAAGGGATCGATTCACTCTCATCTGGTACTGTACGGCTCGTGTGTGTGTCGCACTGTCAGCTCCTGTACATGTACAGCACGCATAGCGGGTAAAAGGGAATGATTCACTCCCATCTGGCACTGTACGGCTCGTGTGTGTGTCTCAGTGTCAGCTCCTGTACATGTACAGTACACAGCGGGTAAAAGGGAACGATTCACTCCTGTCTGGTACTGTACGGCCCGTGTGTGTGTCTCAGTGTCAGCTCCTGTACATGTACAGTACACAGCGGGTAAAAGGGAACGATTCACTCCTGTCTGGTACTGTACGGCTCGTGTGTGTGTCTCAGTGTCAGCTCCTGTACATGTACAGTACGCAGCGGGTAAAAGGGAACGATTCACTCACATCTGGCACTGTACGGCCCATGTGTGTGTCTCAGTGTCAGCTCGTGTACATGTACAGTACACAGCGGGTAAAAGGGAATGATTCACTCCCGTCTGGTACTGTACGGCCCGTGCACAGTAGCGCAAGTTACCTGCAGCCCTCTTGACCCAGGTCTGGTTTGGGAGTTTGGGAAAACTGTGTAGAAATGGGAAACTTACAGCACAGGAGGCCATTCGGCCCGTTGTGCCTGTGACAGCTCCTTGAAAGAGCAGTGGTGCTCAGTCCCGCTTCCCCGCTTTCTGTCCGTTATCCTGTAAGTTGCTCATCCTCAAGAACCTGTCCGACTGTTTTAATATTTTTTTACTTGAGCGAGAAGACACAAGAAATAAAATTCTTTGGCTTTCAGACGAGGTGTTACGCTGTCACGCCTGCCCGTCATGCCCTAACGTACTGTCTCTTTGTCTTTTTGGAATGCAGAACTTCTCAGCAAAAGGATGACGGGTGGCAGCCCGCAGGAAAACAAGGGACCGTGGGACGAAGACTTCGAGGAGCCGGCTGCGGCGTGTGAAGAGGCGCACCTCAATACGCAAGGGGTCTTCCGGCGCGCGCTGGGGGGCACTCTCGGCTCGGTCATCGTGCTGGTCAACGCGTTGACATATTACACGGTCTGGCCTCCTTGCCCCGAGGGGCGGCTGTGTTACATCCCCTGCGTCGAGGAGCCGTGCGCGCAACGCCAGCTCGATGGGCGGGGGGCCTCTTCGGACGCCGGCTCGCCGGAGTTGGCCGGGCCCTGTTGGCTGCTGTACCTGGACCCCGCTCTCGGCCTGGCGGTGGTTTCCGTCGCGCTGTGCGTCACCCGCCCCCTGCTGACCGAGGCGGCCCTCGTCCTGCTGCAGGCCGTCCCCCGGGGCCTCGACCCGGGCCGGCTGCGGGCGCGGCTGCTGCAGCTCGAGGGGGTTGTCGCCGTGCACGAGCTCCACGTGTGGCGGCTGGCGGGGAGCCGCCTGGTGGCCACAGCCCACGTCAAGTGCCGGGGGGCAGACTGCTACGCGGGGGTGGCGGGGCGGGTCAGGCTCCTCTTCCGGCAGGAGGGCATCCGCGCCACCACGGTGCAGCTCGAGTTCGGCGGGTGCGGGTCGCAGGCATCCCTGTGCGAGCTGGCGTGCGGGGCGCAGTGCGCCTTGAAGCAGTGCTGCTCGGGGGTCGGCCTGCACAGCGCGGCCCAGGACTCCGGCTGCACGAGCGAGGCCTCTAAAGGGAGGCCGAAGACTATGCTCAATGACGCTACCCAACCGCCCTCTATCAGTCTTTCAGGTTACAGTGCCGCAGAATATGAGACCAGGGTCTAATGCCGCACAACCATACTGGGCTCTCCGGCCGCACCGACAACTCATTAAACCAATGGAGAACTCAAAGCAGATCCACGGTGGTCTTGACGGTGCGAGTTGTCCTATTGGTTGGAGTAGAAGAGGAACAATTGCTTTGCTATTAGATAGAATCTACAGCACAGAAACAGGCCATTCGGCCCGCCTGCTCCGTGCCGGTGTTTCTGCTCCACTCGAGCCTCCTCCCACCCTCTTCATCTCCCCCCATCACCGTATCCTTCTATTCCTTTCTCCCTCATGTGTTTATCCAGCTTCCCCTTAAATGCATCTCTGCTCTTCGCCTCAACCACTCCCTGTGGTAGCGAGTTCCACATTCTCACCACTCTCTGGGTAAAGAAGTTTTTCCTCAATTCCCTATTGGATTTATTAGTGACGATCCTATATTGCTGGCCCTTTTATTCTGGTCTCGCCCCCAAGTGGAAACATCTTCTCCACGTCTACCCTATCGAACCCCCTTCATAATTTTAAAGACCTCGATCAGTCTTTGCTTTCTAGAGTAAAGAGCCCCAGCCTGTTCAGTCTTTCCTAATAGTTATAACCTTTCAGTTCTGGTAGCATCCTTGTAAATCTTTTTTGCACCTTTGCCAGTGCCTCGATATCCTTTTGTAATATGGAGACCAGAACTGTGCACAGTGCTCCAAGTGTGTTATAGGGAGACCAGAACTGTGCACAGTAACTCCAAGTGTGTTATAGGGAGACCAGAACTGTGCACAGTAACTCCAAGTGTGTTATATGGAGACCAGAACGGTGCACAGTATTCAGAGTTGTCCTAACCAAGGTTCTGTACAAGTTTAGCATAACTTCTCTGCTTTTCAATTGCTGTTGGGAAAGCTCAGGCATTTGTTACTGGGGTGTGCTTTTTCACCAGCATGTGGTACAGGCAATGCGACGATGACACTCTTCAATTCATCATCGCATCTGTCTACCTCCAAATCCGGTTTGCTCGCTCCAACTAGTTTTAAAAAAAGTTCCCCATTAAAAGTTCAATTTAAACAAAATACATGTAACATTGTTTAGATTTAAGCAGTTAAAAAAAACTGCGGATGTCGTTATTAATAAAAGTAATATATACACTGACGGTGTGCGCCTGTGTGTGCATCGCACCATTGTCCAGTCCCGTTCAGCCCCCTCGTCTCCTAGAGGTGCGGACTCTCGCCGGGGCACGAGTCCCTCAGGTGCCTGGCTGCCCCCGGTACCTCGCAAGTGGTCACTTTTCAAGCAGGTAGGGCACGTGATCAGTTGAGGGGGAGAAAAAGGGACAATCACAACCAAATCTCCCCGTCCCCCCTTGATGATCACCGGACAGCCACACATTTGTTGAGGATGGGGGCAATTGAAAATTTCAAAACGGAGATGAATAAGATTTTTACACGAGCAAAATACTGCGGATGTTCTGAAATAATAACAGAAAATGCAGCATCCGTGGAGAAACAGAATTAACTTTTCAGGTCTGGGACCCTTCATCAGAACTGGAAAAAGCTGGAGATGTAACAGATATTAAGTAGCTGCAGAGGCGAGGAAGGAATTGAAGGAACATTCTGTGGTAGGGAAGAGGCAGGAAAGATAAAATGTTTCAAATGGGGATGGCAAAATCATACAGCATGAAAAATGGGGGCAGGGGTTATAGTCTGAAATTGTTGCACTCAATGTTGAGTCCAGAAGGCTGTAAAGTGCCGAATCGAAAGATGAGGTGCTGTTCTTCGAGCTTCATTGGAACAGTGTAAGAGGCCGAGGATGGAGAGGTCAGAGTGGGAGTGGAGCGGAGAATTAAAATGACAGGCGACCGGAAGCTCGGGGTCACCCTTACGGACTGAATGGAGGTGTTCCACAAAGCGGTCACCCAATCTGCGTTTGGTCTCCCCTTTTGTGGGGTAAAGGTGTCAAGGGTTACAAGATGGAGTTAAGATACAGATCAGCCGTGGTCGAATTGATTGGCGGAAGCAGGGTTCGAGGGGCAGAGTGGCCTCCTCCTGCCACAGTTTGGTCGGGTGGGGAGGGAACAGTACTCCAGAGGAGAGAGCCACGCGAGACGGCAGGACACTGGGCCGATCCACCTCGGAGAAAGACGGAACAACTTGCGATTTCAACACCACAAAAAAAAGCCACACTTCACCATTTTGTTTCACACTTTTAATAGTAATGTGTACAAGAGAGTCAGAGAGAGAAAACAGCAGAGGCACAGAAAGGACAGGAGACACACCATGAATACAGAGGAAGAAATCTCTTCAGAAAGACAAATACAAACAGGTTTAGAATTTTTTTTTTTTTTTTTTTTTTTTAAACACACAAAAAAAAACCTTTCTACAAACATTTTTTTTTCTACAGTGTAGTTGATATTAAAGGTTCAAAAACTGGATTATATAAAATACCCTGGACTGTGCTGTGAACTAGAGAAGCTCGTGCTGCAAGTGTGGGAGGCACTTTTTAAACAAATGGCGGACAGGGCGAGCGCAGGCAAGAAGAGAACCACAAAGGAGCGTTGGAAAAGAGATGGGAGCCATTTCCCTGAAAGAATTCTTAGAAAAAAGTTCTGCTCAAAGTAACATTAATGCTGGGGATTTCAGGCATTCCAGGGCAGCTACAGCACGGGTTAGATACAGAGTAAAGCTCCCTCTACACTGTCCCATCAAACACTCCCAGGGCAGGTACAGCACGGGTTAGATACAGAGTAAAGCTCCCTCTACACTGTCCCATCAAACACTCGCAGGGCAGGTGCAGCACGGGTTAGATACAGAGTAAAGCTCCCTCTACACTGTCCCATCAAACACTCCCAGGGCAGGTACAGCACAGGTTAGATACAGAGTAAAGCTCCCTCTACACTGTCCCATCAAACACTCCCAGGGCAGGTACAGCACAGGTTAGATAGAGAGTAAAGCTCCCTCTACAGTGGCCCATCGGTACAGCACGGGTTAGATACAGAGTAAAGCTCCCTCTACACTGTCCCATCAAACACTCCCAGGGCAGGTACAGCACGGGTTAGATAGAGTAAAGCTCCCTCTACACTGTCCCATCAAACACTCCCAGGACAGGTACAGCACAGGGTTAGATACAGGGTAATGCTCCCTCTGCACTGTCCCCATCAAACACTCCCAGGGCAGGTTAAATAAAAAATAAAGCTCCCTCTGCACTGTCCCAACAAGTTACCCCAGCCCCAATCTCAGGAGAGCTCCCCTGAATGCACCGGGTTGAAATTTTTCCATTTCTCTCACTGACCATCCTGTGGAAAGACCAATTAACATCAGTTGTGCTGTCAACCCATGCCCGCCTGGACAGAGGCTGCCCAACTCCAGCTCACATGGGACCCTTAACAGTCAGCAGACTAAGGAGATTTTCATCTCGTCAGTGTAGGCTGGATTTGATCAAGGGGGGTCCCAAAAGTGAAAGGTCAGTGGCCGATCCTGCCCGCCCCCGTAAGAGATCTTTGTTTTGGGGTGGGAAAACTCTAAGTGACTGTCCACCCACGGTGTATGCTGTGCGTCAGGCTGGAAGGAAGATAACTCGAGTGACCTTTTTACAAACAGCCGCCCACACAGATGAGAGTTACATATTGACTCGGGCTGTCCAAGCTTCTGAAACAGTCCCGACGGGCAATATTTGGGACTGTGACTTATTTCCCAATTGCCACAGAATTCAGTCACCAGTCCCCCATCCTTCCTCGATCCCGTGTCACACCCTCTGACCTTCGACGTGTCAGTCACGGCGTTTTATTTTTGCGTGACGTCAATTTATTCAGTAAATTTTGTTTTGTTAAAGAGAGAAATGGATTAAAATCTGCAGTTGGAGGCAGCCATTTTGTGCAGAATCTGCCCTCGCGGTGACAAAATGGCAGACAGCGCTTTCCCATTCAAGATGGTGCCAGAGGAGAGCGAAATTAAAAGAAAAATTGCTTCCCCCACGCTGCCCGAGCAAGAGTTTGAAAAATTAAAAAGTAAACCTCGCGACAGACACCTGAAAAAAAAAAGTAATCATTCAGATGTGTTCCCAATCTGCTTTAAACAATTGGGCTCGCTCAAGCCAGGATGGTCGAGCCAACCTCAGGCAGCAATAGTTTGTCCTCTCACAGCATGGAGGAATATGATAAGCACCCTTTGTCATTGCTGAATTTCTTTTAAATTATCATGAACAGTGTAACACATTTAGCAATGGAAAAAGTTTTTTTTTTGCTGTAGTATAAAATTTATTATAAAATTCCTGGTACCCATTGCTACAATAGGGTGGGGTTCAGCCTACTGAAGCTGCTGTGTCCACGGTGAGAGGGGCAAACCTGATAGACAGCGGCCAATTGATTTAGTGCCAAGGGGGACAATTTTTTTGCCCCGGGGGAAGGGAGAGGCGGGGAGAGAACGGCGCTTGAAGCACCGCGACCGACGGGGCTTGCGGACCAAGCGCTGGAGAGTGGGATTAGGCTGGATAGCTTTTCCACCTCCCCCCAACCCTCGGCCGGCACAGACACGACGGGCCGAAGGGCCTCCTCCTCCTCCTCCGACAATCTCGATGAATTCAAAGTCGAAGCTGCATTCTCTTCCTCCGCTGCGCACCCCTGCCCCCTCCAAACGCCCGGGGTAAGAGGTCAGACACGAAAGAAAAAATCCACGTGCCGTTTACAAAGGCGCAGCTCGGAAGCGCGGGCGATGCTCCCTCCCCTCATGGGCGCCGCGCCGAGACCGCTTGAGCGAGGCGCTCCTCCTTCCCGTGACGCGCGTCAATTCGTAACGTTGACGCGGGAAGGGGTGGGGGCGTCGAGCGCCAGGAGTGAGGGAACACCAGAAGAGGTGGAGGTGGGGAAAGAAATCAAGAATGAAAGAAATAAAGAGAGAGGGGGATTTGTGGCCAGGTGGGACAGACATTGTGCTGGGCTCCTGCACTCCCCTCCCTGACCGCCAGATGTCCGTAGCGCAGCCTGCAGCGCCACCTCACGGCGGCGGGCGGGTACTGCAGCAAAAACGACGCAACGACAAAAAAAACCCCAGCGGCGGACCGCGGTCACTTGCCACACTTCCCGACAGATTTCCCCCACCTTCCCCTCATCTCCTACCTGGGGTGGGGTCGGCAGATTAAAGTCGACCACAAGACGAACCTCAAATGGGGGCGGAGGGAGGGAAAGCGCCCTCCACCCCCCTCCTTCGGTTGTTTCCAGACCGCCTCCTCCCCCTTCGGCTGTTTCCGGAACCCCGCCTCCTCCCCCTTCGGTTGTCTCCGGAACCCCACCTCCGCCCCCTTCGGCTGTTTCCAGACCTCCTCCTCCTCCTCCCACCCCTTCGGCTGTTTCCGGACGATTCAAAATGGCCGCGGCGCTCGCCTGAAACAAGGCAAAGGCGGACGGCCGAGGGACGGGCGCAGGCGCAGTCGACCGGCCGGTAGTTGAGTCTGGCGCGGGGAGGCTTTTAAAAAAAAACACGTGGGCCGGCAGTCCGCGCAGGGGAGTCGGACGGCAGTCTGCGCAGTCGGACCTGGCGGGAAAGGGAAGCGCACGACGTCCCACACTTGACGAAAGCAGCGAGCCCGAACAATTCATCCGAGTGAGTGAGTGTGTGTGGAGAGAGAGAGAGAGAGAGAGAGAAAGAAAGAAAATTATATATAATATATATATCTCTGGTTTTGAGAAACCCAGAATCCCCACCCCACGAAGGAATTAAAACAGCGACAAGTTTTCACAGAGTAAACATGGCCGCCGCGCAACCGCCAGAGAGAGCGAGCGGCGGAAAAATCTACAACGGTCGACAGGACTACTGACAACGCGGCGGCGGAGGAAAACTTTGGCGACGACGCGGCCTCCTGCCACCACCCCCTCCCCCCGCCGCCCCACACACACCCCCAACCACCTGCTCCGCCCGGCGTGGTGGTGACTGGAGGAGGGGGGGGAAAGGAGGGAGAGGGAGAGGAGGAAGAGAGGTTCTTTTTTTCTTTCGTTCCTCTTAAGCCCGCTCCCCGCGGATGCGGCGCGCTAGCTGGATGTCCTTGGGCATGATGGTGACCCGCTTGGCGTGAATGGCGCACAGGTTGGTGTCCTCGAAGAGACCCACCAGGTAGGCTTCGCTCGCCTCCTGCAAAACACACACACACAACAAAATGAAAAAAAAGAGAAAATGTTTCCAAAAACATAGAAGATAGGAGCAGGAGTAGGCCATTCGGCCCCTCGAGCCTGCTCCGCCATTCAATGAGATCATGGCTGATCATCCAAATTCAGTACCCTGTCCCTGCCTTCTCCCCATACCCCTTGATCCCTTTAGCCTTAAGAAACATATCCAACTCCTTCTTGAATATATTTAATGAATTGGCCTCTACTGCCTTCTGTGGTAGAGAATTCCACAGGTTCACCACTCTCTGGGTGAAGAAATTCCTCCTCATCTCAGTCCTAAATGGCTTACCCCTTATCCTTAGACTGTGACCCCTGGTTCTGGACTCCCCGGCCATCGGGAACATCCTTCCTGCATCTAGTCTGTCTAGTCCTGTCAGAATTTTAAAAGAAAGGAAGGAAGGAAAACAACGGTTAGAGGCAAAGGGCAACGCCCGATGACGATATCGAAAAAGTTCATACCAACAGGAGGAGGCCATTTGGCCCCTCAAGTCTGCTCTGTCATTCATCAAGATTATGGCTGATCTTCTACCTCATCTCCACCTTCCCGCATTATCCCCATATCCCTTCGTTCCCAAAAATCTATCGATCTCTGTCTTGAATAGACTCAACGACCGAGCCTCCACAGCCCTCTGGGGTAGAGAATTCCAAAGATTCACCGCCCTCTGTGAAGAAATTCCTCCTCATCTCAGTCCTAAATGGCCGACCCCTTATTCTGAGACTGTGACTCCTGGTTCTAGACTCCCCAGCCAGGGGAAACATCCTCCCTGCATCTATCCCATCAAGCCCTGTAAGAATTTTATAGTTTCAATTAGATCACCTCTCATTCTTCTAAACTCTAGAGAATATAGGCCTAGTCTACTCAGTCTCTCCTCATTAGGACAATCCCCCCATCCCAGGAATCAGTCTGGTGAACCTTCGTTGCACTCGCCCGAAGGCAAATATGTCTTTCCTCTGGTAAGGAGACCAGAACTGTGCAGTACTCCAGGTGTGGCCTCACCAATGCCCTGTATAACTGTAGCAAGACTTCTTTACCCTTATACTCTAATCCCTTTGTAACAAAAGCTAACATACCATTTGCTTTCCCAATTGCTTGCTGTACCTGCATGCTAACCTTCTGCGATTCTGCTTTTTTTGTTTTTCCTACCGAAGTGGACGACTCATCTTATATAATCGAAAAACAAACCATCTTCGTCAACAGGGTCTCCACGGACATGACGGGCCGAGTGGCCTCCTCCTGTGCAGTAAATTTCTATGATTTCAGTGACGCCATTGGCCCAGTGGAGGCCACAACTCAGGGCTGTCCTGGGACGAGCCCATCCAGCACACAGTGTATAAACAAGAACATAAGAATTACATAGAAACATAGAAGATAGGAGCAGGAGTAGGCCATTCGGCCCCTCGAGCCTGCTCCGCCATTCAATGAGATCATGGCTGATCATCCAAACTCAGTACCCGGTCCCTGCCTTCTCCCCATATCCCTTGATTCCTTTAGCCTTAAGAAATATATCCAACTCCTTCTTGAATATATTTAATGAATTGGCCTCAACTGCCTTCTGTGGTAGAGAATTCCACAGGTTCACCACTCTCTGGGTGAAGAAATTCCTCCTCATCTCTGTCCTAAATGGCTTACCCCTTATCTTTAGACTGTGGCCCCTGGTTCTGGACTCCCCCGCCATCGGGAACATCCTTCCTGCATCTAGTCTGTCCAGTCCTGTTAGAATTTTATAAGTTTAAATGCGATCCCCTCTCATTCTTCTAAACTCCAGCGAATATAAACCCAATCGAATTAGGAGCAAGAGTAGGCCAGACGTCCCCTCGAGCCTGCTCCACCATTCAATAAGATCATGGCTGATCTTCGACCTCAACTCCACTTTCCCGCCCGATCCCCATATCCCTCGATTCCCCGAGAGTCCAAAACTCTTATCTCAGTCTTGAATATACTCAACAACTGAGCCTCCACAGCCCTCTGGGGCAGAGAATTCCAAAGATTCACCGCCCTCTGAGTGAAGAAATTCCTCCTCATCTCAGTCCTAAATGGCCGACCCCTTATCCTGAGACTGTGCCCCCTGGTTCTAGACTCTCCAGCCAGGGGAGAAAGCCCAGGGGGCACCAGCCGAGGTCATCTGTAGCGCCCTGGATGCCGGAGATGAGCCCGCGTGGCTCAGTATCGCAGCGGTAATCTGTTGCAATGGCAACAAGCAACCACCCTCGTGTTCTCGGACATCAGCCCAATGCCCTCGACCGTACCACTGCATCACGCCCAAGGCCGGCGATTTGTAGGACCACACAACGAGGGAGAATCCCAGAAACCCATGTAATAAACCAAAAAAAGCGATCTTACTCCATTACTGTAACCCAGTGGGTCCTGAACTACGACCCGCTCCCTGCAGACCGGTACGGGGTCCTCAGACTCGTATCTGAAGCGGGGCAGCCTCTGCACTATTTCAGATTAAAACAGCTGGGCTAGAAATAGCATTGAAAAATAACATGGAACAGTTACAGCCCAACCCAACTCAAACACCTCCTCCCCCCCCCACCCCTCGCCCCCTCATGGCCTAGGCAGCTGTTGCTGCTGGGTGAGCTTCATTCCCAACTGAGCATCTCGGTCGTCAACAGGATTACTTCAAGTGGCACTACCAGAGTGGACCAAAACCAAAAGCAGCTTCTGCACTCATGGCCCAAGTCCAACATTTCATCTAAACGTGCAGCAGGAGCTGCTGGAAAGTGAGATTCGTCTTTGAAACCTAGGGATGGTCCGGGAATGCCCAACACTGCGGAAGGGGTGGGGGGGGGGGGGCACACAGGGACGCCCACAGCTTTGGTTCCCTCTGTTTGCTCAGTTTCCCAGCCGAGTGGCAGAAAGCATAAGCTGTGACATCTCCCGCAAGGAGACCAAAGCGAAGAGTCAGACCCAGCAGGCCCTGCCAGTGTGGGAGGCAAGGAATATGGTCCTGCTACGCCAGGCGGGCAAGGAAAACCGGATACTTGGGAAAATAGGAGGAAAATCACCCAAAGGGCTTCATTAAAAGCCTCTGAATCCAGTTAATCTCCAATAGGCTTTGTCAAATAAAGGAGGCCAAGAGTTCAACCATATTCCTCATCCTTGGTTGGTCAACAACACATTTAACCCACTCCCAAGCCCTGGGCCTGGCCCACACCCGAGGAGGGGCGTGACCTCTATGTGGGGTTTTCTTGGCGATGCAGCAGGGAGTTGCAAGGGTCAGACTCCCCACAGGTGCCCACACCTCCAACTAACGACGGGAAGGTTGAACCCAGTACCCGGGGGGGGCGAGGCTCACCTGGAGAGGGGCGGCCCCACTTCCTACATTGGTGGTTTAGTCCGTACCTGGAGGGCGCCGATTGCCGCGCTCTGGAAGCGAAGGTCCGTCTTGAAGTCCTGCGCGATTTCGCGCACCAGGCGCTGGAAGGGCAGCTTGCGGATCAGTAGCTCAGTAGATTTCTGGTAACGGCGGATCTCTCGCAGGGCCACGGTCCCGGGCCTGGAAACAAGACAGAACGGCAGGCGCCAGCTTTAGAAAACAACTCAATCGAAACCCGATTCCCACCGCGCAGGACATGGCAACGGTTCTCCGGGTGACCCCAGCCCCACCACCCTCGAGAGAAAGGACTCTGGCAGCTGCTTCGCAGGAGTGGGGTGGGGGGGCAGGGGGAGGGGACAGCACCTCATCCAAGTGGCCTTTCATTACAACAACTTGTATTTATATAGCGCCTTTAACGTAGTAAAACTGCCCATGTCGCTGCACAGGAGTATTTTAACAAATTTGACACCGATCCACATAAGGATATATTAGGGCAGGTGAACAAAAGCTTGGTCAAAGAGGTCGGTTTTAAGGAGCGTCTTAAAGGAGGAGAGAGGCGGAGAGGTTTAGGGAGGGAATTCCAGAGCTTGGGGCCCAGGTGGCTGAAGGCACGGCCACCAAAGGTTGAGCGATTACAATCAGGGATGCTCAAGAGGGCAGAATTAGAGGAGCGCAGATATCTCAGGGGGGTTGTGGGGCTGAAGGAGATTACAGAGATAGGAAGGGGGCGAGGGCCACGGAGGGATTTGAAAACAAAGATGAGAATTTTGAAATCGAGGCGCTGCTTAACCGGGAGCCAATGTAGGTCAGCAAAAACAGGGGTGATGAGCGAGCGGGACTTGGTGCGAGTTTTGGATGACCTCAAGTTTACATAAGGTGGAATGTGGGAGGCCAGCCAGGAGTTCGTTGGAATAGTCAAGTCTAGAGGTAACAAAGGCAGGGATGAGGGTTTCAGCAGTGGATGAGCTGAGGCAAGGGCGGAGACAGGCGATGTTACGGAGGTGGAAGTAGGCGGTCTTTGTTATGATGCGGAAGCTTATTTCAGGGTCAAATATGACATCTGGTTCAGCCTCAGACAGATGTTAGGGAGAGGGATGGAGTCAGTGGGTGGGGAACGAAAACAATGGTTTCGGTCTTCCCAATATTTAATTGGAGAAAACTTTTGCTCATCCAGAACTGGATGCCGGACAAGCAGTCTGACAATTTAGACACTGTGGAGGGGTCGAGAGAAGCGGTGGTGAGGTAGAGCTGGGTGTCGTCAGCGTACATGTGGAAACTGAGGCTGTGTTTTAGGATGATGTCGCCGAGGGGCAACATGTAGATAAGAAATAGAAGGGGGCCAAGGATAGATCCTTGGGGGACACCAGAGGTAATGGAGCGGGAGCGGGAAGAGAAGCCATTGCAGGTGATTCTCTGGTTATGATTAGAAAAGAATGGAACCAGGCGAGTGCAGTCCCACCCAGCTGGACGACGGTGGAGAGGTGTTGGAGAAGGATGGAGTGGTCAACCGTGTCAAAGGCTGCAGAGAAGTCAAGGCGGCCAAGGAGGGACAGTTTACTTTTGTCACAGTCACAAAGGGTGTCATTTGTGACTTTGACGAGAGCCGTTTCGGTACTGTGGCAGGGGTAAGAGTTTAGTGAGAGTGTCAACAGGCTTTGTTTGCAGAAGGCATTGCAGTCAAGCCCAACCTTGTCCTCACCC
Organism: Somniosus microcephalus; assembly: GCF_052327205.1. Taxonomy (NCBI): domain Eukaryota; kingdom Metazoa; phylum Chordata; class Chondrichthyes; order Squaliformes; family Somniosidae; genus Somniosus; species Somniosus microcephalus. Next base: position 86,293,023 of record NW_028225180.1, on the reverse strand, counting down.
GAGAATTCCAGCAGGGGGTCCCCTTAGTGATCAGGAGCGGGGTGGCTCTCTCCTACCCACTGGAGCGGAGCTAATTATCTCATCATCATCATCCGCACGCAGGCTCCCACCTCCCCCCACCCCCCCACCCCCGCCCACCAGAATAAAGCACTTTCAGCACATGATTCACCTGTAACGGTGAGGCTTCTTGACGCCTCCGGTGGACGGCGCACTCTTGCGCGCTGCTTTCGTGGCCAGTTGCTTACGGGGGGCCTTCCCGCCAGTAGATTTACGAGCCGTCTGCTTGGTACGAGCCATGTTCCACCTTCAGTACACGGCACAGCTTCCTAAACACAAGAGGGGTGCCAGTTAGAGAATGACAGTTTCACCGAGCCCTTGCAGGAAGGACGTCTGCATTCCTTTCAAAACCACCGCGTGTAATACAGAGTGGTTCTAAATGCATTTAATACACACACGTATGTATCATAGTATGTCGCAAGGTGTCTCAGCATCATCTGCACGCTTGCTGTGCGTAAATTGATTGCCACGCTTTCCTACTTTACAACAGTGACTACACTTCAAAAGTACGTCATTGCCCTGAGACGGTGAAAAGCACTAGAGAAATGCAAGTGCTTTCAGCGATAACATCGCGCAATTACTCTTTCAAGTCAAGAACAGACCTCCATGCAGGCTCGACAGCCACACTCCCTGCGGACCCACTGCACCAGGGCAAAGCCCCCAGCACCCAGAGTTTGGCCTCCAGCCCGCTAACACGCATAGGCCAGCGACCAGAGCTGGGGCCCCGTGGTTCAGCTCACTGAGCCACCAGCCAAGAACATTTTGTTGTCTGGAAAGAAAAGCCACGCAGATCGGGGAGGGCATAGAATCAATCTCCAGTCCGCGCCGAGATAACCTATCTGGTGGCTGCAAGTGACAAGGGAAGGAAAAAGGAGGGGCAAATAACCATCCATGGTCCCCATACCCGACGGCACCCCAGCAAGCGCCGCTGGGTAGCACACCGATGCAGACACCAGGAGGCAACAACAACACTGTCCAGGCTTATGCATAGGGAGAATGGCCACTTGCACAAGGCACTGGAAGGAACTGTGCTCCAGCGAGGAGTCAGCATCATTTCCCTCGCCCACAATACTGGCTTCCAGCCATCCCTCCCCAGTCGCAACACTCAGGCACTGCACTTCCTTCTAACTCTTTGTTTTATATAAAATTGAACTCGCCTTACAGTTGCAGACGGATTGTAAAAAGGAATGAGGAAGTGCAGAGAGACCTGGGCGTCCTTGTGCACCAGTCGCTGAAGGTAAGCATGCAGGTGCAGCAGGCGGTTAAGGCGGCAAATGGTATGTTGGCCTTCGTAGCGAGAGGGTTCCAGTACAAGAACAAGGATGTCTTGCTGCAGTTGTACAGGGCCTTGGTGAGGCCACACCTTGAGTATTGGGTGCAGTTTTGGTCGCCTTATCTGAGGAAGGACGTTCTTGCCATGGAGGGAGTGCAGCGAAGATTCACCAGACTGATACCTGGGATGGCAGGAATGATGTATGAGGAAAGATTGTGTCGATTGGGCTTGTATTCGCTGGAGTTCAGAAGAATGAGAGGGGATCTCATCGAAACTTATAAAATTCTGTCAGGTCTGGACAGGCTAGATGCAGGAAGGATGTTTCTGATGGCTGGGGAGTCCAGAACCAGGGGTCATAGTCTAAGGATAAGGGGTAAGCCATTTAGGACAGAGATGAGGAGGAATTTCTTCACCCAGAGAGTGGTGAACCTGTGGAATTCTCTGCCACAGAGGGCGGTGGAGGCCAGTTCATTAAATGTATTCAAGAAAGAGTTGGATATATTTCTTAAGGCTAAAGGGATCAAGGGATATGGGGAGAAAGCAGGGACAGGATACTGAATTTGGATGATCAGCCATGATCTCATTGAATGGCGGAGCAGGCTCGAGGGGCCGAATGGCCTACTCCTGCTCCTATCTTCTATGTTACTATCCTTGATGGGGGAAAACACGAGAGAATTAACGATAAATTGGGAGAATTCGATAAATATGTGAAGCAGAGGAAGATGCAGGTGGATTAATTTTGGAATGCGCTTTGGAAAGTAAGCTCAAGACACGATGGGTCAAATGGCCTCCTTCTATGCTGCAAATTTCTGTGGTTCTAATCCAGCTCCCTCGCACCCATGATCCAGACGGCATCTCTACTGATGTTAATCCGGTTCCCCAACACCGTCAGGCTCAGTAATGGCACACAGCCAGCGCCCAGGGAGAGCGGGCCATTCTTGTGGAACACATTGGTCACTTCATCTGCAGGAGGCTTAAAGATGGTGACCACAAGGCGGAGCAACATCCCAAAACACCCCAGTCAGTCAGCAATCTCCTTCAGAAAAATCGGCCTGCCTCAAAATTCCAAGCACTCATCCAGGTGCAACCAGTAGCTTATGTAATTTTTTTTTGGTTGGAAAAAGCAAGCAAGCAAACCACAAGAAACGTCAGATGCTGCTCATCACCCCAAGCAAGAGGGCAACCCACAGCCCTGGCGCTGAATGCTCCCTTGCCACCATCGGCAGCGATCAGACTCGACAGCAAGGCTGCGTCGAGAGATCAAGATAAACATCTGGAGGAAGTAGCAGCCGGAAAGGGGGGGGGCCCAGTGACAGACACAACCAGCATCTATCTCCCACCTTAAACTGCCACCATTTCAGAGCGGGCCTCTGCAAACTTTCCGGCATCAACCGAGATTAAACACGTGGCGCAAACCCCTCGTCAGCTGCAAGTCAGCTCGGATATTCCACAGGTTCGGGATAGATAAAACCGTGAGCAGTACACCAGGTTTTCATTCAATCTCCACCCACCGGGAGGAGTCCCACTGTCGCTGCTAGATTTTTTTTTTTTAAAAAGGAAGGCCAGTTATTTCTCGAACGTTCTATTAAATCTCGTCATCAGCACAAAATATATTTGAGAAAGGAGAAGAAATAGGTGGTGATGGTAGGAAAGCAGTTGGGGCGGGGTAAAGGGCGGAGACAGTCAACGCAACAACTCCCCAGGTTACTTTTCTCCACCCATCTCCCTCCCTGTGGGCCGTGCACGGCCCAGCAACCCCCCACCGAACCACAACATTTAATTTGGTAATAAATGAGCTGCCTTGCAAAGTTAGGCTCAGAAACTCCTCCCAGCCTGCAGCCTCCCACCCTCACCCCTGACATAAAAGGATACTTGTACAAGTTCCTCTCCTCTCTCTAATCTACAATCAAAAATAGCAGCAACTTTGCGGTGTGATTTTTTTTTTTTTTTAATTACGAAACTAATTAATGACTTTTCCACCCTCAAGTCAACTGTTAAAGATCTCTGCGCTCCTCCAATTCTGGCCTTTCACATCCCTGATTTTAATCACAGCCATTGGCGGCCGTGCCTTCAGCCGCCTGGGCCCCGAGCTCTGGAATTCCCTCCCTAAACCGCTCCGCCTCTCTCCTCCTTTAAGACGCTCCTTAAAACCGACCTCTTTGACCAAGCTTTTGGTCGCCTGTCCTAATATCTCCTGATGTGGCTCGGGGTCAAATGTTGTTTTACGACACTCCCGTGAAGCGCCTTGGGACGTTTTATTACGTTATAAAGGCGCTGTATAAAATGCAAGTTGTTGTTGGACCGGATGGCTTGGTACAGATGCAGTGCGCATGCTTCCAATACATTCCAGCTCATTTCTGACGCAAGTCTCACAAGATGAAGGATTAAATCAACTGCTTCCTGTCCCTGTTTTCTCCCCGGGAGACAAGAGCATCGCTGGGATATGGGTTCTGCAAGCATCTGCCAACCTTGCTACCTCACCCAAGTGGCCGCTGCTCAAGCACAAGTCCAGATCGAATGTGCTGGCAGGCTATTCGACTGTGGCAGACATCACAGTCACTGATCCTGGCTGTATTTCGGCCAACTCAGCCACAGACCAGGGTTCAAACCTGGGAACTTCCTGATCTGTCTGGCCCCATGTCACATCTGGGAGTGCATGTCCCCACTGCACCATGATGGGATACTCAGAACAGGCTTTAAATGGACTTGGCCACGACAAAGATCAACAGGCAGAGAAAAAGACCACATTCCCCAGAGCCTCAATCCCAAAGCTCTCCCCATCTCTCCCATCGGAAAATCCAATTCCACTGTTGTGTAACTCACTCCGATCACAGCGAGAAGGACAGGCGGGAGTTCGAAGCCCCTCACAACCCCGTCCAGTGCTGTGTCATAGGTGGCCACCGGCAATCCAGAGATCTCAAATGGGGCCGAACCAATCGGTTGAGGTTGGACGTTGATTGGGCTTGTGCCAGGATCCCTTGTGCACACACGCCATACACTGCGCCAACCCATCACCATCCTCTCTCTCTGGAATGCAAACAAACATACACTTGTTCCACAGGTAACGGGCACCCGTGGGGGAGGAGTCTCACAAAACAGCCTGGACTGGCACCAAAAGATTGTCCACAATGGTGAGCGAGGTACCAGGGGCCACTGGCGCATGAAACCGTACCCCAGCACCTTGGGTTGGTGGAAAGAAAAGATGGTCGTAGAGTGGGAGATCTCTAAATTTGAGAAGCTGGAGTTAGGCAGATGTCAGTGGGGACAGCTCAGTGACTTCACAATGGGAATTCAAAGAGCTCACGGCGAGAACACTGGCAATCTAAGCATTGCCCTCACACGCAACAGACACACAAGATGTTCTTGCCATGGAAGGAGTGCAGCGGAGATTCACCAGGCTGATACCTGGGATGGCAGGAATGACGTATGAGGAGAGATTGGGCTTGTATTCGCTCATGTTGAGAAGAATGAGAGGGGATCTCATTGAAACTTATAAAATTCTGACAGGACTGGACAGACTAGATGCAGGAAGGATGTTCCCAATGGCCAAGGAGTCCAGAACCAGGGGTCACACTCTAAGGATAAGGGGTAAGCCATTTAGGACAGAGATGAGGAGGAATTTCTTCACTCAGAGAGTGGTGAACCTGTGGAATTCTCTACCACAGAAGGCAGTTGAGGCCAATTCATTAAATATATTCAAGAAGGAGTTAGATATATTTCTTAAGGCTAAAGGGATATGGGGAGAAGACAGGGACAGGGTACTGAATTTGGATGATCAGCCATGATCTCATTGAATGGCGGAGCAGGCTCGAGGGGCCGAATGGCCTACTCCTGCTCCTATCTTCTATGTTTCTATAAGATGACTGAATAAGTCCCACGATTCTGTTCTGTCGCTGGCAGAGTTGGCACCCAGGGTCTCTGTCAATGGAGAGCTTGTGGTCTAACTCTGCCAGTGAGTCCTTCAGTCCATGTGGAGTTAGCTGAAGCGAGCCAAGGAAATCACCCTTGCCCTCGGTCGCCATGCACGGGCTCCACGTGTTTAAATAGTTGGTGGTGTGCTCACCATCTGGGCCCGCACATGAACGACCACGTGATGCGAGGTACCAGAATGTGCCCGGTGCCCCCCCGCATTAAACCTCAGCACGGGTCAGGAGCAGGAACTGAAAATAAAGTATACAAAGGGTATCGACGGCCCAGCCTAGTAAACCACCTGCTAACAGGTTGTTGAGCCGCAGTGGCTTAGGAGCAGGTTGCCAGCTTTATCCTCTTAGCCAGCAGATGGCAGGTGGAGACTTACACGGGTGGCTGAGAGGGGAGCAAAGAGAAAATCGTTCTTGAAAAAAAAACAGATCGAAATAGCCGTCCAAAAACAGCCCCAATTGAGCCGGAAAAGGGGACAAACTGGGCTGGGCTGCACCTCCTGGTGAAATACCTGGCCAGTTGGTGGGCTCACAGACGAAGTATATCCACATAGGGGATGTGATTGAGCTGGTTGCAATGGGCCTGCACCCCGGCGAAGGTTGAAATAAAAGTGGGGTTTAAGTAGAGGGAGTGCCCAGAAAATCTCAGAGAATTCAACCAGACAAACAGCTGCGCTGCCTCTCTCTTCACAGAACAGTCATCTTGACAGCCGAGAATGACCACAGTGATGTGCAAGCTCCAATTCAGCGCCAGAATCAGCGATTCCAGGTAAACAAGCGACACAGGGTAACCCGGAGTTGGCCAGGATCTATCCTGATCTCGGCCAGGAGATACCAGGCGGAAAGCCAGCATCGAACCAGATTCTTTCCCCGGGAGACAGGTCACTCCCAAACCTTTGGTTCGTATTGTCCACGCCTAGTTAAGAGTCAACACGTAGATCCGACTGGTCAGGAGCAGCAGGTTCCCTTCCCTGAAGGACACGGGTGACCCAGTTGGGTTTTGGTCACCAGACTGGTGCCACAAATGACCAGATTTATTGAATTCATTTTCACAACTCGCTATGGTGGGATTTCAACTCCCAACTTCTGGGTTGCTAGTCCATCATGGTTTCACCATTACTTGCCAAATTTACTTCCACTCGCATCCGTTGCCTAACTATTGTTCTCTCCAACCCCTCCTTTCTGCACATATAGGGGGCACAATTGCATGTTTACAGCACATTGACAGGTGGGTCGAGGGAGCTTTACTCTGTATCTAACCCGTGCTGTACCTGCCCTGGGAGTGTTTGATGGGACAGTGTAGAGGGAGCTTTACTCTGTATCTAACCCGTGCTGTACCTGCCCTGGGAGTGTTTGATGGGACAGTGTAGAGGGAGCTTTACTCTGTATCTAACCCGTGCTGTACCAGCCCTGGGAGTGTTTGATGAGGACAATGTAGAGGGAGCTTTACTCTGTATCTAACCCGTGCTGTACCTGCCCTGGGAGTGTTTGATGGGGACAGTGTAGAGGGAGATTTACTCTGTATCTAACCCGTGCTGTACCTGCCCTGGGAGTGTTTGAGGGGACAGTGTAGAGGGAGATTTACTCTATATCTAACCCGTGCTGTACCTGCCCTGGGAGTGTTTGATGGGACAGTGTAGAGGGAGATTTACTCTGAATCTAACCCGTGCTGTACCTGCCCTGGGAGTGTTTGATGAGGACAATGTAGAGGGAGCTTTACTCTGTATCTAACCCGTGCTGTACCTGCCCTGGGAGTGTTTGATGGGGACAGTGTAGAGGGAGATTTACTCTGTATCTAACCCGTGCTGTACCTGCCCTGGGAGTGTTTGAGGGGACAGTGTAGAGGGAGATTTACTCTGTATCTAACCCGTGCTGTACCTGCCCTGGGAGTGTTTGATGGGACAGTGTAGAGGGAGCTTTGCTCTGTATCTAACCCATGCTGTACCTGCCCTGGGAGTGTTTGATGGGACAGTGTAGAGGGAGCTTTACTCTGTATCTAACCCGTGCTGTACCTGCCCTGGGAGTGTTTGATGGGACAGTGTAGAGAGCTTTACTCTGTATCTAACCCGTGCTGTACCTGCCCTGGGATTGTTTGATGGGACAATATAGAGGGAGCTTTACTGTGTATCTAACATAGAAACATAAAAGATAGGAGGAGTCAGCCATTCGGCACTTCGAGCCTGCTCCACCATTCAATGAGATCATGGCTGATCACCCAAATTCAGTACCCTGTCCCTGCCTTCTCCCCATATCCCTTTAGCCTCAAGAAATATATCCAACTCTTTCTTGAATATATTTAATGAACTGGCCTCCACCACCCTCTGTGGCAGAGAATTCCACGGGTTCACCACTCTCTGGGTGAAGAAATTCCTCCTCATTTCAGTCCTAAATGGCTTACCCCTTATCCTGAGACTATGACCCCTGGTTCTGGACTCCCCGGCCATCAGAAACATCCTTCCTGCATCTAGTCAGTCCAGACCTGACAGAATTTTATAGGTTTCGATGAGATCCCCTCTCAATTGGCTAAACTCCAGTGAGTATAAGCCCAATCGACACAATCTCTCCTCATACGTCATTCCTGCCATCCCAGGTATCAGCCTGGTGAATCTTCGCTGCACTCCCTCCATGGCAAGAACGTCCTTCCTCAGGTAAGGTGACCAAAACTGCACTATGGTGTAGCTGTCCTGGGAGTGCTTGATACAGACAGTGTGCCACTCTCAGAGCCAACATCATTCAGTCCAGTGAGCATAAAAAGCCACACCTGCCCTTGTGCGGGAGTTACACCAAAAAAAAAAACACAACGATAAACCGAAAAGGAATCTAAATCCCCGTTCACACCTGCCTGATCCAGCTTTAATCTGGTGCACAGGTCACAGTGACATCCAGCTCCTGTAATAACACTCCCCTTCTGTTCTTAAGCGAGGGGCTCACAGCCGCTGTCCAGAGGTGGACTGGACATAACACACACACACACCTGGGCAGCCAACACGGCAATAACGGCGGTTTAAGACAAAACAGCAAGTGTGGAAATATTTCCCGCTTCAAGTTAGACACTCCAGATGTTTAACCACCCCAGCTCCTCCCGCCGTTTATCTATCCAGCTTAATATACATTAGCCCCCCTTGAAATGGGGGAATCTCATGTTCAACTCATCTCACGCGAATCCCGATTTAATCCGAATTGACCACATTCCCTAAAACCATTTGTTTACCTATTTTTTGATTTAGTGATTATTCGTGTTTTAAAAAAAATATATAAAACAGATCTGGCGATAAACGCGGTTTAAAAAAATCAGAAGCGATAATTGAATTGTTTAATAAATGCGAAATTAAAAAAAGTTAGTTGAAACAAGTGATATAAAATAATCCTGGAATTAAAAATAAACAGCATTCGTTCTCTGAAAATCTACAAACATTCAATCCACTCGATCAATTACAGATTATTGAAAAACTACAGGCCTAAAATAACCCCAAAAAGGTCCTGTCTTCCCTCCCTCCCTCCCCTGGACGATCCCGCCAATCTTGGGTAAAAAAAAATTCAGTGTATTTCCCTCCTCCTATCCATCCCTGTTCAATTTCAGCTTAATTGAAATTTACAAATCCGCGCCGTTTGCGCCAACCACGTGGGGCGGAGATAGAATCAGTAACAAAAACACAAGACACACACACACAGAGAGAAATACAAAAAAACAAGAAAATCCTCATCCGAGGAAAATAAATCCACCTCTGGTGCAGGGAGCCAGGATAACACAAGACATTTAAACTTGAGAGAGAGAGAGAGAGAGAGAGAGAGAGCGCGGAAAAAAAACACCCCGCCTCTTAAAGCACGCAAAATAAATGTTAATCCTATTGCATGAATAAAGATTTAGATATTCCGTTCAGAAAAAAACACACAACCCACCGATTCAAGAGTGAAACCGAACCAAAACCTGGGACGGCTTAAGGCGAATCTCCAACCGTTCTCCAACCTGTCTTTTCCCCCTATTTCAAAAACGGAGCCCATGAACAACAAAAAAAAAGCACAACATGGACACCCTGTGGAATAAACCGTTTGTTTTTTTTAAATATTATTTCAAATCGGTTCCAAATTCTCCTTTGCACCCGCGTGCAAACCCAACAGAAGTTATTGAAAAGTGTTAAGAGTCTGTCAAGAGACTAGGAAAAAAAGCGCAAAATCAAAACACACATTCGAGACACAAAATCTTTCCCCTCTCTCCAACGTTTATGGCCGATTGTGTGACACACACACACAAAAGAAGGACAAAATGGTGATCGAATCTAAAAAAAACCCCCGCCAACAGAGCTGAGGAACCGAGGCAATGACACAAAACCCACAGCACAATTTGCTGTTTTAAAATAACAAAAAAAAAACAAGCCATCTCAAGACTCACACAAACAGGAAACAAAGCAGATAAAATGTAGCAGATCAACTGGGCACTAATTAAATACAAAGCAGTGTAACGAATATTTGAGACAATTTAGCCACACACAAAAAAACAACAGGAGCTTTCATGTAACAAGTACACACACACACTAAAAACACTCACTGCTTCCTGCTTGGAGGGACAAATATCAATAGAACGGGTTAAACCCCACAACTGAAGCCCCACACGGTGATCCGGGGGGCAGGCAGGGAGGGAGCGGGTGTGAAGTCGGGGTGAATGGCCCAGGGCTCTGCTCACCTCCTGCTCAATCGCTCAATCGCTCCCGTCACTTTCCCCCTCGCTGGCTGGGCTCGCTCGCTGCTCGCTACACAATGGCAACGTTCGACCGTCTCCCAGCGACCCACTCGCTACCCAATCAGCGCCCTCCCCCCGCGGGAGCTTCCCCCCCGCCAGCCAATGGCGTGCGCCACTAGCTCAACAGCGCCCCGGCTCCATTCATAAAGCTGGCGAGAGCGCGCGGGAAATTCAAACCCCCGCGATGACTTTTATCATTCCTCGTCTCTCTCTCTTTCCCCATCCCCTCGCTCCCACTCCCCCTCCTCTCTCTCTCTCCCTCTTCTCTCCCTCTCTCTCTCTCCCCCCTCCTCTCTCTCTCCTCCCTCCTCTCCAATTCCAATTTCCAATTCAAATGCTTTATTGGCATGAAAGTTTACAGAGAACCATATTGCCAAAGCTTACATAGCAAAAAGGTACAGTTTTCCAACATTCTGTAGGTGTCAATCGATTTGACATTTGTTGGGTACATACAATATTACTTTTAAACAATATTAATTTTAAACAGTCTTTCTACTTCATTTGGTACGTTCAATATTAATTTTAAACATTCTTAATTTTAAACAGTCCTCAGGTTGTGACATGTTGTTACATATTTGGCCCCAAGGTATGGTCTGTCTCCTTCTCCCAGGACTAATCTCAATTTTGACAGGTCATCCAATTCCTTGAAATCTGGGGTTGTTTGGCTTAGCTTGTTGAATAATATATTTCTTGATGTGTTGAATTTTTCGCATTTTAGGAAGAAATGCATTTCTGTTTCAACCTCGCCGGCCAGACATTGATCGCATATTCTATTCTCTCTAGGCTGCCAGGATTTCTTGTATCTGCCTTTTTCAATTTCCAGTTGGTGGTCGCTTAGTCTGTACCTGGTGAGGGTCTGTCTCTGTTTTGTGTCTCTGATGGTCGTGAGGTAGTCTGCCAGTTTATATTCTCTTTTTAGGGCCCGGTAACATTCTAATCTGCTTTGGCTTTCGGTTATTTTGTTCCAATGTTCCAGGTAGGTTTCTTTGCATTGTTTAATGATTTGGTTCACTCGGATTGGTGTTTGGACGGCTGTGTTGGTCTGGGGCTGGTCAGGGTCCGGCTGAGTACTTAGTTTCAGTAGCAGCTGACTCAGGGGACTCTTTTCTGGGTTTAGCTCTTGGGTCTGAAAGGCTTTGAAATGAAGGGTGTCTGGGGAGCTAGATTTGAGGTGATTTAGGAAGTTTAGTGCTCGTTTTTGGATGTTTATTATCAGTGGGTATCTGCCTAGTTCGGCTCTGCATGCATTTGTTGGCGTTTTTCTTTGGGTGCGAAGGATGCTTCGGCAGAATTCTGCATGTAGGGCTTCTATTGTGTGTTTTTCCCATTTAGTGTAGCTTTGGTGATTTAGCGGGCCTCTCTCCCTCCTCTCTCTCTCCCCCCTCCTCTCTCTCTCCCCCTCCTCTCTCTCTCCCCCTCCTCTCTCTCTCTCCCCCTCCTCTCTCCCCCCTCCCCCTCCTCCTCTCTCTCCCCCCTTCTCCCTCTCTCTCCCCCCTTCTCCCTCTCTCTCCCCCTCCTCCCTCTCTCTCCCCTCCTCCCTCTCTCTCCCCCTCCTCCCTCTCTCTCCCCCTCCTCTCTCTCAATTCAATTCAATTCAAATCGCTTTATTGGCATGACAAGGTACATCTTATGTTGCCAAAGCATCGAAAAACATTTATGGTTGAACACATAAACGCAGATCTATCCATACAGTGTATAAACAGATATATCCCTGAGTGTATAAATATACATTTGTATAATTTGTATATACTCTTCTTATATTTAGTGGTTGTCCCTCTGTTTATGGCAAGCTGTAACATAGTGTGCCGCTAAGGTTACACAATTTCTCTGTTCCCCTAGTAGGTATGGGAGTTTTTGGTCGTCATTCAAATTTCTGAATTCAGGGCATATTTTTGTGAATTTTGGGTAGAAATTCTCCCTGATGCCCTGATATTTTCCACAAGCTGTGAGGAAGTGCATCTCTGTCTCCACCACTCCCTGACTGCAGTGAGAGCATATCCTGTCCTCTCTTGGCAGCTGGGTCTGTCTGTGTCTGCCTTTTTCGATGGCCAGGCTATGTTCACTATGTCTGTACATTGTCAAGGTTTTTCTCAGTTTGCTATCCTTTACCATGGTCAGGTATTCAGCCATGTTGTATTGTCTGTTTAGGGCCAAGTAGCAATTGAGTTTGTTTTGGGTTTTTGTTGTTTCTGCCCAGCACGGTGGCATAGTGGTTAGCACTGTTGCCTCACAGCGCCAGGGACCCGGGTTCAAATCCAGCCTCGGGTGACTGTCTGTGTGGAGTTTGCACATTCTCCCCGTGTTTGCGTGGGTTTCCTCCGGGTGCTCCGGTTTCCTCCCACAGTCCAAAGATGTGCGGGTTAGGTTGATTGGCCATGATAAAAATTAGCCCTTAGTGTTAGGGGGGATTAAATACGTGGGGTTACGGGGATAGGGCTTGGGTGGGATGGCTGTCGGTGTAGGGACCGGGTGCTAGGGTTTGGATGATCAGCCATGATCTCGTTGAATGGCGGAGCAGGCTCGAAGGGCCGAATGGCCTGTTTCTATGACAGATATTTTTCCTTTTGCTAGGGTTTGGATGATCAGCCATGATCTCGTTGAATGGCGGAGCAGGCTCGAAGGGCCGAATGGCCTGTTTCTATGACAGATATTTTTCCTTTTGCTTAGTGACAATTGTGTTGATCGAATTCTCTGTGCTACGATGTCACTGTCCTGGGGCTAGTTATTGTTGGTAGTGTTAGTAGTTACTTCACTGAGTCCCAGGACTAGTTGACTGAGGGTATTCTTCTTTATGGTCCTCTCTTGACATTTCAGGGCTTCGTAATGATAGCAGTGGGGGTTGCTCATTTTTAGGTGTTTCCAAAATTTGGTGGCTCTTTTTTGGATAGTAATTATTAATGGATATTGGCCTAGTTCTGCCCTGCATGCATTGTTTACGGTTTTCCTTTGAGTCTGGAGGATACTTTTACAGAATTCTGCATGTAGGATCTCAATTGGGTGTTTGTCCCATTTTGCAAATTCTTGTTGTGTTAGCGGTCCCCACACCTCACTGCCATAGAGTGCAATTGGTTCAATTACTGATTTAAAAATTTTGAGCCAAATGCTAATTGGGATTTCTATTTGGATTGATTTTTTAATGGCATAGAAAGCCCTTCTAGCTTTCTCTTTCAGTTCATTCACAGCCAGATGAAAATTTCCCGTAGAACTGATTTTTAAGCCCAAGTATGTGTAGTTAGTGGTTTGTTCAATTTTAGTTGTTCCTAGTGTGAAATTTATTCTGAGTCCCTGATGTCTGGATCTTTGCTGGAACACAAGGACTTTGGTTTTTTGGGGGTTTATTGTCAGGGCCCAGGTCTGACAGAACGACTCTAGCAGATCCAGTTTCTGCTGTAGTCCCTCCTTAGTTGGTGACAGCAGAACCAGGTCATCTGCATAGAGGAGGAATTTAACCTCCCCCCCCCCCCCCCCCCCCCCCCCCCCCCCCCCCCCCCCCCCTCCCCCCCCCCCCCCCCCCCTCCCCCCCCCCCCCCCCCCCCCCCCCCCCCCCCCCCCCCCCCCCCCCTCATCTCTCTCCCCCTCCTCTCTCTCTCACTCTCTCTCTCTCTCTCTCTCTCTCTCCCCCTCCTCTCTCTCTTTCCCTCCTCCCTCTCTCTCCACTTCCTCCCTCTCTCTCCCCCTCCTCCCTCTCTCTCCCCTTCCTCATCCCTCTCTCTCCCCCTCCTCCTCCCTCTCTCTCCCCCCCTCCTCCTCTCCTCTCTCTCCCCCCTCCTCCCCTCTCTCTTCTCCTCCCCGCTCTCTTCTCCTCCCCTCTCTTCTCCTGCCCTCTCTCTTCTCCTCCCCTCTCTCTTCTCCTCCCCTCTCTCTTCTCCTCCCCGCTCTCTTCTCCTCCCCTCTCTCTTCTCCTGCCCTCTCTCTTCTCCTGCCCTCTCTCTTCTCCTCCCCTTTCTCTTCTCCTGCCCTCTCTCTTCTCCTCCCCTCTCTCTCCTCCTCCCTTTCTCTCTCCTCCTCCCTCTCTCTCTCCTCCCTCTCTTTTTCCTCCTCCCTCTCTCCTCCACCCTCTCTCTCTCTCCTCCTCCCTCTCTCTCTCTCCTACCCTCCCTCTCTCTCTCTCTCTCCTCCTCCCTCTCTCTCTCTCCTACCCTCCCCCTCTCTCTCGTCTCCTCCTCCTCTCACTCTCTCTCCTCCTCCTCTCTCTCCTCCTCCTCTCACTCTCTCTCCTCCCTCTCTCCACCCACTCTCTTACCTTCTCTCTCCTCCCTCTCCTCCTCCTCCTCCCTCTCTCTTCCTCCTCCCTCTCTCTCTCCCCCTCCCTCTCTCTCTCCTCCTCCCTCTCTCACCCTCCCTCTCTCTCTCGCCCTCCCTCTCTCTTCCTCCTCCCTCTCTCTCTCCCCCTCTCTCTCTCCTCCTCCCTCTCTCTCTCGCCCTCCCTCTCTCTCTCGCCCTCCCTCTCTCTCTCTCTCGCCCTCCCTCTCTCTCTCACCCTCCCTCTCTCTCTTGCCCTCCCTCTCTCTCTCCTCCTCCCTCTCTCTCTCCCCCCTCCCTCTCTCTCTCCCCCTCCCTCTCTCTCTCCTCCTCCCTCTCTCTCTCTCTCCTCCTCCCACTCTCTCTCTCCCACTCCCTCTCTCTCTCCCCCTCCCTCTCTCTCTCCTCCTCCCTCTCTCTCCCCCCCTCTCCTCCCTCCCTCTCCTCCCTCTCTCTCCTCCCTCTCCTCCCCCTCTCTCTCCCCCCTCCTACCTCTCTCTCCCCCCTCCTCCCTCTCTCCCCCCTCCTCCCTCTCTCCTCCTCCCTCTTCACTCTCTCTCCCCCTCCTCCCTCTCTCTCCCCCTCCTCGCTCTCTCTCCCCCTCCTCCCTCTCTCTCCCCCCTCTTCCCTCTCTCCCCCCTCTTCCCTCTCTTCCCTCTCTCCCCCCTCTTCCCTCCCTCCCCCCTCTTCCCTCCCTCCCTCCCCCCTCTTCCCTCCCTCCCTCCCTCCCCCCTCTTCCCTCCTTCCCTCCCTCCCCCCTCTTCCCTCTCTACCCCCTCTTCCCTCTCTCCCCCCTCTTCCCTCTCTCCCCCTTCCCTCTCTTCCCTCTCTCCCCCCTCTTCCCCCCTCCCCCTCTTCCCTCTCTCCCCCCCTTCCCTCTCTCTCCCCTCTTCCCTATTTCTCCCCTCTCTCTCCCCTCTTCCCTCTCTCTCCCCTCTTCCCTCTCTCTCCCCTCTTCCCTCTCTCTCCCCCCTCCTCCTCCCTCTCTCTCCCCCCTCCTCCTCCCTCTCTCTCCCCCTCCTCCTCTCCTCTCTCCCCCACCCTCCTCCTCTCCTCTCTTCTCCTCCCCTCTCTCTTCTCCTGCCCTCTCTCTTCTCCTCCCCTCTCTCTTCTCCTGCCCTCTCTCTTCTCCTCCCCTCTCTCTCCTCTTCCCTCTCTCTCTCCTCCTCCCTCTCTCTCTCCCCCTCCCTCTCTCTTCCCCTCCCTCTCTCTCTCCTCCTCCCTCTCTTTCTCCTCCTCCCTCTCTTTCTCCTCCTCCCTCTCTTTCTCCTCCTCCCTCTCTCTCCTCCTCCCTCTCTTCCTCCCTCTCTCTCTCTCCTCCTCCCACTCTCTCTCTCCTCCTCCCACTCTCTCTCTCTCCTCCCTCTTTCTCTCCTCCTCCCTCTCTCTCCCCCCTCCTCCCTCTCTCTCCCCCCTCCTCCCTCTCCCCCCCCTCTTCTCTCTCTCTCTCCTCCCCTCCTCTCTTTCTCTCCTCCCCTCCTCTCTCTCTCTCCTCCCCCTCTCCCTCCCTCCCTCTCTCTCTCCTCCTCCCTCTCTCCTCCCAGTCTCTTTTTTTCACTGAGAGTTGTCGGGATCTGGAATGCTTTACCTGAAAAGTTGTAATCTGATTCCATAAATAATTATAAAGCAGAATTGGACGGGTACTTGAGGGTGAGGAACGTACAGGGTTACGGACAAAAAGCCGGGGTGTGGGACTAAGCACGATTGCTCTTTCAATGAGCCAGGACGGGCCGAATGGCCTCCTTCTGTGTGCTGTAAGATTCTATGAATCTAGGTGATGGGATCAAAGAGATTGCCCTGCTCAACTATAGAGCCAGAACAGCCCCGTACAAAGGCAGAGGAATTCCCGCTGAAGCTGTATTGTGCTCTGATCAAACAACAATAACAACATGCATTTACATAGCGCCTTTCACTAGGCAAGCGGCCAAGGCTTTTCACTGAGGCATAATCAGAAATAAATGGACGCCAAGCCAAAGAAGGGGATATTAGATGCGGTGACCAAAGGCTTGGTCAAAGAGTTGGGTTTTAAGGACCTTAAAGGAGGAGAGGGGGAGGGTGTTTAGGGAGCGACATCCAGGGCGTGGGGCCTAGATGCCGGGAGCACAGCCACTGATGTTGGGGTGAAGGGTGGGGATGCACAAAAGGCCAAAGTCAGAGGAACTCTGAGTTCTGGGGGGGGCGACAATGTAGGGCTGGAGGAGACTAGAAATAAAGAGGGGAATACTCTCCACTTGCCTGGATGCGTGCAGCTGCAACAACACTCAAGAAGCTCGACACCATCCAGGACAAAGCAGCCCGCTTGATCAGCACCTCTTCCACTGGTCTAAACATCCGCTTCCCGCCACCATTGGCATATCGTGGCTGCAGTGCGTGCTAGCTACAGGCTGCACCTCAGCAACTCTCAGTGTCACAATAGTATCAACATGAACTGGAGTGAGAATAGTGTGAGCGTGGACAGGAGAGAGAGAGAGAGAATAGTGTCAGAGGGTGTGGACCGCATGATTGAGCAAGCAACTGACCTCCCTACAGCTCCCCCTTCCACCCACGGAGCCTGTGTGCCATGCCCTTGCAATCTGTCCAGAATCATAGACACATAGAAGATAGGAGCAGGAGTCGGCCATTCGACCCCTCGAGCCTGCTCCGCCATTTAATGAGATCATGGCTGATCATCCAAATTCAGTACCCGGTCCCTGCTTTCTCCCCATATCCCTTGATCCCCTTAGCCTTAAGAAATATATCCAACTCCTTCTTGAATATATTTAATGAATTGGCCTCTACTGCCTTCTGTAGTAGAGAATTCCACATGTTCACCACTCTCTGGGTGAAGAAATTCCTCCTCATCGCTGTCCTAAATGGCTTACCCCTTATCTTTAGACTGTGACCCCTGGCTCTGGACTCCCCCGACCATCGGGAACATCCTTCCTGCATCTAGTCTGTCTAGTCCTGTTAGAATTTTATAAGTTTCAATGAGATCCCCTCTCATTCTTCTAAACTCCAGCAAGTATAAGCCCAATCGACCCAATCTCTCCTCATACGTCATTCCTGCCATCCCAGGTATCAGTCTGGTGAATCTTCGCTGCACTCCCTCCATGGCAAGAACATCCTTCCTCAGATAAGGCGACCAAAACTGCACACAATACTCAAGGTGCGGTCTCACCAAGGCCCTGTACAACTGCAGCAAGACATCCTTGTTCCTGTACTCGAATCCTCTCGCTACGAAGGCCAACATACCATTTGCCTTCTTAACCGCCTGCTGCACCTGCATGCTTACCTTCAGCGACTGGTACACAAGAACACCCAGGTCTCGATGCACTTCCCCTTCTCCCAATCTATTGCCATTCAGATAATAATCTGCCTTCCTGTTTTTGCCACCAAAGTGGATAACCTCGCATTTATCCACATTATACTGCATCTGCCATGCATCTGCCCAATCGCCCAGCCTGTCCAAATCCCCTCTCTTTCGGGTGCTTATATTGCCAGTTTCCTCCTCCCCTCTCCTGAAGGTAGTGACCCAGAGATCCGATCTCACCCGAATACGGGCACGTGGTGGGTGGTGAGTGTACTGCCCACGCCTGCTAACATGGACTCAGGTCGCACGAATATTTTAATCACGCCGGCGTACAGCCAGCAGTACCCGCACTACTCATTGGGTGCACGTGTATGGGGTGAGGGGGTGGGTATCGGCCATCTCTGACACCTCTTAAAGCGAAGGTGGACTCTGGCTGCAGAACGAAGGGAACACTCAACCATCCTAAAATGGCGGCAACAAGCGCTGAGAGAGGGTTCTCCGATGCTGCCTTGGAGGCCCTGGTGCAGGCAGTGGACAGGGGAGGGGACATATTCTTCCCCCGCTCCCCCCCGCCACACACAGGGGGCAGGAAACCCTCCAGCCATCAACTCCACCGACACTGGGAAGAGGTTGCAGAGCACGTCAATGCCGGGGGTTTACCACCCAGGACATGGCTGCACTGCTTGGGGTAAAAAAATCAATGCTCTCACTAGAGTTGTCAAGGTAAGAGCACTGCTTTCTTATCTCTGCTCAAACCTCCACCACCACTGCTCACAAGACTCTCCTTCCCTTCCAATCACTGTAGCACACTTCACTACACCTCCTCCTCCTTACAATCACCACTCCTGCACTTTTTTTTTATTTGCTTATGGGATCAGGGCGTCGCTGGCATGGCCCAGCATTTATTGCCCATCCCTAGTTGCCCTTGAGAAGGTGGTGGTGAGCCGCCTTCTTGAACCGCTGCAGTCCCGTGTGGTGAGCGGTTAGTTACAACTGAGCGGCTCGCTAGACCATTTCAGAGGAGCAGTTAAGAGTTAACCACATTGCTGTGGGTCTGGAGTCACATGTAGGCCAGACCGGCAGATTTCCTTCACCTAAAGGACATTAGTGAACGTCAATCCGATAGTTTCATGGACACCATAAAGATACTAGCTTTTTATTCCAGCTTTATTTAATTAACTGAATTATAAATTCCCCAGCTGCCATGGTGGGATCTGAACTCGTGTCTCCGGATCATTAGTTCAGGCCTTACTGGTTCAGATGACATTACCACTATGCTAGCGTACCTCACAACTGACACACTGACCACCAGCTATTCCCAGCACATTCTCCAACGACATCACGAGACTCTCACTAACCCGCTCTTGCGGTTGAAAGCCCCCCGCAACTCCAGACAGCAGGCTGGCACCGGAGGAGCAAGAACCCTCCTTCGACACCCCTCTCCTACCCTCAAAGAAAGTGTGCCGGCGATCATGGGAAGGTGGGTGGGAGTTACAGCCCAGGACAACTGGCAGTGCTGGAGGAGACATGGCACAGGGTGTCGACATACTCAATCCTTTTTTTTTTATCTTGCTTCTCTCACCTGAGCAATAGCACCACTGTCACTCACTCTCACCAGCTCAGACATTGGCACCACCAGCTTCTGAGCTAAACTGACACTAATTGAACAGAGATCAAGGGATTGAACTGGGGACTTACACGGCTGCACATTTCTCAGCATATACCCAGTGCACTTACCCACAGCGCCACTGCTCTTTAGAGCAGTTCTGTAATATAAAATGGGTTGTTAAAGGCTCTTCTTCACCTCTCGGGGAAGTGTCAGTGCTGCTCCCAAACCAACCCACAGCAGGCACCGATGCCAGGTTGGTAGAGCCCCTCCCACCTGGCACTAATAGCCGCCCTCCCACGTTCTACCCGACGTAAACCTGAGGCCATCCAAAACTCGGCTGCCCGTGTCCTAACTCGCACCAAGTCCCGTTCACCCGTCTCCCCTCCTGTGCTCGCTGACCTACATTGGCTCCTGGTTAAGCAACGCCTCGATTTTAAAATTCTCATCCTTGTTTTCAAATTTGGATGATCAGCCATGATCTCATTGAATGGCGGAGCAGGCTCGAGGGACCGAATGGCCTACTCCTGCTCCTATCTTCTATGTTTCTATGTATCAATTGGTCTCGGAGCCTCCAGGAACATTTCATCGCCCCTTCAAACACTACTTATCAACCATTTCCAATTCGAGCAATGTCCCTACCTCTATTTTAAGTTGTGACGTTAGCGTCTGCTAAACAATTAATTGACCTGTTAACCTTTTATCACCATGCAGATGACAACTGAATAAACAGATACTCTTGGCCAAGCTCCTATGGCGTTGCTCATGGGTAGTCTGAGGTGTGCAGCACAGGTTGTGATGTTTACCTGCTAACCTGGCCTGTCCCTTTAAAGCCATCTGCTCAGGTACTTTCTATGGGGATGTTGGCACAGCCCTGAGGTCATTTAGAGGCTAATTGCACAGGGAAGTTTCTCTAGCTTGGCAGATGCTTGTAAATCCCGAGCCCCTACCCTTGTAATCCAGGTAATCAAGGTCAGAAGAAACCAGCAGGAAGTGACTAGCTTGCTTTCTCCCTGTTTCAGCTGTGGCTCAGTTGGTCGCACCCTCGCCTCTGAGACAGAAATTTGTGGGTTCGGAGTCCCACTCCAGATACTTGAACACAAAAGCCTAGGCTGACACTCCCAGTGCAGTACTGAGGGAGCGCCGCACTGTTGGAGGGGCGGTACTGAGGGATCGCTGCACTGTCGGAGGGGCAGTACTGAGGGAGCGCTGCACTGTTGGAGGGGCAGTACTGAGGGAGCGCCGCACTGTCGGAGGGTCGGTACTGAGGGAGCGCCGCACTGTCAGAGGGGCAGTACTGAGGGAGCGCCGCACTGTTGGAGGGGCGGTACTGAGGGATCGCTGCACTGTCGGAGGGGCAGTACTGAGGGAGCGCCGCACTGTTGGAGGGGCAGTACTGAGGGAGCGCCGCACTGTCGGAGGGGCGGTACTGAGGGAGCGCCGCACTGTCAGAGGGGCAGTACTGAGGGAGCGCCGCACTGTCGGAGGGGCGGTACTGAGGGATCGCTGCACTGTCGGAGGGGCAGTACTGAGGGAGCGCCGCACTGTCGGAGGGGCAGTACTGAGGGAGCGCCGCACTGTCGGAGGGGCAGTACTGAGGGAGCGCCGCACTGTTGGAGGGGCGGTACTGAGGGATCGCTGCACTGTCGGAGGGGCCGTACTGAGGGAGCGCCACACTGTCGGAGGGGCTGTACTGAGGGAGCGCCGCACTGTCGGAGGGGCAGTACTGAGGGAGCGCCGCACTGTCGGAGGAGGGGCAGTACTGAGGGAGCGCCGCACTGTCGGAGGGGCAGTACTAAGGGAGCGCCGCACTGTCGGAGGGGCAGTACTGAGGGAGTGCCGCACTGTCGGAGGGGCAGTACTGAGGGAGCGCCGCACTGTCGGAGGGGCGGTACTGAGGGAGCGCCGCACTGTCGGAGGGGCGGTACTGAGGGAGAACCGCACTGTCGGAGGGGCGGTACTGAGGGAGCGCCGCACTGTCGGAGGGGCGGTACTGAGGGAGCGCCGCACTGTCGGAGGGGCAGTACTGAGGGAGCGCCGCACTGTCGGAGGGGCAGTACTGAGGGAGAGCCGCACTGTCGGAGGGGCGGTACTGAGGGAGCGCTGCACTGTCGGAGGGGCAGTACTGAGGGAGAGCCGCACTGTCGGAGGGGCAGTACTGAGGGAGCGCCGCACTGTCGGAGGGGCGGTACTGAGGGAGCGCCGCACTGTCGGAGGGGCAGTACTGAGGGAGCGCCGCACTGTCGGAGGAGGAGGGGCAGTACTGAGGGAGCGCCGCACTGTCGGAGGGGCAGTACTGAGGGAGAGCCGCACTGTCGGAGGGGCGGTACTGAGGGAGCGCCGCACTGTCGGAGGGGCAGTACTGAGGGAGAGCTGCACTGTCGGAGGGGCAGTACTGAGGGAGCGCCGCACTGTCGGAGGGGCAGTACTGAGGGAGCGCCGCACTGTCGGAGGAGGAGGGGCAGTACTGAGGGAGCGCCGCACTGTCGGAGGGGCAGTACTAAGGGAGCGCCGCACTGTCGGAGGGGCAGTACTGAGGGAGCGCCGCACTGTCGGAGGGGCAGAAGTGAGGGAGCGCCGCACTGTCGGAGGGGCGGTACTGAGGGAGCGCCGCACTGTCGGAGGGGCGGTACTGAGGGAGAACCGCACTGTCGGAGGGGCGGTACTGAGGGAGCGCCGCACTGTCGGAGGGGCAGTACTGAGGGAGCGCCGCACTGTCGGAGGGGCAGTACTGAGGGAGAGCCGCACTGTCGGAGGTGCCGTCTTTCGGATGAGACGTTAAACTGAGGCCCCATCTGCTCTCTCAGGTGGATGTAAAAGATCCCACTGGCACTATTGGATTAAGAGCAGGGGGAGTTCTCCCGGTGTCCCTGGGCACGGTCCCTGGTTTATCCCTCAATCAACATAAAACAGATGATCTAGTCATTACCACATTGCTGTCTGTGGGAGCTTGCTGTGCGCAAATTGGCTGCCGCGTTTACTACATTACAACAGTGACCACACTTCAAAAAGCACTTCATTGGTTGTAAAGCGCTTTGGGACGTCCGGTAGTTGTGAAAGGCGCTATAGAAATGCAAGTCTTTATTTATACATGTATACTTTTGACACTTTTAAGTGTGATGGACGCACATTAGCTTCAAGAATACGGACGTCGAGGGATATTTTTCTACCTTGCCTGAATAAGTAGTAGAGGTTGCAGGGTGCATGTGCCTTTCAAGCAGGAATCAGTCGTGTTTTAATTAACTCTTACCCCAATGGGGCATTTTTCCAGATACCTCGCTTGCAGTTCTGCACCCTTACCACAGGGTGGTGCCAGCAGGTAACTGCAGCAGGAGCAGAGAGGGCGAGACCCCCCTCCTCACGGCTTTCTCTGAAATTAATAACCTGCTGTGACTTTGTCGGGGTGTATGACTCCAAGCATACGGTCCTGTGCATCTGATTTTGTTAGCGGGCCATTAATTTGTAAAAAAAACCCAGGAGTTTCTCACTCCGAGCCCTGTTATAAAATCCTTGCTGCAGAAAGCCTGCAGATGTGTGTGTGTGTGTGTGTGTGTGTGCATAACTCACACTCATGCACAACCAGACACACTCCCTGCCCTTTTCCCAATGGGATCTTTTAAATCCACCTGAACAGACAGACGGGGGCCTCGGTTTAACGCCTCATCCAAACGACGGCGCCTGCGGCAGAGCAGCGCGCCCTCGGTACTGTACTGGGAGCGTTGGCCTGGGTTGGGGGGTGGCGGGGGGGGGGTTCAAGTCTCTGGAGTGGAGGCTGGAACCCACTGACGTAATAAAACTCACTACGCACTTGGTTTGAGTATAAAGCAAGGCTTTAATCAACTTGTTTCAGAACATGGAGGTCTAGTTGTACTTCACTAGTTCCTGTCTTACAAAATGTCCCTGGGTTAATCAACTTGTTTCAGAACATGGAGGTCTAGTTGTACTTCACTAGTTCCTGTCTTACAAAATGTCCCTGGGTTAATCAACTTGTTTCAGAACATGGAGGTCTAGTTGTACTTCACTAGCTCCTTGTCTTACAAAATGTCCCTGGAAAGCTGGGCCCACGCCCGAGTATTTATACTCCTTGGACGGCGCCACCAGCTGGCCATCCAGTGTTATTTCATAAGTAGTTTCTTGATGAGATTTATAACACCCATGACCTTCTGACTCAGAGGGGCGAGAGAGAGAGAGAGTGATAAGCCAACTGGAAGATGGTGACTTGCTCATCGATGCAATTTGAAAAGGCGTAAGAACATAAGAATTAGGAGCAGAACTAGGCCATCGGGCCTGCTCAACCATTCAATAAGATCATGGCTGATCTTCGACCTCAACTCCACTTTCCCGCCCGATCCCCATATCCCTTGATTCACTTAGTGTCCACAAATCCATTAATCTCCATCTTGAATATACTCCGCGACTGAGCATCCACAGCGGTAGAGAATTCCAAAGATTCACCTCCCTCTGAGTGAAGAAATTTCTCCTCATCTCAGTCCTAAATGGCCGACCCCTTATCCTGAGACTGTGCCCCCTGGTTCTAGACTCCCCAGCCAGGGGGAAACAACCTCTCAGCATCTACCCTGTCAATCCCCCTCAGAATCTTGTATGTTTCAATGAGATCACCTCTCATTCTTCTAAACTCCAGAGAGTATCGGCCCAATCTACACAATCTCTCCTCATAGGACAACCCCCTCATCCCAGGAATCAATCTAGTGAACCTTCGTTGCACCGCCTCCAAGGTAAATATAATCTTCCTTAGGTACGGAGACCAAAATGGGGCACAGTTTTAAGGTCAGGTATCTAACTGTAAAACCATGTGGCCAGCTGTACGGTGACTGCCCTTCGCGGGCTGAATAACAGCAGCCAGAAGAGATCGAGCACTCAGAGCTGATAGGGTTAAAAAGATCAAGGGAGCTTGGCAGTGAAATGAAGCGCCTGGTGTGGTACGGAGCCATACAGAGCAGGAAGATCCCAGGGACGTTGCTCGATCTGTGAGCTGATCTCATCCAGGGGGGTGGTGCAAGGGGCGGGGGATGCTGCAATTAGTCTCAGTGGTCCCCTGGGTTAGGGAGGAGGGAAGCATCCCAGTCCCGATCGCCACCTAGCAACCACATCCTGGAGTGTCAGGTGAGGACGCGAGCTGCCCCACACAGTGGAATAGCCTGCCGCCATTCATTGCCTTGCCTTGTGAAGATTGAGTGCGGGACCGGATTGCTACCATTGCCAATGTGTACGTGCATTTGCTTTCGGGCGAAGGTTGGTGCGAGGTCCAAGACTAACGAGGGAAACACATCCATCAGTCCTCAGATAAGAGATTCAATTCCGCCGTTTTACATACGAATTAAAAGTAGGAGTAGGCCATAACTCCTTTCCTGTTTGCTTGCAAAGTTTAGGTGAAAAGGGCGGATAAGGCACACCGAAGTTTAAGGGTATGTAAAGGATTCGGCAAATGGAAGAAACTCCGGGGGTCTCATTAATGGGGACAATTCCTCACTTCCAACATCAACTGGAGCTTCCAACCTCGGAAAGGCAAGCTACTGTGGCCAGAAGGTGACGTTCTTAAAGCATGACTCCCGGCTCCAAACTCACTGCTTGTATTTGTCCAACATGAGTGCGTGTGAATCATTTGGTTAAAAATTAACCTCACCCCAAGAACTTCCCAACTCATCCCCCGTTCCGCAGGCACCCAGTACATTGCCCCAAGTGAGCCAAGATAGTGAATGTTCGCAGGCTATTGGACTGCTGGGGCATCACTGTCTGACCCCCCAATCCTGTTCTCATCCGACATCTAAATTGATAGCAATCAGGAGCAGGAGCAGCCTGATTTCACCCCCCCGCCATCCCCTCCCCAGCCAGGGTCGCTGAGGCCTGTTGTAGCACCCCATCTTGCAGCCTCTCCGAGATCAGCTAGCTCGGCACAGGGTGGGCACCGCAACCCGGGATCCTCCTGGTCTCTATGTGGCTCAGTGCCTGCCAGGGAAGCTGGGACACTGATGGCTGCCATCTCATTGTGCTGACCGACTCCAAGCAATTAGGAAAGCAAATACTAAGTTGGCCTTCATTACAAGAGGATTTGAGTACAGGAGCAAGGATGTCTTACTACAGTTACACAGGGCCTTGGTGAGACCACACCTGGAGTACTGTGTGCAGTTTTGGTCTCCTTACCTAAGAAAGAATATACTTGCCATAGAGGGAGTGCAGCGAAGGTTCACCAGACTGATTCCTGGGATGGCAGGACTGTCGTATGAGGAGAGATTGGGTCGACTAGGCCTGTATTCACTAGAGTTTAGAAGAATGAGAGAGGATCTCATTGAAACGTATAAAATTCTGACCGGGCTAGACAGACTGGATGCAGGGAGGATGTTTCCCCTGGCTGGTGGGGGGGGGGGTCTAGAATGAGGGGTCACAGTCTCAGGATACGGGGTAGGACATTTAGGACTAAAATGAGGAGAAATTTCTTCACTCGGAGGGTGGTGAACCTGTGGAATTCTCTACCACAGAAGGCTGTGGAGGCTGAGTCACTGAATATATTTAAGAAGGAGATAGATATATTTCTAGACACAAAAGGCATCAAGGGGTATGGGGAGAGAGCGGGAATATGGTATTGAGATAGAGGATCAGCCATGATCATATTGAATGGCGGAGCAGGCTCGAATGGCCGACTCCTGCTCCTATTTTACTATGTTTCTTTGTTTCTTTCTGGTGTATGGGTTGGTGCAGCGGGCCTGTACCGTACTGACATGCATCCGATTCAAACAGAGTGGCAGGAGGTGCCGACACAAACCTGTCCCCCTCGACATTCTATCAACAGATTCCTGGACTGTGGCGCCATCTGCCGGATAGATTCTTTCGGCCCTGATTTATGTTGCAGGAGACCTACCTTTCGTATGAAGTGATCTCCACCCCGTTCCGCTCTCACCCAACGGGACCAAACAACAGATTAACTGGTTTGTGTGTGTGTGTGTGTGCTAGGCCGTTGTAGCAGAGCCTGGTCTCCAATCGTCTTGGATCCCCTTGCCATTGGACCGAGACCTTGCTCTGTCAAGCCCGTGTGGTAGCTGGTGTGCAACGGCCACCCCACGTTAAAAGAACTCACGCTCAGGCATCTTCCACCCTTTAAAATGAAGTTCGGGACCTGGAACGTCAGGACCCTCATGGACAACCCCAACAGCGACAGACCGGAACGCCGTACTGCTACAGGGACTGTAGGTCCCGCATTGGACTCATCAGAAGAAGAAAAGAACTGGTTATTTATCTCATTGCTGTTTGTGGGAGCTTGCTGTGCGCAAATTGTCTGCTGCGTTTCCTACATTACAACAGTGACTGCACTTCAAAAATACTTCATTGGCTTTGGGACGTCCTGAGAATGTGAAAGGTGCAATACAAATGCAAGTTCCAGCTGACCTCAGGCGGGAGGCTGACAGTAGGAGCGCTGCAAATTAGCCTTAGCAGCCTGGACGAGGGAGGGTCAAAGTTGTCCAGGACTCCTGCCCAACATCCCTACTTGGTGAGTCCATCTGGGATGCGTTTGGGCGTAGCCGTCTGGGATGTGCTTTGGATGTAGGATGAGGACAGGATGTGGCTCGATTGTGACAGCGTCCACAGTCAGATATTCCGACGTGTTGGCCGTGGCCCAATGAGCAGCACTCTCTCTCTCTCTCGCCTCTGAGTCAGAAGGTTGTGGGTTCGAGTCACACTCCAGAGGCACGTAATCCAGGCCGACACTCCCCGGTGCCAGTACTGAGGGAGAGCTGCATTGTCGGAAGTGCCGTCTTTCAGACGAGACGTTAAACCCCGTCTGCTCCCTCAGGTGGACGTAAAAGATCCCACGGCCACTATTTTGAACAAGAGCAGGGGGAATTCTCACCGGTGTCCCGGGGCCAATATTTATCCCTCAATCAACATCATAAAAAGCAGATTGCTGCCTGTGGGAGCTTGCTGGGCGCAAATTGGCTGCTGCATTTCCAACATTACTACAGTGACTAAACTCCAAAAGTATTTCATTGGCTGTAAAGCACTTTGGGACATCCCAAAGGTGCCATTTAAGTGCAAGTTCTTTTTGCCAACTCTCACAGTCTGGGCACACGTGAAAATAAAATGTAAAGAATTTACAGGAGAGAGAGATTTACAAAAAATACTTTTTATTAACATCGGAAATGTGCAAAAGATCTGTTTAAAACCATCACCGTTTGCCAATCGTACAATAGCAGGCAGACCATAATATGTACAAGCGTCGGCCAATAAAATAATTCCTGAGATCATTGCGTACCAAACCACGTGATTTGATTGGAGGAGCCTGGTGTCCATCACCGACGCCCCCCCCCCCCCCCCCCACCATGTCAACCAGGCCCCAGCAGTGAGAGAACATAAGCAAATTTAACTTGTTGAGAAATCATGTACAGAATAAGACACGGCCTTGCAGGAATTCAGTACAAGCACCTCCTGGGTTGGGCAGTAGATCGGAACACCAGCTTCCACCTGAAGCTTTCTGACATCCGAGGAACCCAACGGACCTCGAGTCACCCAACCGCACGGAGAATTTTAAAAGGACAACAGACGTAAATACATCGCACACAGACTGAGTCATCAAGATAGGAATGTTGCACAGTAATCTGCTCTGTTGCCTCTCTGTAAGAAAGGGGTGAGGGGAGGAATGGATTTATTTAACCCGAGGGCAAATTAACATTGGTGACCGGACACTTCGGTCCCCCAGTCAGGCAGCGAAGAGACGATCAATCCGACTCAGATTCCAGTCTTAAAAATGTTGGGTGCGACAGCCGAACATGCGCTAGATGAAGCCCAATGGTGCAGATTGTTATAAATTTCATCATCATGAAGAAACGACTCGTGAAATAACGCTGGACGGCCAGCTGATGGCGCCGTCCAAGGAGTATAAATACTCGGGCGTGGGCCAGCTTGCCCAGGGACATTTTGTAAGACAGGAACTAGTGAAGTACAACTAGACCTCCATGTTCTGAAACAAGTTGATTAAAGCCTTGCTTTATACTCGAACCAAGTGCGTAGTGAGTTTTATTACGATACTGATGAAGCCATGAAGGGTGATCGAGGCGGAGTTAGGGAGACCAAAGGCACGAGCTTCAGTGAGGTGAATCTCTCCTCTTGCCCTTACATCCTCTTCCACCTCACGTGGAGCTAAGCATTGAGTCAGTGGACCCTGTCCGTCTCGCCGTCCCGCACTGCTGCCTCTGCGAGGGATGCCTGACCACCGCACTCCTCCTCGGTTCCTTCTGCAGTTGCCAGCCGGCCTGTACCGAGCGCCGAGATCCAGACGCACAAAAAAGATTGGTCTCCCGTTAGCTCGTCCGCGTGGCTGCAAGCGCCTGGCGAGGTCCTGACGAGAGTGACCGCACGCTGTTGCTAACACAACGAATACAATGGAGGCTTGGAAGGAGGTATGTGTGTATCGGGAGTTGGGGTGGGGGGTTGGTAGGTGCGGATGGGGGCGTGCGGAGCTCGATTGGATTATTCTGGCAAAACCCAACAGTGCGGGTCCCTTTTTACTGACCCCTTTTTCTCCCCGTCTCCATCTCACCTGCTCACCTCAGGCACCTTCCTTATCCAACCAGCTGATAGGATGAGCCGATCCTCACAGGTTCTGTCGGAAAACATATGGGTGGATGGGCCGCTTTAGGATGGGACCTCTCTGGATGGATCAACTAAGATGGACTTCTTCATCTGTAATCACAATCTTTCAGGAGGCTTCTTCTAACATTGCTCGGGTTGATCATTGCATTGGCCTGGTGGTCACACCATGGAGTTAAGTTCCCTCAGTGTTCTCTTGCCCCCACAGGGCTTATCATCTCACGCTAACATTCACCATGAAAAATAACTGCAATCAAAGAGAGACTTGGGGCACGTACATTCAGTGCTTAAAATTGTCCTCGAGGCAAGAGTCCGGAGTTCGCTGATTGAGCCCTGGTTTAGGACGGGAGCGAGCTGGCCTTGTCGTGCTCGTAGGTCGGGTTCTGAAGCCCGATGCCGAGCGAGGGAGAGGCTGAGGAATCGTGCGATGCGGCCTTCTGCCGCCTGGTGCAGAAGCACCGCAGTAGGACGCAGGCGACGACGAGGAGGAGCAGGAGGGTGATGGCGATGGCGATGTGGCGCATCAGCGCCCGGGCGGACGTTGTCTTGAAAGTGACGCAAGGCCCGAACCCAGGCGCGGCTCCCAGATCCCGCTCGGCCACCCGGCTGGAGCCGGCAGGGTTGGAGGCCACGGCGCAGACCACATAGCTGGTGCCCGGCACCAAGCCGTTAAGCGTGAAGACCCGGGCGCGGTTTTGGATGAGCTGGGTCGTGACGTTGCCGGCGGCGGCGGCGTCGAGCAGCCTGAACACCAGCCGGTAGCTGTCCACCGCAGACAGCGGCTCACACCAGTGGACGACGGCCGTGGAGTCAGACACCCCGGTGGTCTCTTGCATCCTGGGCTGCTCCGGGGCGACGCCCTCGCCGGAGATGCCGGGGCAGAGGCACGAGTTGGTGAGCTGCAGCTCCGCGCACGGGACCTGCATGTGGCCGCAAGGGTTGTAGTCGCACCTGTCCATGGGCCCCGGCACGACCGGCTCGTCCGTCAGCACTTCCCCGTCATAATACTCGTAATCATCGTCGCTGACGTTGATCTGGATGTAGCCTTTCCGCGTGGTCCTGGTGGGTTTGGTAACCGTGTGGGGCTTCTCCGAGATCAGGTCAAGATTGGGACCCTTCCCCGCAGTTGCCGGCCAATCCGTGGAGCCGAGGTTCGGGGATGTGGGGGCTGTTTCCCCACAGGCAGTGATGCTGATGGCCACAAGTAAAACATGGACAGCGGATAACCGGATCACCATGGTACCTGGATAAGAACAGAGCAGTGTATCAGTAGAGTCAGTCACACTCTGAGCCAATAGTTAATACTTTCTCCCCGGTGTCCTGGGGCCAATATTTATCTTTCAACCATCACCTAAAACAGATTATGATAGCAAAATACTGCGGATGCTGGAAATCCGAAATAACAACAGAAGACGCTGGAAAAACTCAGCAGGCCAGGCACCGTCCGTGGAGAGAGAAATAGAGTCAACGTTTCAGGTCGAAACCCTTCTTCAGAACTGATTATCTGGTCATTAGCACGTTGCTGTTTGTGGGAGCTTGCTGTGCACAAATTAGCCGCCGCTTTTCCTACGTTATTATCACAGTGACTACACTTCAAAAAAAAGTACTTCATTGGCTGTAAAGCGCTTTGGGGCGTCCTGAAGCCGTGAATGCCGCTATATAAATGCAAGTCCTGCTTTCTTCTCCAAAGGTGCTGGCTGCTCTCCAGTGCCTGACCCAGTGTTTCAGGACACACCCAGTGTCTGTAGGTTATCCTACCATCAGAGGCATTGCAAGCATCCAGTCCCCGCCTAGTAACTGCATTTTGAGCAGTGACAGCGGCAAGGTGCAGCAATCCTAGACTGATTTCCCCCCACCTCCCCCCCCACCATTCTCAGGGAGTGCGGAGGTTAAATGCAGAGGCCCTTTGTGGACAGCCTGGGATCGACTAACTCAGCGGAGGCCAGGGATTTGAACTAGGGAGCTTTCCCCAGCTGCATGACTCAGGTCCACGTCGGGTGTCTTGGCCAATATTTATCCCTCCGCCAACATCACCAAAAACTGGTCATCCTCACATTGTTGTTTGTGGGAGCTTGCTGTGCACAAATTGGCTACAATATGAAGGGTTCAGATAGAGTAAATAAAGAGAAACTGTTTCCAATGGCGGAAGGGTCGATAACCAGAGGGACACAGATTTAAAGTGATTGGCAAAAGAACCAGAGGCGCCAGGAGGAAAAACTTTTTTTACGCAGCGAGTGGTGAGGATTTGGAATGCGCTGCCTGATAGGGGGGTGGAAGCAGACTCAATAGCAGCCTTCTAAAGGGAACTGGATAAAATTGCAGGGATAGGGGGAAAGAGCGGGGAAGTGAGACTAACTGGATTGCTCTTCGAAAGAGCCAGCGCAGATTCGATGGGCCGAATGGCCTCCTCCTGTGCGGTACTATTCTGTTATTCGATGATTACAACAGTGACTACACTTCAAAAAGTACTTAATTGGCTGCAAAACGCTTTGGGACATCGTGAGGTCGTGAAAGGCGCAGTATTAAATGCAAGTCTTTCTATATCTGTATTATATAATTACTGCTTTTAATTCAGAACACTAAAGAGTTTTAAAAAAATCAAGGGGCTTACCTGCTTGTCCTGCTGAAAATTCGCTCCTTTCTCCGCTGTTTTATTTGACTGCCTCCTGTCTATTCACTGCCCCAATGCCGTCTGTGAACACTCTCAGTTCAGTTCCTGGAGACTGGTTTTTGCAGCGTGTGTGTCTGTCTGTCTGTCTCTCTGTCTCTCTCTGTCTCTCTCCTCGTACGAGCTGCTCACCAATGTGCCTCTGTCCAGTTTATATAGAGCACCAAACGATGACGTAACCTCGAGCTTCCTGGCAAGGCGTCAGGAATTTCTTAATCAGGGGGCTCAGACTGCGGAGGCTTTAGGCAGCCGACTGGTGCATGTAAATCACCGGAGGGCTTCAGCAATGCAAATCATGAGTTCCTTTGATGCCACAGGATGCTGGCAAAAATATTTTTAAAAACCCCCCAGAAGAGTGCCTGGAGCTAATTAAAAATCAGAATTGTATTGAGCTGATTTTTTTTTCATGTCCAGTTTCACCCCCTTCTTCCCCTCCCCCCCCCCGCCTTCTGACTTGCGCTGGGGTACGGGTTCCATAGGAACAGACGAAAATGGCAGGCGGGAAACAACGTTCCCTCTAATTTTTTTCCGGGAGTGCGGCCCCTTTAACGGGCTGCGTGGCCCATTCAAATTTACGCGCCTGCCCGGTTTTTCCATTCAAAAGCTGGTGACCTCCAGACCGCTGTCGGGAAATGGTCCATCAAGCCTGCTCTGCTCTCCCGATGGCCGGAGCATCATGACTAGCCACTCCCTGCTCCCTAAAGTGTCAGCTGTGGCCCAGTTGGTAGCACACTCGCCTCTGAGTCAGAAGGTTGTGGGTTCAAGTCCCACTCCAAAGACATGAGCACATAAAGCTAGGCTGACACTCCGAGGGAGCACCGCACTGTCGGAGAGGCGGAACTGAGGGAGCGCCGCACTGTCGGAGGGGCGGTACTGAGGGAGGGCCGCACTGTCGGAGAGGCGGTACTGAGGGAGCGCCGCACTGTGGGAGGGGCGGTACTGAGGGAGGGCCGCACTGTCGGAGGGGCGGTACTGAGGGAGCGCCGCACTGTCGGAGGGGCGGTACTGAGGGAGCGCCGCACTGTCGGAGGGGCAGTACTGAGGGAGCACCGCACTGTGGGAGGGGCAGTACTGAGGGAGTGCCACACTGTGGGAGGGGCAGTACTGAGGGAGTGCCGCACTGTGGGAGGGGCGGTACTGAGGGAGCGCCGCACTGTCGGAGGGGCGGTACTGAGGGAGCGCCGCACTGTGGGAGGGGCAGTACTGAGGGAGTGCCGCACTGTGGGAGGGGCAGTACTGAGGGAGCGCCGCACTGTGGGAGGGGCAGTACTGAGGGAGTGCCGCACTGTGGGAGGGGCGGTACTGAGGGAGCGCCGTACTGTCGGAGGGGCGGTACTGAGGGAGCGCCGCACTGTGGGAGGGGCAGTACTGAGGGAGCGCCGCACTGTGGGAGGGGCAGTACTGAGGGAGCGCCGCACTGTGGGAGGGGCAGTACTGAGGGAGCGCCGCACTGTGGGAGGGGCAGTACTGAGGGAGCGCCGCACTGTGGGAGGGGCAGTACTGAGGGAGCGCCGCACTGTGGGAGGGGCAGTACTGAGGGAGCGCCGCACTGTGGGAGGGGCAGTACTGAGGGAGCGCCGCACTGTGGGAGGGGCAGTACTGAGGGAGCGCCGCACTGTGGGAGGGGCAGTACTGAGGGAGCGCCGCACTGTCGGAGGTGCCGTCTTTGGGATGAGATGTTAAACCGAGGGCCCTGCCTGCCCTCTTCAGATGAACGTAAAATATTCCATGGCTACTATTTCGAAGACAAGCAGGGGTGTTTTCCCTCATACAACACCTTAAAACAGATTATCTGTTTGTGGGATCTTGCTGTGCACAACTTGTGGTTTGCGTTTCCTACATTACAACAGTGACTACATTTCAAAAGTGGCCGTGAAGCGCTTTGGGATGTCCTGAGGTGGTGACAGGCGCTGTTCTTTCTGGACTGCCCGGGGAGCTAGATGATTCCTTTCCCTCTGGCCCATTCCCAAGGGCCCCTGGTCCACACACCAAATGTGGCTAACAGGACAAGGAGGCCACGTTCTATCTAATGCCACTCTTGCAATGGCCACTAGGTCAAAAGCATGGCCCCCCCTTAACACCTCCATCTGCAATGCTTTATAAACATTTAACGTGGGATATTTTCAATTCCCCTACGACTGAGGGGCCCAGAGAAGATTAAAAAGGTGCAAAGTTCAAGTAGAGTCAAATATCCTTCTTAAAATGGCCACCAAAAATCTCTTGGCGGCCATTTTAAGGAGGGCGGGAGCGGGGGCGGCCAGCTTGATTGAGCAATCTCACTTGTTACACAGCAAGCCTCATTTTCTTTTTTAAAAAAAGACCACATGCATTTCTTTGGCCAGAGCTCCATGGCAACCAGAGGGAGAGGCGCAATTGGATAAACACCGTCTCCTGCCAGGAGTAGTGACACTCCGCATGAACCAAGGAGCTTGACTCCCTTCCCACCCCCCGAAAAACATCAGCAAGTTCAAAAATGTGCATCCCGCTGTCTGTTTAAAATCTAAACAATAAGAACCACTGAACAGAAACAGATGTGGTGAACTAAAAGGTGATTGAATCTAGGGGATTCATTCATACTTTCACCCCTTCTTTTTCTGGTAGCCTCCCCACATTACGAGCCGTTTTCCCCGGTGACAGGGTGGGGGTGAGTAGGAAGACTTGCTGCCAAAGCCTTGTGCCAATGTTGTGCTGTAACCGTTGCGAGGAGCTTGCACGCCACGATTCGGCCTCTGCATTTTGCCACCCATCCCCGGTAGAGAAATGTTTGGCTTCTTCTTGGAACCTGGGCACAAACTCCCATTCCACCACAGCACACCGGCTGAAAACAAAAAACAACGGGCTTTTCCAAAAAA
Source organism: Somniosus microcephalus (assembly GCF_052327205.1). Lineage (NCBI taxonomy): Eukaryota > Metazoa > Chordata > Chondrichthyes > Squaliformes > Somniosidae > Somniosus > Somniosus microcephalus. The sequence goes on along the minus strand of NW_028225180.1, from coordinate 86,258,778 downwards.
TATACTTCAGTTGTCAGGTGAAAGTTGTCAGCGAAAGAGGGGAAACTTCGTCAAGTGAAGCTCGACGTCCTTTTTAAAAATGGACGCCGGCAGTCACGTGACTGATGGCAGCCATTTTAAGAAGGACATTGGCTGCGGGACCAGAGCTGGTCTCCTGGCCGCCATCTTTGTTGGCGTCGCGACTGAATCGGGAATCTGGTGTAAAGGCAGTGATGGGATTAGGCAGAAGCCTGGGGGGCTAGAGTGACCTTCCCCCCTCACCCCCCGCCCCGCCGGCCCCCTGATTAGGGCGAGTTAAAATCAGCAACGGCCGGTCGGGTGAGGTACCAGAGGGCAGTCGATCGATGCCCATGGACTCTGTTCGTCTGCTGCCACGGGACTTGTGACATTATTCATGAAACAATGAAAGGGCTGGCCAGCGCGCTGATTGAGAAGATTATTCCAGTTTGACCGACTGGGGAGGACCAGGGGACACGCGTTTAAACTACGCCAGAGTAGGAATAGACGGGACGTTGGGCAGTTCTTCTTGTCCCGGAGAGCAGGGAGCCTCTGGAACGGGGTTGCTGGCTGGTGGGGTGGGTGCGGACTCTCAGCACACCTTCAAGAGGGTGCTGGACCGGTTCCTGGCTGGGGCCAAGATCGCATCATAAAGAAGGCAAGTGGATTAACAGATAACACACGGTCTCCCAGACCGGGTTTTCGATCGCCTGAGGGGGGTCAGAGAGGCATATTCCAGAGGGATTTTTTTGTTGTTGCCCTTATTGGCCCTGGGTTTTTCTCTGGCTCTTTGCCTCTCTCAGGAGATTACATGGCAGTGGAGAGAAAGAAACTTACATTTCTACAGCGCCTTTCATGACCACCGGACGTCTCAAAGCGCTTTACAGCCAATGAAGCACTTTTGGAGTGTAGTCACTGTTGTAATGTGGGAAATGCGGCAGCCAGTTTGCGCACAGCAAGCTCCCACAAACAGCAATGTGATAATGATCAGATAAACTGTTTCTGTTATGTTGATTAAGGGATAAATATTGGCCAGGACACCAGGGATAACTCCTCCGCTCTTCTTCGAAAGAGTGCCGTGGGATCTTTTACGTCCACTTGAGAGAGAGCAGACGGGGCCTCGGTTTAACGTCTCATCCGAAAGACTGCACCTCAGAGAGTGCGGCACTCCCTCAGTACCGCCCCTCCGACAGTGTGGCACTCCCTCAGTACCGCCCCTCCAACAGTGCGGCGCTCCCTCAGTACTGCCCCTCCGACAGTACGGCGCTCCCTCAGTACAGCCCCTCCGACAGTGCGGCGCTCCCTCAGTACTGCCCCTCTGACAGTGTGGAGCTCCCTCAGTACCGCCCCTCCAACAGTGCGGCGCTCCCTCAGTACTGCCCCTCCGACAGTGCAGCACTCCCTCAGTACTGCCCCTCCGACAGTGCGGCGCTCCCTCACTTCTGCCCCTCCGACAGTGCGGCGCTCCCTCAGTACTGTCCCTCCGACAGTGCAGCTCTCCCTCAGTACTGCCCCTCCGACAGTGCGGCGCTCCCTCAGTACTGCCCCTCCGACAGTGCGGCGCTCCCTCAGTACTGCCCCTCCGACAGTGCGGCGCTCCCTCAGTACTGCCCCTCCGACAGTGCGGCACTCCCTCAGTACTGCCCCTCCGACAGTGCGACGCTCCCTCAGTACTGCCCCTCCGACAGTCCGGCGCTCCTTCAGTACTGCACTGGGAATGTCAACCTGGATTTTGTGCTGAAACCCCTGGAGTGGAACTTGAACCCACGACCTACTGATTCAGAGGTGAGAGTGCTACCCACTGAGCCAGGGCTGTTTCTCCATTTATTGGATAAAGGCGCTGACCCAAGTGAAATCCCTTTAGCCTGCACTGGGATAGCTCATCTCAACTGGGTTAGGGAAGGGGAAAAAAATAAGCCACGGTTCCCTCTCCAACATGGGTGGCTGTTGGGCAGAGGGCCGGGTCGGGCTCGGGTGTGATGCCGCCACGGTGGAATAACCTGACGGACCTCCCCCGAGTGGGTTCACACACAGAGGCCGGGCACTTTGGTGAAGCAGTGGAAGGCTGCCGAAGCCCATCAAGCCATAGCCCTGGCCTGAGTCAGCACCATCAGGGGCATAAACTAGCAACAAACAGGAACAAAATTGAGTCTTACTCTCGGGAATTTTCTCGGGCTGTGGAGAGAGGGGCCGGCAGCATTCCAAATGTGGGACAGACTCAACAAACAGTCAGAGTCAAAACACACAACAGCCCATAACCGGGGAAATACTGCTTATCGATTTTGAGTCACTTGGCTGTCTCGCTGGGTTTGAACACCTAAACATCGTCAAATCTGTGAAGTGGTCGGTGTTGGCAAACCGCCTGGTGGGAGGAAGCTGCATCTCAGTAACGTCTTACCTTTAACTCTCTCCTCGCCTGAGGACAGGTTGCACAGACTGGGCTTGTATTCCCTCGAGTGTAGAAGGTTGAAAGGTGATCTAATGGCCTCTCTCTGTGCTGTATAACTCTATGACTCTATGGGGAATAAATTCAGTATCGCCCTGTTTGGGGCGCCATTATCGACCGTGTGCAAAGTTTAGCGCCTGGCGCTAATTATCGCCTCCAACAGCAAACTTGGCTTTTATCGCCCCTGGAGGTGATTGGAGCGCTAAATCAGGTGCTTCACACCTGTCTTAAGGTGCAAATGCCGAGGAGCGAGGCGCTACCTCAGAGCGCTGGTGAAGCAAGGAAGGGCAAATCAAAATGAATCTGCAAAGTGCTGCTCAGTCCCCAAAACTCCTGCACACAGCGTTGAATCTCTCCAGAAGTCTCTCTCTCTCTCTCTCAGAATGCGTGGTGCAAAAAATGTCACCAACAAAAAAAGGCAAGAAGCGGTCGCCTTTAAATAGCGCTCCCCCAGTCCCTTCCTGACAGCGTAACACTCCCCTCAACCTGTCGTTGCTAGCGGCAGGCGGTAAGGCAGGGGGCGCCACTCAATATCCGGTCCGGGACGCTACCGGGGCGTTGCGCACTCGACTGACGTCATGATCTGCCGGCGCAGGAGATCGTGGCGGTAGTGTTTAGCGCCGCCGCAACATGTCTAGTTAATTTCGCGAGCGGTGCAAACATCGCCGCGCCCGGGCGCTAGTTGCTTTGCGCCCCATTAGCGCCCTCTTACGGCGCTAACGGGAGACGCAAACAACTGAATTTTTTCCCTATGACTGTGACTCTAAGGGTTAATCAATCTCCGCCTCTGGGAACCAGGCGAGACAGAAGTAGGTGAAAGGTTAGTGCCAAGCGTGCTTTTCTGTTGCCTTAGTCAGTGCAGCAAGTTGGAACCCTGAGACATTCCACAGTAGAGGTGCGGTCGTTGTCCCACACTACTTTTTCCAATTTACCTTTTTTGGGCAGGACTGTGAAAGATGACCATGCTGAAGAATGCTCAGCAATTTTTGCTGTTCGCTCCCACCTACCCACAGTACCAAGCACTGCCTGGCTGAGCCTGAGAGGAACGTCATGACGAAACCAGCCTTTTTATCGATTTGGCCCGTCCTGAATAAAACTTCCCGAAACCAAAGTCTTAATGAATCACGCGGGTCGCACGGCGAGCTTGTGTGCGCGATAGCACCGGACTGTAGGGAACCTGGGCTCACACAGTAGGGAGCATCGGCAATCAGTCATGTGGCCTCCCTCTCATAATGAAGCCATTACAAATCTGGATGCACATTAGCATAAGTGATGAAAATACATTGCATACGGTCTTCCTCCTCTCTTGCTGTTAAAATCAAGACTCAAGACCGTCTCCTACTCGTAACTCATTCTTTCCCCAGACCTCAGAACTGTGGTGGCATTCCCACCTCTGAGTCAGAAGGTGCAGGGTTCAAACCCCCTGCTGCAGACATAGAATGACATAGACATAGACCTTTACAGCACAGAAACAGGCCATTCGACCCAACTGCTCCGTGCCGGTGTTTCTGCTCCACTCGAGCCTCCTCCCACCCCTCTTCATCTCCCCTCATCAGCACATCCTTCTATTCCTTTCTCCCTCGTGTGTTTATCTAGCTTCCCCTTAAACACATCTCTGCTATTCGCCTCAACCACTCCCTGTGGGAGCGAGTTCCACATTCTCCCCACTCTCTGGGTAAAGGAGTTTCTCCTGAATTCCCTATTGGATTTATTAGTGACGATCTTATATTGACGGCCCCGAGTTCTGGTCTCCCCCACAAGGGGAAACATCTTCTCTACGTCTACCCTATCGAACCCTGTTCATAATTTTAACTCTATCAGAACTGTAACTCCTGAAGGAAAAAAAATTGCAGGGCTACGGGGAAAGGGCGGGGGGGGGGGGTGGTGGTGGGTGGGGCAGTGGGACTAGCTGAAGTGCTCTTGCAGAGGGCTGGCACGGGCTCTGACATGAATCTTGTCATTCATGTGGAAATGACTTATGACGTAATACTGGGCGGCCTGCTGGTGGCGCTGTCCAGGGAGAGTATAAATACTCGGGCACGGGCCCAGCTTGCGCAGGACATTCTTTAACAGGAACTAGTGAAGGACACAACTAGATCTCCATGTTGAAAAACAGTTGATTAAAGCCTTGTTTAATACTCAGACCAAGTGCCTAGTAGTTTTCTTACGTCAGGCTCGACGGGCCGAATGGCCTCCTTCTGTGCTGTAACCATTCTATGATTCTACGTGTATGGAGACCAGAACTGTGCACAGTATTTCAGGTGTGTCTTGGTGAGTGGAGACCAGAGCTCCGGCTCAGAATTCTGGGTTGACAGCCCGTGGGATATTCATGTCAGGTGGTTGACCCCACTGCCCCCATCGTTTGAGTTGTGGGAGCTCATAAAACCCTCCTGCCATATAGGACGAACCACCCTATGGGCTGGTATAATGATGGTCACAGCCATTGAAGGAGTGCTCACGTCCTGTCAGACTGTTAGTCAGTCCATGAATCCTTCCACTGCTTCACACTAATCTCCAAGGGAAGAGTGTGAAGATATGAAAACAACCTCAAAAGTGTAGCACAGATCTCTTTTGTGCATGTGTCACCCATGACTTAGTGGGTAGCACCCTCGCCTCTGATTCAGAAGCGTGTGGGTTCAAGTCCCACTCCAGAGACTTGAGCACAAAAATCTAGGCTGACGGAGGGGCAGTACTGAGGGTCCACTGCACTGTCGGAGGGGCAGTACTAAGGGAGCGCCGCACTGTCAGAGGGGCTGTACTGAGGGAGCGCCGCACTATTGGAGGGTCAGTACTGAGGGAGCACCGCACTGTTGGAGGGGCAGTACTAAGGGAGCGCCGCACTGTCGGAGGGGCAGTACTGAGGGAGCGCCGCACTGTTGGAGGGGCAGTACTGAGGGAGCACCGCACTGTCAGAGGGGCAGTACTAAGGGAGCGCCGCACTGTCGGAGGGGCAGTACTGAGGGAGCACTGCACTGTTGGAGGGGCAGTACTAAGGGAGCGCCGCACTGTCGGAGGGGCAGTACTAAGGGAGCGCCGCATTGTCGGAGGGGCAGTACTGAGGGAGCGCTGCACTGTCGGAGGGTCAGTACTGAGGGAGCACCGCACTGTCGGAGGGGCAGTACTAAGGAAGCGCCGCACTGTCGGAGGGTCAATACTGAGGGAGCGCCGCACTGTCGGAGGGGCAGTACTGAGGGAACACCGCACTGTCGGAGGGGCAGTTCTGAGGGAGTGCCGCACTGTCTGAGGGGCTGTACTGAGGGAACGCCGCACTGTCGGAGGGGCAGTACTGAGGGAGCGCCGCACTGTCGGAGCGGCAGTACTAAGGAAGCGCCGCACTGTCGGAGGGGCTGTACTGAGGGAGCGCCGCACTGTCGGAAGGTCAGTACTGAGGGAGCGCCGCACTGTCGGAGGGGCTGTACTGAGGGAGCGCCGCACTGTCGGAGGGGTAGTATTGAGGGAGCGCCGCACTGTCGGAGGGGCAGTACTAAGGGAGCGCCGCACTGTCGGAGGGTCAGTACTGAGGGAGCGCCGCACTGTCGGAGGGGCAGTACTAAGGGAGCGCCGCACTGTCGGAGGGGCTGTACTGAGGGAGCGCCGCACTGTCAGAGGGGTAGTACTGAGGGAGCGCCACACTATTGGAGGATCAATACTGAGGGAGCGCCGCACTGTCAGAGGGGCAGTACTGAGGGAACGCCGCACTGTCGGAGGGGCAGTACTGAGGGAGTGCCGCACTGTCTGAGGGGCTGTACTGAGGGAACGCCCCACTGTCGGAGGGGCGGTACTGAGGGAGCGCCGCACTGTTGGAGGGGCAGTACTGAGGGAGCGCCGCACTGTCGGAGGGGCAGTACTGAGGGAGCGCCGCACTGTCGGAGCGGCAGTACTAAGGAAGCGCCGCACTGTCGGAGGGGCTGTACTGAGGGAGCGCCGCACTGTCGGAGGGGTAGTACTGAGGGAGCGCCGCACTATTGGAGGGTCAATACTGAGGGAGCGCCGCACTGTCGGAGGGGCAGTACTGAGGGAACACCGCACTGTCGGAGGGGCAGTTCTGAGGGAGTGCCGCACTGTCTGAGGGGCTGTACTGAGGGAACGCCGCACTGTCGGAGGGTCAGTACTGAGGGAGCGCCGCACTGTCGGAGGGGCAGTACTAAGGGAGCGCCGCACTGTCGGAGGGGCTGTACTGAGGGAGCGCCGCACTGTCAGAGGGGTAGTACTGAGGGAGCACCGCACTATTGGAGGATCAATACTGAGGGAGCGCCGCACTGTCAGAGGGGCAGTACTGAGGGAACGCCGCACTGTCGGAGGGGCAGTACTGAGGGAGTGCCGCACTGTCTGAGGGGCTGTACTGAGGGAACGCCCCACTGTCGGAGGGGCGGTACTGAGGGAGCGCCGCACTGTTGGAGGGGCAGTACTGAGGGAGCGCCGCACTGTCGGAGGGGCAGTACTGAGGGAGCGCCGCACTGTCGGAGCGGCAGTACTAAGGAAGCGCCGCACTGTCGGAGGGTTGTACTGAGGGAGCGCCGCACTGTCGGAGGGGTAGTACTGAGGGAGCGCCGCACTATTGGAGGGTCAATACTGAGGGAGCGCCGCACTGTCGGAGGGGCAGTACTGAGGGAACACCGCACTGTCGGAGGGGCAGTTCTGAGGGAGTGCCGCACTGTCTGAGGGGCTGTACTGAGGGAACGCCCCACTGTCGGAGGGGCAGCACTGAGGGAGCGCCGCATTATTGGAGGGGCGGGTACTGAGGGAGCGCCGCACTGTCGGAGGGGCGGTACTGAGGGAGCGTCGCACTGTCAGAGGGGCAGTACTGAGGGAACGCCGCACTGTCGGAGGGGCAGTACTGAGGGAGTGCCGCACTGTCTGAGGGGCTGTACTGAGGGAACGCCCCACTGTCGGAGGGGCGGTACTGAGGGAGCGCCGCACTGTTGGAGGGGCAGTACTGAGGGAGCGCCGCACTGTCGGAGGGGCAGTACTGAGGGAGCGCCGCACTGTCGGAGCGGCAGTACTAAGGAAGCGCCGCACTGTCGGAGGGGCTGTACTGAGGGAGCGCCGCACTGTCGGAGGGGTAGTACTGAGGGAGCGCCGCACTATTGGAGGGTCAATACTGAGGGAGCGCCGCACTGTCGGAGGGGCAGTACTGAGGGAACACCGCACTGTTGGAGGGGCAGTTCTGAGGGAGTGCCGCACTGTCTGAGGGGCTGTACTGAGGGAACGCTGCACTGTCGGAGGGTCAGTACTGAGGGAGCGCCGCACTGTCGGAGGGGCAGTACTAAGGGAGCGCCGCACTGTCGGAGGGGCTGTACTGAGGGAGCGCCGCACTGTCAGAGGGGTAGTACTGAGGGAGCGCCGCACTATTGGAGGATCAATACTGAGGGAGCGCCGCACTGTCAGAGGGGCAGTACTGAGGGAACGCCGCACTGTCGGAGGGGCAGTACTGAGGGAGTGCCGCACTGTCTGAGGGGCTGTACTGAGGGAACGCCCCACTGTCGGAGGGGCGGTACTGAGGGAGCGCCGCACTGTTGGAGGGGCAGTACTGAGGGAGCGCCGCACTGTCGGAGGGGCAGTACTGAGGGAGCGCCGCACTGTCGGAGCGGCAGTACTAAGGAAGCGCCGCACTGTCGGAGGGGCTGTACTGAGGGAGCGCCGCACTGTCGGAGGGGTAGTACTGAGGGAGCGCCGCACTATTGGAGGGTCAATACTGAGGGAGCGCCGCACTGTCGGAGGGGCAGTACTGAGGGAACACCGCACTGTCGGAGGGGCAGTTCTGAGGGAGTGCCGCACTGTCTGAGGGGCTGTACTGAGGGAACGCCCCACTGTCGGAGGGGCAGCACTGAGGGAGCGCCGCATTATTGGAGGGGCGGTACTGAGGGAGCGCCGCACTGTCGGAGGGGCGGTACTGAGGGAGCGCCGCACTGTCAGAGGGGCGGTACTGAGGGAGCGCCTCACTGTCGGAGGGGCGGTACTGAGGGAGCGCAGCACTGTCGGAGGGGCGGTACTGAGGGAGCGCCGCACTGTCGGAGGGGCGGTACTGAGGGAGCACCGCACTGTCGGAGGGACATTCTGAAGGGGGAGGGTGAACAGGCAGAGGTCGTGGTTCACATTGGGACCAACGACATAGGTAGGAAGAGGGATGAGGTCCTGCAACAAGAATTTAGGGAGCTAGGTAGCAGATTAAAGAGCAGGACCTCAAAGGTTGTAATCTCTGGATTACTCTCGGTGCCACGTGCTAGTGAGTATAGGAATAGGAGGATAGAGCAGATGAATGCGTGGCTAAAGAGTTGGTGCAGGAGGGAGGGCTTTAGTTTCCTGGATCACTGGGCCTGCTTCTGGGAAAGGTGGGACTTGTACAAGTCGGACGGGTTGCACCTGAACCAGAGCGGGACAAATATCCTTGCGGGGAGGTTTGCTAGCACTGTTCGGGGGGGTTTAAACTAAAATGGCAGGGGGTTGGGAACCTGAGCAGGGAGACAGAGGAAAGGAAAACAGGGATAAAAGCAAAAGATAGGAAGGAGAAAAACAAAAGTGGCAGTCAGAGAAATCAACGGTTTAAATCAAACGTGGCCACAGTAAATAATAATTCTAATAGGTCTAAGAGCGTTAAAAAAACAAGCCTGAAGGCTTTGATCTGGACGAGGGAATTGGATGTAATATCTCCAAATTTGCAGACGACACAAAGCTGGGCGGGAGGGTAAGCTGCGAGGAGGATGTCGGGAAACTCCAGTACGATTTGGACAGGTTGGGTGATTGGGCAGAAACATGGCAAATGCACTATAATGTGGATAAATGTGAGGTTATCCACTTTGGTGGCAAAAACAGGAAGGCAGATTATTATTTGAATGGCAATAGATTGGGAGAAGGGGAAGTGCAAAGAGACATGGGTGTCCTTGTGCACCAGTCGCTGAAGGTAAGCATGCAGGCGGTTAAGAAGGCAAATGGTATGTTGGCCTTCGTAGCAAGAGGGTTCGAGTACAGGAACAAGGATGTCTTGCTACAGTTGTACAGGGCCTTGGTGAGACCGCACCTTGAGTATTGTGTGCAGTTTTGGTCACCTTACCTGAGGAAGGACGTTCTTGCCATGGAGGGAGTGCAGCGAAGATTCACCAGGCTGATACCTGGGATGGCAGGAATGACGTATGAGGAGAGGTTGTGTCGATTGGGCTTATACTCACTGGAGTTTAGAAGATTGAGAGGGGATCTCATCGAAACCTATAAAATTCTGTCAGGTCTGGACAGACTAGATGCAGGAAGGATGTTTCTGATGGCCGGGGAGTCCAGAACCAGGGGTCATAGTCTAAGGATAAGGGGTAAGCCATTTAGGACTGAAATGAGGAGGAATTTCTTCACCCAGAGAGTGGTGAACCTGTGGAATTCTCTGCCACAGAGGGCGGTGGAGGCCAGTTCATTAAATATATTCAAGAAAGAGTTGGATATGTTTCTTGAGGCTGAAGGGATCAAGGGATATGGGGAAAAGGCAGGGACAGGGTACTGAATTTGGATGATCAGCCATGATCACATTGAATGGCGGAGCAGGCTCGAAGGGCCGAATGGCCTACTCCTGCTCCTATCATCTATGTTTCTATGTACTGAGGGAGCGCCGCACTGTCGGAGGGGCGGTACTGAGGGAGCGCCGCACTGTCGGAGGGGCGGTACTGAGGGAGCGCCGCACTGTCGGAGGGGCAGTACTGAGGGAGCGCCGCACTGTCGGAGGGGCGGTACTGAGGGAGCGCCGCACTGTCGGAGGGGCAGTACTGAGGGAGCGCCACACTGTCGGAGGGGCGGTACTGAGGGAGCGCCACACTGTCGGAGGGGCAGTACTGAGGGAGCGCCACACTGTCGGAGGGGCGGTACTGAGGGAGCGCCGCACTGTCGGAGGGGCAGTACTGAGGGAGCGCCGCACTGTCGGAGGGGCAGTACTGAGGGAGCGCCGCACTGTCGGAGGGGCGGTACTGAGGGAGCGCCGCACTGTCGGAGGGGCGGTACTGAGGGAGCGCCGCACTGTCGGAAGTGCCGTCTTTCAGATGAGTTAAACTAAGGCCCCGTCTGCCCTCTCGGGTGGATGTAAAAGATCCCACGGCCACTATTGGAAGAAGAGCAGGGGGAGTTCTCCCTGGTGTCCTGGGGCCAATATTTATCCCTCAATCAACATCACTGAAAACAGATGATCTGGTCATTATCACATCGCTGTTTATGGGAGCTTGCTGTGTGCAAATTGGCTGCCGCGTTTCCCACATTACAACAGCGACTGCACTTCAGAAAGTACTTCATTGGTTGTAAAGCGCTTTGGGACGTACGGTGGTAGTGAAAGACGCTATTATAAATGCAATCTTTTCTTTTTATATCCACATTATATTTGTTGAGTTGGTTTCTGTATATGCCTTTTTTGTGTGTGTGGGGGATTGATTTTTATGCTCACTGTGGTTAGAGAACATCAGCGATAGGAATTCACACTTTTGACACCCAGAACTATCTCGAGATATTAACAGCAGCTCATGGGAAAAGCTGTGGCCCACATGGTCAAGGAACGCAGCCTCACCCTTCCACACTCTGCGCAGACACGCCAAGGAACAGCTGCATAACACCAACACTGAGTCGGACCTGCCGACAGCCCAGCTTTTGAATGTAGTATCAAAACTTGAATCAGTATTGCGAGATGAAGCCTGGAGGGTTGCCATGATGACATGCCACAACAATGCACTGCTGGCTTCGCGCTGTACTAGAAATCTCTTCCCGTGGTTCCAAAAGAAGCAAGGCGCATTTGCAAAAAAAACAAAATTTGACACCGAGCCAGAAAAGGAGATATTAGTGCAGATGAGCAAAAGCTTGGTCAAAGAGGTCGGTTTTAAGGCGCGTCTTAAAGGAGGGGAGAGAGAGGCGGAGAGGTTTAGGGAGGGAATTCCAGAGCTCAGGGCCCAGGCGCCTGAAGGCACGGCCGCCAGTGGTGGAGCGATGGAAATCAGGGATGTTGAAGAGGCCAGAATTGGCGGAGGGCAGAGACCTCGGAGGATTATAGGGCTGGTGGAGATTACAGAGATAGGGAGGGGCGAGGCCATGGAGGTGGACACTTGTATCATACTGTAAAAATCGCTCAGTCACTCTGCACACCTAAATCCACTGCCTAAACTTCCAGTCTCTTTACATCGTATTTATAGCACAGAAACAGGCCATTCGGCCCAACTGGTCTATGCCGGTGTTTGTGCTCCACACGAGCCTCCTCCCACCCTTCTTCACCTCACCCTTCTATTCCTTTCTCCCTCATGTTTATCTAGCTTCCCCTTATGTGCATCTATGCTATTCACCTCAGCCGCTCTATGTGGTAGTGAGTTCTGTGATGCCTTAGTCCAGGAGTGCCCAAGCTGTTTGTCTTTGTGGGTCAGTTGGGTGTATAATATGGAGCCTCGAAGCTACATATAAAGATTAAATTGATGCTCCCATTAATGGTGACACCACCACCTCCAAGTTCTCCCCCAAGTCACAGACCATTCTGACTCGGAAGTATATCGGCCGATCCTTCATCATCGCTGGGTCAAAATCCTGGCACTCCCTCCCTAACGGCACTGTGGGAGCACCTTCACCACACGGACTGCAGCGGTTCAAGAAGGCGGCTCACCACCACCTTCTCAAGGACAACTAGGGATGGGCAATAAATGCTGGGCCTTGCCGGTGACGCACACATCCTGTGAACGAATAAAAAAAATCTGTAGCTAGCTGAAGTTGCTGATTGTGGTGATTATTCCTTGTTTAGTAAAAGTATTGTGATTGGTTGTTTGTTAACTGCCTTGGGATATATGTTGTAATCTCATTGGTAGTTGATGATCACATGATGTGTTGTGGCCACCTTAAATTCAGTTCTTTTCCAGCTTTGGTTGGGACTGGATGTGGGAAGATGTGCTGCAGATTTTAAAGTTAATAAAGCCTAGCTTTGGAAGGCAAATCTATTCTTTATTTCACTGATGCTGATAGATCTCACTGTTAATGATTTAGGATTTATCCAGTGAGGCAACTGTGCCCTTTCCAAACCTCCAGGTCAAGGAATTTCCAACAGGGCAAAGTAACGAGTCAGAAATACAAGCAATAGAAAGAAAGACTTGCATTTATATAGCACCTTGCACCACCTCAGGACGTCCCAAAGCTCTTTACAGCCAATGAAGTACTTTTAAGGTGTAGTCACTGTTGTAATGTAGGAATCATGGCAACCAGTTTGCGCACAGCAAGCTCCCACGAGCAGCAATGTGATAATGACCAGATAATCTGTTTTAGTGATGTTGATTGAGGGGTAATTACTGGCCAGAACTCCCCTGCTCTTCTCCACAATAGTACCGTGGGATCTTTTACATCAGTCCGAGATGCCTCGGCTTCAAGGGCTGGGTTACTGAGGCTCAGGCCCTGCATGCGGCCCAAGGGCCAGCATTTGGACGTCCCTGTGTTAGTTCAAGGATTTACCTTTCGGTGTGAAGCTGGGCCCATACAAAGGTGCCACCTTCGATCGCCCTGCCTGTGCTGGGCTAGCTGCACCCAGCTTGGCTTGCGATAGGGGTGCTACAATTGACCTGAGTGTCCTTATTGTAGGGTGGAGGAAAGATCAGTGTGGGGTGGCTCTCCTGATTGCTGTCGAGGTACCCCTGCCTGAACTCTACTGGGACATTTTTTTTTTAAATTCCACTTTATACAAAGCAGCTTTAGATGTCACAGGTGACCCCAGGTAAGCATATACCTCATCTGAGCATAGAATCCGAATGGCACAAAGCCCCCCCTTCCCATTCACTCCCATTGTACACAATCCCAATGGACCAAACCCCTTCCCATTCACTCCCATTGTACACAATCCCAATGGACCAAACCCCTTCCCATTCACTCCTACTGTACACAATCCCAATGGATCAAACCCCTTCCCATTCACTCCTACTGTACACAATCCCAATGGACCCAAACCCCTTCCCATTCACTCCCACTGTACACAATCCCAATGGACCCAACCCCTTCCCATTCACTCCCATTGTACACAATCCCAATGGACCAAACCCCTTCCCATTCACTCCCACTGTACATAATCCCAATGGACCAAACCCCTTCCCATTCACTCCCATTGTACACAATCCCAATGGACCCAACCCCTTCCCATTCACTCCTACTGTACACAATCCCAATGGATCAAACCCCTTCCCATTCACTCCCATTGTACATAATCCCAATGGACCAAACCCCTTCCCATTCACTCCTACTGTACACAATCCCAATGGACCCAAACCCCTTCCCATTCACTCCTACTGTACACAATCCCAATGGACCCAAACCCCTTCCCATTCACTCCCACTGTACACAATCCCAATGGACCCAACCCCTTCCCATTCACTCCCATTGTACACAATCCCAATGGACCCAAACCCCTTCCCATTCACTCCTACTGTACACAATCCCAATGGACCCAACCCCTTCCCATTCACTCCCACTGTACACAATCCCAATGGACCAAACCCCTTCCCATTCACTCCCACTGTACATAATCCCAATGGACCAAACCCCTTCCCATTCACTCCCACTGTACACAATCCCAATGGACCCAACCCCTTCCCATTCACTCCCATTGTACACAATCCCAATGGACCAAACCCCTTCCCATTCTCTCCCATTGTACATAATCCCAATGGACCAAACCCCTTCCCATTCACTCCTACTGTACATAATCCCAATGGACCCAACCCCTTCCCATTCACTCCCATTGTACACAATCCCAATGGACCCAAACCCCTTCCCATTCACTCCCACTGTACACAATCCCAATGGACCCAAACCCCTTCCCATTCACTCCCACTGTACACAATCCCAATGGACCCAAACCCCTTCCCATTCACTCCCACTGTACATAATCCCAATGGACTCAAACCCCTTCCCATTCACTCCCACTGTACACAATCCCAATGGACCCAACCCCTTCCCATTCACTCCCACTGTACACAATCCCAATGGACCCAAACCCCTTCCCATTCACTCCCACTGTACATAATCCCAATGGACCCAAACCCCTTCCCATTCACTCCCACTGTACACAATCCCAATGGACCCAAACCCCTTCCCATTCACTCCCACTGTACATAATCCCAATGGACTCAAACCCCTTCCCATTCACTCCTACTGTACACAATCCCAATGGACCCAAACCCCTTCCCATTCACTCCCACTGTACACAATCCCAATGGACCCAACCCCTTCCCATTCACTCCCACTGTACACAATCCCAATGGACCCAAACCCCTTCCCATTCACTCCCACTGTACACAATCCCAATGGACTCAAACCCCTTCCCATTCTCTCCCATTGTACAGAATCCCAGTGGATCAAATGCCTTCCCATTCACTCTCATCATATACAATTCCTGATCGTTACAGAGTAACTCATGTACATAACTTTCCCTGTTATCGGTTTGACACACTCGGCACATTAAATATATTCACTCTACTTATTTTAGTCAGGATTTTGACACATTTGCAGATGTAGTGCTATTTATTTAGCAGAATCATTCAATGTTTTCTGTTTGGGTTTAGGCTGAATTATATAATTAGTTGATTGTACTGGCTCTGATACAAGCTGCCTGTGTTCGCTCGAGTTTGTAGAGTCCTTATCTCAACATAACATTTCTTGGCAAACTCGTATGTTTATTGGGAATCCACTGCATTATATCTCTGGCAACTAACCAGCTGGAAGGGGTGGACCTGAGACAAGCCAGTCCTGGGACCAGGAGGGGTTGATGTGAGACAGGCAGGTCTTGGGACCAGGAGGGATGGATGTGAGACAGGCAGGTTCTGAAACCAGGAGGGGTGGACCTGAGACAGGCAGGTCCTGGGACCAGGAGGGGTGGACCTGAGACAGGCAGGTTCTGAAACCAGGAGGGGTGGACCTGAGACAGGCAGGTCCTAGGACCAGGAGAGGTGGACCTGAGACAGGCAGGTCCTGGGACCAGGAGGGGTGGACCTGAGACAGGCAGGTCCTGGGACCAGGAGAAGTGGACCTGAGACAGGCAGGTCCTGGGACCAGGAAGGGTTGATGTGAGACAGGCAGGTCCTGGGACCAGGAGAGGTGGACCTGAGACAGGCCGGTCCTGGGACCAGGAGAGGTGGACCTGAGACAGGCCGGTCCTGGGACCAGGAGGGGTGGACCTGAGACAGGCAGGTTCTGAAACCAGGAGGGGTGGACCTGAGACAGGCAGGTCCTGGGACCAGGAGGGGTGGACCTGAGACAGGCAGGTTCTGGGACCAGGAGAAGTGGACCTGAGACAGGCAGGTCCTGGGACCAGGAGAGGTGGACCTGAGACAGGCAGGTCCTGGGACCAGGAGAGGTGGACCTGAGACAGGCAGGTTCTGAGACCAGGAGAGGTGGACCTGAGACAGGCAGGTCCTGGGACCAGGAGAGGTGGACCTGAGACAGGCAGGTTCTGGGACCAGGAGAGGTGGACCTGAGACAGGCAGGTTCTGAAACCAGGAGGGGTGGACCTGAGACAGGCCGGTCCTGGGACCAGGAGGGGTAGATCTGAGACAGGCAGGTTCTGGGACCAGGAGAAGTGGACCTGAGACAGGCAGGTCCTGGGACCAGGAGAGGTGGACCTGAGACAGGCAGGTTCTGAGACCAGGAGAGGTGGACCTGAGACAGGCAGGTCCTGGGACCAGGAGAGGTGGACCTGAGACAGGCAGGTTCTGGGACCAGGAGAGGTGGACCTGAGACAGGCAGGTTCTGAAACCAGGAGGGGTGGACCTGAGACAGGCCGGTCCTGGGACCAGGAGGGGTAGATCTGAGACAGGCAGGTTCTGGGACCAGGAGAAGTGGACCTGAGACAGGCAGGTTCTGGGACCAGGAGAAGTGGACCTGAGACAGGCCGGTCCTGGGACCAGGAGGGGTGGACCTGAGACAGGCAGGTCCTGGGACCAGGAGAAGTGGACCTGAGACAGGCCGGTCCTGGGACCAGGAGGGGTGGACCTGAGACAGGCAGGTCCTAGGACCAGGAGAGGTGGACCTGAGACAGGCCGGTCCTAGGACCAGGAGAGGTGGACCTGAGACAGGCAGGTTCTGAGACCAGGAGGGGTTGATGTGAGACAGGCAGGTTCTGAGACCAGGAGGGGTGGACCTGAGACAGGCAGGTCCTGGGACCAGGAGAGGTGGACCTGAGACAGGCAGGTCCTAGGACCAGGAGAGGTGGATCTGAGACAGGCAGGTTCTGAGACCAGGAGGGGTGGATCTGAGACAGGCAGGTTCTGAGACCAGGAGAGGTGGATCTGAGACAGGCAGGTTCTGAAACCAGGAGGGGTGGACCTGAGACAGGCCGGTCCTGGGACCAGGAGGGGTAGATCTGAGACAGGCAGGTTCTGAGACCAGGAGGGGTGGACCTGAGACAGGCAGGTTCTGGGACCAGGAGGGGTGGACCTGAGACAGGCAGGTTCTGGGACCAGGAGGGGTGGACCTGAGACAGGCAGGTTCTGGGACCAGGAGGGGTAGATCTGAGACAGGCAGGTTCTGGGACCAGGAGAGGTGGACCTGAGACAGGCAGGTCCTAGGACCAGGAGGGGTGGACCTGAGACAGGCAGGTCCTGGGACCAGGAGAGGTGGACCTGAGACAGGCAGGTTCTGGGACCAGGAGGGGTGGACCTGAGACAGGCAGGTTCTGGGACCAGGAGAGGTGGACCTGAGACAGGCAGGTTCTGGGACCAGGAGGGGTGGACCTGAGACAGGCCGGTCCTGGGACCAGGAGAGGTGGACCTGAGACAGGCAGGTTCTGAGACCAGGAGAGGTGGACCTGAGACAGGCCGGTCCTAGGACCAGGAGAGGTGGACCTGAGGCAGGCCGGTCCTGGGACCAGGAGGGGTTGATGTGAGACAGACCGGTCCTGGGACCAGGAGAGGTGGACCTGAGACAGGCCGGTCCTAGGACCAGGAGGGGTGGACCTGAGACAAGCAGGTCCTAGGACCAGGAGGGGTGGACCTGAGACAGGCTAGTCCTGGGACCAGGAGGGGTTGATGTGAGACAGGCAGGTCCTGGGACCAGGACGGGTGGACCTGAGACAAGCCAGTCCTGGGACCAGGAGGGGTTGATGTGAGACAGGCAGGTCCTGGGACCAGGACGGGTGGACCTGAGACAAGCCAGTCCTGGGACCAGGAGGGGTTGATGTGAGACAGGCAGGTCCTGGGACCAGGACGGGTGGACCTGAGACAAGCCAGTCCTGGGACCAGGAGAGGTGGACCTGAGACAGGCAGGTCCTGGGACCAGGAGGGGTGGACCTGAGACAGGCCGGTCCTGGGACCAGGAGAGGTGGACCTGAGACAGGCCGGTCCTAGGACCAGGAGAGGTGGACCTGAGACAGGCAGGTCCTGGGACCAGGAAGGGTTGATGTGAGACAGACCGGTCCTGGGACCAGGAGAGGTAGATCTGAGACAGGCAGGTCCTGGGACCAGGAGAGGTGGACCTGAGACAGGCCGGTCCTAGGACCAGGAGAGGTGGACCTGAGACAGGCCGGTCCTAGGACCAGGAGAGGTGGACCTGAGACAGGCAGGTCCTGGGACCAGGAAGGGTTGATGTGAGACAGACCGGTCCTGGGACCAGGAGAGGTAGATCTGAGACAGGCAGGTCCTGGGACCAGGAGAGGTGGATCTGAGACAGGCAGGTCCTGGGACCAGGAGAGGTGGACCTGAGACAGGCCGGTCCTAGGACCAGGAGAGGTGGACCTGAGACAGGCAGGTCCTGGGACCAGGAGGGGTTGATGTGAGACAGACCGGTCCTGGGACCAGGAGAGGTGGACCTGAGACAGGCCGGTCCTAGGACCAGGAGGGGTAGATCTGAGACAGGCCGGTCCTGGGACCAGGAGGGGTAGATCTGAGACAGGCAGGTCCTGGGACCAGGAGGGGTAGATCTGAGCTGGGCAGGTCCTAGGACCAGGAGGGGTCGATCTGAGACAGGCTGGTCCTGGGACCAGGAGGGGTAGATCTGAGCTGGGCAGGTCCTGAGACCAGGAGAGGTGGACCTGAGACAGGCCGGTCCTGGGACCAGGAGGGGTAGATCTGAGCTGGGCAGGTCCTGAGACCTGGGAGGTAGACCTGTCACTGGGGTCTGAGATTCCTCCCTCTCAGCTGCTGATAACTCAATAACTCAATGCCCTAATGGCTAAGGTGGTTCTGGCCAGAAAAGTGTCGGGACCGGTCAATCACACACACATTTTCGAGCTCCACCAGATCCCGCACAGACTCACTCCGGTGGGGGGGGCCTTAAACCTCAGTTCTAACCAACCTGTACCTAAGTTCTCTGGTCAGTGGGTTGTAGCTCTGACTCCACTGATGTGGAATTCTCAGCAGTTTGGTTTGGAGAATCTGAAGTGTGGGGATGGCTCTCTAGGCGAGTCAGACACTGGGCAACCTTATTAAAAAAAATATATATCCAGAGAGTCTTTTTTTCCCCCCTTTTTTAGTGGAAAATTTGTCAGTTAATCCAGGACAGGCTGGCCCCTTGCAAGTCAATGGTCTGTGCCCCTCCGAGTCACTCCAGGGGTCTGCTGGGTCCCCGCCCTGTTCCAGTTGCAGGAGGACCACACACACAATTCTTTGTTTTGAAGTGAGAAGCTTTCCTTATAAAGACGTGAAGCCCCGGCGTCACATCCGCCAGCTGTGGGGGACTGACCTGATGCTCACATTCCTGCTCCGTGAGATACAGCGGGAGGAACTGACGAGCGGCCAAGGGGGCATAACAAAACCTGTCCTCCACAAAGGAAAGAATGTTACGATGTGGGAGTGGTGGTTGGGGGGTGTAATCTTTCAAAGGCTTCACGTACTTGTCCTTAACCACCCCCCCACTCACCGCTGAAAAACCTACAAAACCATCTACATTGAGGAATATAGAATTACCTCTCCCTCCCTTGTTGCCAATGTACTCAACGAGATCCAGCTGTCACCTCTGACTCCTTCCTTGCCTCTGGCTCTGTTTTTCCTGGGAACGGCTGCTTCTGCGAGTTAGAAAATCAACAACATATTGAATTCCTTTTTTTAATTGGGGGTGTGGGGGTGGGTGGGCGTAGACTCACACAGCACAGAAGGAGGCCATTTGGCCCATCGTGCCCACATTGAAAGAGCTCTCCAATTAGTCCCGCCACTCCATCCTCCCCCCCCCGGCCCTGCGCTCTCCCCATAGCCCTGCAAATTTGCCCTTTTCAAGAAGATATCCAATTCCCTTTTTAAAAGTTACTATTAAATCTGCTTGGTCAAACAGGTAGGTTTTAAGGAGGTTCGGAGAGGGAATTCGAGATCTTAGCGCCAATGTTCACTCTAAGTTTGTTTTCTGCGCGGGGTACCTTTAAATTTGCCATGCGGTATTTTAGAAGGAGCAGCTTGCGAGGAACCTTCCCGATTGCTGTGGGGCTGCACACGCGCGCAGCCTCGAGGGGACGTTGTTTATCACCCAGACAGCTGAAGGGCACGGCCGCCAATGGTGGGGCAAGGTGAAGGGGGGGCAAGGTGATGGGGCAAGGTGAGGGGGGGGCGGGGGGGGCAAGGTGAGGGGGGGGGCGGGGGGGCAAGGTGAGGGGGGGGCGGGGGGGCAAGGTGAGGGGGGGGTGGGGCAAGGTGAGGGGGGGGTGGGGCAAGGTGATGGGGGGGCGGGGGGGCAAGGTGATGGGGGGCGGGGGGGCAAGGTGATGGGGGGCGGGGGGGCAAGGTGATGGGGGGCGGGGGGGCAAGGTGATGGGGGGCGGGGGGGCAAGGTGATGGGGGGGCGGGGGGGCAAGGTGAAGGGGGGGGTGGGGCAAGGTGAAGGGGGGGGCAAGGTGAAGGGGGGGCAAGGTGATGGGGGGGCGGGGGGGGCAAGGTGAGGGGGGGGCGGGGGGGCAAGGTGAGGGGGGGGGGCGGGGGGCAAGGTGAAGGGGAGGGGGGGCAAGGTGAAGGGGGGGGTGGGGCAAGGTGAAGGGGGGGTGGGGCAAGGTGAAGGGGGGTGGGGCAAGGTGAAGGGGGGTGGGGCAAGGTGAAGGGGGGGGTGGGGCAAGGTGAAGGGGGGGGTGGGGCAAGGTGAAGGGGGGTGGGCAAGGTGAAGGGGGGGGTGGGCAAGGTGAAGGGGGGGTGGGGCAAGGTGAAGGGGGGGCGTGGGGCAAGGTGAAGGGGGGGCGTGGGGCAAGGTGAAGGGGGGGGCGTGGGGCAAGGTGAAGGGGGGGGCGTGGGGCAAGGTGAAGGGGGGGCGTGGGGCAAGGTGAAGGGGGGGCGTGGGGCAAGGTGAAGGGGGGGCGTGGGGGGGGTGTGGTGGGGGGGGGTGGTGGGGTGGGGGTGGGGGGGTGGGGTGGTGGGTGTGGGGGGGGGGTTGGGGGGGGGGCAAGGCTGTGGAGGGATTCGATGATGTAGATTTTGAATTCAATGCTTTATAGGCATTGGACTTCACTGTCTGTAGGGTGCTTTGGGATGTCCTGCAGTCGTGAAAGGCAACTTATTGTGATATGAGTGCCACAGATTTACGACCCTCTGAGAGAAGAAATTCCTCCTCATCTCAGTTCTAAAAGGGCGACCCTTTATTCTGAAACTGTGCCCCCGAGTTCTAGATTCCCCCACGAGGGGCAACATCCTCTCTGCATCTACCCTGTCGAGCCCCCTCAGAATCTTATATGTTTCAATAAGATCACCTCTCATTCTTCTAAACTCCAATGAGTATAGGCCCAACCTGCTCAACCTTTCCTCATAAGACAACCCCTTCATCTCAGGAATCAACCTCGTGAACCTTCTCTGAACATTCTATAGTTCCCATCACCCTGTGAGCTCGCTGACCTCCATTGGCTCCCAGTCCGGCAACGCCTCGATTTTAACATTTCCATCCTTGTTTTCAAATCCCTCCGCGGCCCTCCTCGCCCCTCCCTATCTCTGTAATCTCCTCCAGCCCCACAACCCCCCGAGATATCTGCACTCCTCTAATTCTGGCCTCTTGCGCATCCCCCGATTTCCATCGCTCCCACAGTGCGGCGCTCCCTCAGTACTGCCCCTCCGACAGTGCGGCGCTCCCTCAGTACCGCCCCTCCGACAGTGCGGCGCTCCCTCAGTACCGCCCCACCGACAGAGCGGCGCTCCCTCGGCACCGCCCCTCCGACAGTGCGGCGCTCCCTCGGCACCGCCCCTCCGACAGTGCGGCGCTCCCTCAGCACTGCCCCTTCGACAGTGCGGCGCTCCCTCAGCACTGCCCTGGAGTGTCGGCCTGGATGTTTGTGCACAAGTCTCTGGAGTGGGACTGTGAACCCACAACCTTCTGACTGAGAGGCAAGGGTGCTACCCTCCTGAGCCACGGCTGACAGTGCGAGCGAAACAATCTCTATAGTTCCAGATGGGGGAATGGGTCAGAGGGGCACTCGGTGTCCAACCTGCTTATAAAGAGCAATCATCTCGATTGAAAGAGAGGTTTGGGGAGATCTTATCTGAGGCTACTAGCAGCATTGTGTGCATGGGCGTGTTTGCTAGAGAATCAAAGGTCAGAGCCTTGAAACCAGGTGGCACATGTTGCCATGGTAACGGAACGCATTAACCTTTTTTCTGGATGCTCACCTGTGTTGAGCATTACACCCTTCCAACCTGCAGCTAACCCATCACAGATGGTGGGTCCGAGTGCCAAGCGTGGCAGTTGGTGATGCAAAAACCCATCAGTTCACGCGGTCAATCTGGCCAAACATCGAGTTCCGAGGGCCAGTTTAATATGATTCAGGCTGCAGTGACAGGCCCAGCTGCACATTCCAGACAGCATTAGCGAACAGCCACTGCGCTTCAGCTCCATTCCGGGGCTTTTCATTCCAAACCCAGCCTGATTCATGAGGCACACTACAGAACAATATTACTCATACACCATCTGACACTAACATCACAGTATATAAACTGTGGGGAAAGAAAGACACACAGCAAGAGGGAGAGTCAGAAAGTGAGGGAGAGGGAGGAAGAGAGAGACAGAGAGAGGGGGGGGAGAGAGAGAGGGAGAGTGACAGAGAAAGAGAGAGAGACGAGAGGGCGAGTCAGAAAGTGACAGAGAGAGAGAGATAGAGAGAGGGGAGAGTCAGAGTGTGACAGAGGGAGAGAGAGGAGGGAGAGTGACAGAGAGTGAGAGAGAGTCAACAAGAGGGAGAGTCAGAGAGTGACAGAGAGGGAGAGCGAGGGAGAGAGAAGGAGGGAGAGACAGAGTGACAGAGAGGGAGAGTCAGAGAGAGACGGAGACAGACAGAGTCAGAGAGTGATAGAGAGAGAGACACGAGAAGGAGAGTCAGAGACTGAGAGAGAAAGTGAGAGACAGACAAAGAGAGAGGGGAGAGAGAGAGGGAGAGTCAGAGTGAGAGAGAGAGACGGGAGGGAGAGTCAGGGAGTGAGAGAGACAGAGAGAGAGACGGGAGGGAGAGTCAGGGAGTGAGCGAGAGAGAGACGGGAGGGAGAGTCGGAGTGAGAGAGACAGAGAGAGATGGGAGGGAGAGTCAGGGAGTGAGAGGGAGAGACAGACAGAGAAAGGGGGAGAGTCAGACAGTAACAGAGAGAGACAATGAGAGGGAGAGTCAGAGTAACAGACAGGCAGAGAGAGGGAGAGGAGGGAGGGAAGGAGGGAGAGAGAGGGAGAGACAGACAGAGGGGCGGGAGAGAAGGAGAGAGAGACTAAGAGGTGGAACTGACAGACAGGCAGGTACAGAGAAAGGCAGAAAGATTTAGAGATAGAGAGATTGACTGATACAGGCACACACACACAGAAATAGACGGACTGAGAAAGATAGTGAGATTCAGACGGAGATAAAGACTGACACAGACCAATATACAAAACTGACACAGAGAGAAAGAAACATACGGCGAATTTACCCATAGACTGACGACGTCAGACAAAGAAACAGACAAAACATCACGATCCTTACTTTCCTAAGGCACAGTTATGGTCTCACCGATACCCTGTCCTGCACTGAGCCCTCTTCACAATCCCCTTCGATTGCCATTCAGAGAAGGTTTACTGGACTAATACCTGGAATGGGCGGGTTGTCTTATGAGGAAAGGTTGGACAGGCTAGGCTTGTATCAGCTGGAGTTTAGAAGAGTAAGAGGTGACTTGATTGAAACATACAAGATCCTGAGGGGTTTTGACAGGGTGGATGTGGAGCGGATGCTTCCTCTTGTGGGAGAATCTAGAACTAGGGGGTCACTGTTTAAAAATAAGGGGTCGCCCATTTAAGACAGAGATAAGGAGAAATTTTTTCTCAGAGGGTTGTGGGTCTTTGGAACTCTCTTCCTCAGGAGGGCGGTGGAAGCAGAGTCTTTGAATATTTTTAAGGCAGAGGTAGATAGATTCTTGATAAGCAAGGAGGTGAAAGGTTATCGGGGGTATAATGATCAGTAACCTGTCATTCTGGAATGGTACACTAGGTGGTGCTGTATGTATATAAGAGTGGGCTACCCACGATGCACTAGGCTACCCCACTCCTGGTACCATGTTATGTTCATTAATAACTAGTCGTTTTTATTATAGTCCACATGTGCTCAATAAAGTGTCCAGCAAAAGCTAGCTGTTCTTAATAAAAATGACTAGTTATTAATGAACATAACAGGGGGTAGGCGGGAATGTGGAGTAATCAGGTCAGCCATGATCTTATTGAATGGCGGAGCAGGCTCGAGGGGCCGACTTCTGCTCCTAATTCAGACGTTCGTATGGAGCCCTACACACACACAGACAGACACACACACAGACACACTGTCCATCTACTTCCAGGCATCCATTTCCCACATCTGTCTGTATAGGTTGAGGTAAGATGACACCTTGGGGGAAAGGGAGATATTATCTTGCTTTGTATTCCAAGGCAGCATCACCGGAACCTTAACAGTGGGAAACTGGCATTGTGACAGACTCCAGCACTCATCTACCTCCTGTCCACCCCCCCACACACAACACGCTCAGAGATCAGCACCGCCTCTTCCTGGGCTGATTTTGAAACCGGGAATTGAGAGATGAAAGTTTAAGAACATAAGAAATAGGAGCAGGAGGAAGCCATTCGGCCCCTCGAGCCTGCTCCACCATTCAGTAAGATCATGGCTGATCTTCTACCTCATCTCCACTTTCCTGCACTATCCCCATATCCCTTAATTCCCAAAAATCTATCGATTTCTGTCTTGAATATACTCAAGGATGGACATCAATGGGAGACCTAGATGATTAGAGGGATGTGTTAAATCTGTGAGTTGTTCAAGTAATTAATACTCAGACTTAATCAGTAACAATAAAACAGGTCTTTACTGGTTGGAGGTAGGGACTATACGTAGGTCTTTACTTCATGCCCACAGGCGGGAACTGAGGGGAGATCAGTACCCACAGTACTATTTATACCCCTATGGCCAGGAGTGGTACTGCGTATCACTACGCCCAACAAGTAGTGCAGTCCTGTCCATAGGTTCAAAGTAGCACACATATTACATACACAACATTCCTCCCTTCCTAGCTTTACAGTCATCTCCCCATTTAACATAACGTAATAACATATATACATATATAACTTCAGGTTTACATAACAGAATAACATAGATAACTTCATGTCAAAACAGATCACAGATTCAGTCTCTGCGGAAAACAGTTCACAGATTCAATCTCTGTGGTGGAGTCGGTTCACGTTGCTGGAGTGACTCATTCAATAGTCCTTCCATGGATTTAACAGTTTGAACTTCCGAACTGAATTGGCTCCGTTCGGAGGGACCACGTGTGTGATCTGGTAGAGGTAATAATGGTTCAGATGGGTCATCTTCTGTTTCGACTTTTCCTTTTCTGCTTCTTGGAGACTCTCTGGGCTCCACTGTCAGCTGCCAGCTGCATGCGCAGTTCCTCCTTCTCTCCCTCCTTTTTCCGTAGTAGAGCCACCTTCTCCCGATGTTCCGTAGACTTTCGGTGCTCCTCCATGATTTCTGTATGGTGGGAGTCGAAGTTACAAGTTGGGCAGGACAGGACATAGTAATATTCGGTGTCGTCCTGATCTAGGCCAGCGAGAGGGTCTTCTATTTCCTCCATACCCAGCTGGGCGTTAGCCAGCTTTTGTTCCAAGTCCAGACATCTTTCCTGAAGAGACTTCTTCATGCGTACCTCTTCATCCAGCTTTTTCTGGGCTTTCAGCAAGTCGTTTACTAATGACCTCATTTGAGATTTTACTACTTCAACTTCTTTTGGAGATTGATTGATCGGACTATTCAATCCCTCTACCGGAGCAGCTGTTTCAGCGGTCTGTTGTTCTACGTTGACGTGAGTCAGCGTACTTTTGGCATCCAAGGGCTGCTCTGTTGCAGTCATCTCAGTCTGTGTTGCCACCTCAGCTCTTCCAATAACCTTTGAGAGCTCCGAACCCCTTTCGTTTGAATATTGAAGTTCGTGTTCAAGTTTTTCCCATTTCAGAGTCCTGTCCTTCAGCATATGCAGGAGTTGGCTGACCGTTAACTCCTCTGACATCAGACGTTTTGTGTGCTCCTGCTCCATTTTCTCCATCAGCTGCTTATGTTGTCTTTCCAGATTCTCCAACTCTATATCAAAGAACTCTTTCGTTGCATTCAACTCTTGCTCACAACGGCGAAGCATTTGTTCTAATTGCTGTTGTAGTTTGAAATGGAGTTGAGTTCGAGCCCGGTGTCCCTCAGAAATGGGCACATCAGTAGACTTGCCAGACTCAGAATCCACAGTTAAACTATGTTGTTGTTGCTCAGTGGAATTCTGTGCTGAAACTTTGTCTTTTGCACCTGAGTTGGGCTTACCATCATCCGTTCCAGAGTCTGGGCCGACTATCTTCACCGAGTTCTCACTCGTTATTGTTTGTAGGAAATGCCAGTCCATATTCATTTTCCTAATCCACTCCCGTCCTAGTAGTGGAGAACCTCCTTCAGATATCACATATAAGTCCATTATTTGACTGTCTTCGCCCTTGTGGACCACTGCAACCTCTATTTTCCCGATGGGGTACACTCTTTGCCCCGTGTATGTTTCCAATATAATCCCCGTATCCTGTAGGGGAATATGTTGGAATAACTTTCCGTAATCTTTCTTATTTATGACCGTCAATGCCGATCCAGTGTCCAATTCCAGTTTTACTTGGACTCCTTCTATCTGAAGAGTGACCCAAATTGTCTGGAGGTCTGCACCCTTACCAGCGTTGAGTACTCTTAAGCTAGCCAGTTCATTACTGCTAGCGTCTGAATCGGACTCCTGTTCGGTCACCTTGTGTACCTTTGCGTATTTTCCTTGCGGTGACTTCTTGTTGCTGGTCTTCTTCGCTGACCTGCATACTCTAGCTATATGTCCAAGCCTACCACAAGTTCTACATTCTTGGTTTTTAAACCAACACTGGTTCTGATCATGCGTTGTCTTTCCACAACGATAACATTTGCCAGAACTCACACCCAATTTGTGTGCACTGAGCTCCGGTGACCGTAGCTGCATTACTGCCGTGCCTCTCGCTGCGGCTTCGTGTGCTGCTGCCATAGTGACCGCCTTCTCAAGCGTCAGCTCATTCTCCTCGAGCAGTCGCTTTTGTGTATCCTGTTTAAATAAACCACACACAAATTTGTCTCGAAGTGCCTCTGTCAGTCCCGTTCCAAACTGGCAATATTTCGCTAATTTACGCAATTCCAGCAAATAATCAGCATTGCTTTCATGCTGTAGCTGCCTTCTGTCGTAAAATTTAAATCGTTCCGCTAGCATCAGCGGCGTGGGGTTTAGATGATCTTTCAGGACAGTAACAATCTCATCGAACGTCTTATCCGCCGGTTCATCTGGTGATAACAGGTGTTTCAATTGCCCGTATGTCTTCGCACCCATTAAATTTAATAATGTTAGAGCTTTATCTTGGTCACGAATTTTATTGGCCTTACAATAATTTTTTTACTCTTTCAACATATATGGCCCAATCTTCGAGGTCACTATCAAAGGTGCTAATATTCCCGTGTTTAGGCATTGTAGATTTGCAATTTCTCAGATTTTTTTAAATTTTTTACTGCTATCCAAGATGGCGGCTTCCCGCTCTTGCCGTCGTCCTCCGCCCACAAAATGGCGGTTTTCCCGCGCTTGGCGGTCTTCACCCGTCCCCCAACGCCGTCTCCCTTCAGCCCCCGAGTGCAGCCCTTATCTTCGCCGCGATCGCCCGAGTGCGGCCCTTATCAGCGGATGCGATCGCTGGATCGCGAAGCGGCTCTCGGCTCTTATCAGGAGATGCGATCGCTCCGTTGAAACGCCTCCCGCTCGAAGCGGCTCTCGCGCCCTATTCCTCCAGCTCCCCCAGCCCCGTTCGTGCGGCCAACGCGGTCGACTGCCTGTCGCGTCGCTGCCCGGCTCAGACAACGGCTTACCCACCACCAAGCTGGAGAAGAAGCTGACGGTCGCCGATGGAGGCTCCGAGGTCAGGATGTCTTCCAGTGGGGTGGAGAGGGTGGAAACCTCTCTGCAACGTCCTGGCTGTGGACGAAGCTGCCGTGGAGTGACTGCCGCAGGGTCCGAATCAGACTCGTCGCCAGTGTTAAATCTGTGAGTTGTTCAAGTAATTAATACTCAGACTTAATCAGTAACAATAAAACAGGTCTTTACTGGTTGGAGGTAGGGACTATACGTAGGTCTTTACTTCATGCCCACAGGCGGGAACTGAGGGGAGATCAGTACCCACAGTACTATTTATACCCCTATGGCCAGGAGTGGTACTGCGTATCACTACGCCCAACAAGTAGTGCAGTCCTGTCCATAGGTTCAAAGTAGCACACATATTACATACACAACAGGATGGGCTTCGATGGGAGAGTTAGGGTACTGGAGGGATGGGCTTCGATGGGAGAGTTAGGGTACTGGAGGGATGGGCTTCGATGGGAGAGGTAGAGTACTGGAGGGATGGGCTTCGATGGGAGAGTTAGGGTACTGGAGGGATGGGCTTCGATGGGAGAGTTAGGGGACTGGAGGGATGGGCTTCGATGGGAGAGTTAGGGTACTGGAGGGATGGGCTTCGATGGGAGAGGCAGGGTACGGGAGGGATGGGCTTCGATGGGGGAGGCAGGGTACTGGAGGGATGGGTTTCAATGGGAGAGTGAAAGTACTAGGATAGGCTTTGGGTTGAGAGTTTTATTGGAGGGATGGGCTTCAATGGAGAGTTAGGACACTAGAAGGATGGGCTTCAATGGGAGAGTGAGAATACTAGAAGGATGGGCTTCGATGGGAGAGTTAGGGTACTGGAGGGATGGGCTTCGATGGGAGAGTCAGGGTACTGGAGGGATGGGCTTCGATGGGAGAGTCAGGGTATTGGAGGGATGGGCTTCGATGGGAGAGTCAGGGTACTGGAGGGATGGGCTTCGATGGGAGAGTTAGGGGACTGGAGGGATGGGCTTCGATGGGAGAGTTAGGGTACTGGAGGGATGGGCTTCGATGGGAGAGTCAAGGTACTGGAGGGATGGGCTTCGATGGGAGAGTTAGGGTACTGGAGGGATGGGCTTTGATGGGAGAGTTAGGATAAAGAGTGACGAGTGTCAGTGGTCCAAAAGGTCTTATCTAATCCTTCAGAAAGGTCAGTTGATACCATGGACTGCTCACAGCATATTGTACTACAAACTAGAAAGTAAGACGTGGGGCGATTTCCTCTCATCCCTGTCCCGTGAAATTGTAAAGCCGTTCAGGGGTATGATTTGTGCTGTAGGTTGGGATCCGAGGAACTCAACTCGTTTCTGACTTGTTTAAAAACCCAGCTTTGAAATTTACACCCTTTGGGTTGAATTCCCACATGCACCCGTTGAATGTAACACAGTCACCAACATATTTAGTTTAAATAGGTTAGCGGCTCTGTTTAAATAGTCAGGATGGGAATTTAACTCGAACACACGAGCCAGTCTGAGGGGGGAATTAAAAGCCCAAGGCCTAGAAATTGGGTTGGGGCGCCAAAGTGGCGCAAAAGTTGCCTGAGTGCAGGATTTAGCGCAGCGTTCGAGGCTTTAGCGATCGTCAGATATTCAGTTCCATTGCCCCTAGAGGGAGACGGGGCGAGGCTCGAGGCGCTCCGCGTCCCTCTTAGGGCGCTGAAACTGAATATCGCAGCGCAACGTGCCGCAGCGCCACACGCTGCGGCACGGCACGCTGCGGTACTGCAGGCCTTCCTCCCATTGTTAAGGGGGAGGGGCCTGCAACAGCGCGATCCCCGCTCGCGAGTGCCGGCAAACGAGCCCGACACCAAGGAGAAGTGTCGGGCTCTCGGGAAACAGCCGGCAATGCCGCGGGGGGCGGGGGGTCAGGAGGCTGGGGACGGAGGTGCTGGCAGGCGGCCACCAAAAAAGGCGGCCGCCCCGCACCTCCACCTTAACTTGCGCCGCTGCCGGCACAGTAAGGCCCCGTGAACCGGGCGCGGGTAGCGAACGGTGCAACTGCGCCGTTCGCTACCAAATATCGCGAACGGGGCGCTGCACACACCGATGACGTCATCGGTGGCGGCGCAGCGCAAATGGCTAACGCCACCATTAGCGCCCCTGCTGAATATCGCGGGAGGCGCAGCCAGTGGCGCTACAGCCACTGACTGCCTCTTTAGGCGCTAACAGGTGGCGCTACTCACCCAATTTCTCCCCCCAAAGGTTTTGGGAGGGGTTAAACTTTAAACAGACGCAATAAACCGAAACGCCGAAGAGGCAAAACAAAAATAGTTTATTGCATAAATACAATCGATTAGTTTGAATTATTAAAAAGGAATATAAAAAAAACTGTGTTTAAAATGCTCCGGTGCCTTCGGTTTCTGTCTGTAACCCTATTGTGAAGTGCGTGTCATATACATCAACGTCACTGTGATTTCTCAACTCCTTTTTCACACAAAGCTGTTCTTATACCGGCAGGTGATATTTGCTGAATCCCCAGGAGCTGGCGAATGACTCCAGTTTTCCCACAAGGAGCGTTCTTCCAAGTTCAGTCATGATGCAAAGGGGCCAGGATACTGCGTGGTTGACACAGTCAAAAATGAGAAGTGGGAACGGGAACAGAGCCATGATTCACAAACTGCAGCCAAAGTCAGAGGTACCGATTCTCCACAGGTTCAGTCACGAACAGGTCCCCTTCCCCCTCATCTCCCCGTGGGCAAGGAGTCCTCCTGAAGTAAGTACCAAGCCAAAGATTGATAAACATCTTTTCAGCTCTGAACAAAAAAAGTGAATTTTCAGCTCTCAGTCAGCAAGTCTCACTGGCAAATGCAATTCATTTCCACAGTTTTCCACCCTTCATTGGGATTGTGCACAGCAGGAGTGAATGGGAAGGGGTTTGGTCCATTGGGATTGTGTACAATAGGAGTGAATGGGAAGGGGTTTGGGTCCATTGGGATTGTGAACAGTGGGAGTGAATGGGAAGGGGTTTGGGTCCATTGGGATTGTGAACAGTGGGAGTGAATGGGAAGGGGTTGGGTCCATTGGGATTGTGTACAATGGGAGTGAATGGGAAGGGGTTTGGTCCATTGGGATTGTGTACAATAGGAGTGAATGGGAAGGGGTTTGGTCCATTGGGATTGTGTACAATAGGAGTGAATGGGAAGGGGTTTGGTCCATTTGGATTGTGTACAATGGGAGTGAATGGGAAGGGGTTTGGTCCATTGGGATTGTGTACAATAGGAGTGAATGGGAAGGGGTTTGAGTCCATTTGGATTGTGTACAATGGGAGTGAATGGGAAGGGGTTTGGTCCATTGGGATTGTGTACAATAGGAGTGAATGGGAAGGGGTTTGGTCCATTTGGATTGTGTACAATGGGAGTGAATGGGACGAGGTTTGGTCCATTGGGATTCTACACTAAGATCAGTTACATGCTTATTTGGAGTCACTGGTATGAATGGCAGCCCCTCACATGCTGGGCTTCAACCCAGGTGGTCATGTTCAGGCCTCTCCATGACCATCCTCAACTCAATTCATCCATCAGTGGGCAGGTTTCCCTCCAGTGGCGGAGAGGCTGAGAGTCCAAGTGATTCGGCGAGTTGCATGAAGCATCTTCCCAATCGATCCCCGACTGTTCCTCAAGGTTCCTGCACCTGCTGGTCTCCGGGCCTCATTGCAGCAGCTCTTCCGCACCCCCCATGGACCAGCTCCTTGCCTGCACCAGAAGGTGCTGCCAAATACCGATTGGGATTCACGTCTTCCGGACAAAGTGTCCACGGCAATTCTTGCTGAGGGAAAAGTTGAGTCGGGTCAAGACTTGCTCACTTGAAGGGTTGCGCATTTTAAGAAACTAACCCAGCACGGGGCCTGTGGTTAGTGACAGCTGCTGCTCGCTGTGTGATCGAGGCAGAGAAAGACTGATTCCCCATCCCCACAGACAAGGGAGGCAGTTGCTCGCAGACAAATACCATTCCGTGTTTGGCTGCCAGGGTCAAAGAACTATTACAACAGAAAATGCTGGAAAAACTCAGCAGGCCAGGCAACATCCGTGGAGAGAGAAATAGAGTCAACGTTTCGGGTCAAAACCTTTGTCAAGACTAAAAAAGCACAGGAAATGAAATAGATTAAAAGGCCAGGCTGGGAGAGAACAAAAGAGAAGTGAAGAGACATTAAGAGGTATTCAAAACGAGACGAGATGGTGATAGGACTAGTGAAGAGACAAAAGACGGCTCTAGATTAGGTGTGAAATGCTCTGGCAGAATGGGAGACAGCTGCCATGTGGGAGAGAGAAAAAAAGCGGAGGGGGGGGGGGGGGAAGGGCCAAAACAAAGGTGTGGATAAAAAATAAGTAAAAAATGTAATGGGGGCCGAGGTTATGATCTGAAATTGTTGAACTCGATATTGAGTCCGGAAGGCTGTAAAGTGCCTAATCGGAAGATGAGGTGCTGTTCCTCGAGCTTACGCTGGGCTTCCGTGGAACAATGCAAGAGCCCGAGTACGGTGAGGTCTGAGTGGGAATGGGGCAGTGAATTAAAGTGACAGGCGACCGGAAGCTCGGGGTCATCCTCACGGACTGAACGGAGGTGTTCCGCAAAGAACTATTACAAGGCCGGAAAGTGACCAGTTTAACTGTTATGTTACTGGGCTCTGACAGAGATATAAAGAGAGGGAAGAAGAGAGAGCGTGTGAGAGAGAGAGAGAGAGAGAGAGAGAGAGAGGGAGAGACAGCGTTAGATGAAGAAGGTTGGGAGGAGGCTCGTGTGGAGCATAAACAACAGCACGGAGCAGTCGGGCCAAACGGCCTGTTTCTGTGCTGTAGGTGCTACGTAATTCGATGTAAAGGAGAGAGGGAAGGAAGTGAGGGGGAGAAGAGAGAAAATGAGAGAGATAGAAGGGGGAAGAGGAGAGAGATGGGGAAGGGGAGGGAAAGATGAAGAGGAGCAAGCAGGGCGGACATCCCTCTCACAGTTCATCGATACAAGAGGCAGGCCGAACATAGCGAGGGGGAGAAAGGGTTTCAAACAAAGAACAACTGGTTAAGTGACGGCACCAGAAGTGACTGCACATGACGAGTGACCGTTCCCAGTGACGGCCATTAAGAAGTATCTAAAGCATCCCCAGGTGGTACAGACACGCACACACAAGGGGAACCCCTTCCTTCGTGCTGTTAAAGCTGTGTCGTGCTCAGTTGGCTGGACCAGCGGGATTAATTCAGTTAGCATTCAAAGTTGAGGGGGGAAAACTATTACTTTTCATTCAATACACAAAGCTTTTTTTTTTTTTAGTTCTGTGACGTATAGTGGTGTCTCCCGGCGACAGAGCGACACTCTGCCTGACTCAAAGGGCCTCGTGTCCGCCCGTTAGCTTGTGAAAGAGTTCTTCGTTCAGGGTCTCGCTCTGGTCCTTGGCGCGGGTGGACAGGAAGATGTAACCGCCGATATACTCGTGGACTATTTTGCAGTCGGCCGTCACGCAGCTGAAGGCGATGTTGATGTTTTCGTCAAACTCAATCGCAACCTGAGGACGGACACAAATGAGGGCGTGCAAATTAAACTCCCGAAAATAAATTAATACGTAAGAACATAAGAAATAGGAGCCGGAATAGGCCACTTGGCCCCTCGAGCCTGCTCCGCCATGCAATAAGATCATGGCTGATCTTGGGCTCAAAGCCACTTCCCTGCCCGCTCCCCATAACCCTTCACTCCCTTATAGAAACATAGAAGATAGGAGTAGGAGTCGGCCATTCGGCCCCTCGAGCCTGCTCCGCCATTCAATGAGATCATGGCTGATCATCCAAATTCAGTACCCAGTCCCTGCCTTCTCCCCATATCCCTTGATCCCTTTAGCCTTAAGAAATATATCCAACTCCTTCTTGAATATATTTAATGAATTGGCCTCAACTGCCTTCTGTGGTAGAGAATTCCACAGGTTCACCACTCTCTGGGTGAAGAAATTCCTCCTCATCTCTGTCCTAAATGGCTTACCCCTTATCCTTAGACTGTGACCCCTGGTTCTGGACTCCCCGACCATCGGGAACATCCTTCCTGCATCTAGTCTGTCTAGTCCTGTTTGAAACTTATAAAATTCTATGAAATCTTGCAAAAATCTGCCTATCTCCACCTTAAATGTATTTAATGACCCAGCCTCCACGGCTCTCCGGGGCAGAGAATTCCACAGATTTACGACCCTCTGAGAGAAGAAATTCCTCCTCATCTCAGTTCTAAAAGGGCGACCCTTTATTCTGAAACTGTGCCCCCGAGTTCTAGATTTCCCCACGAGGGGAAACATCCTCTCTGCATCTACCCTGTCGAACCCCCTCAGTATCTTATATGTTTCAATAAGATCACCTCTCATTCTTCTAAACTCCAATGAGTATAGGCCCAACCTGCTCAACCTTTCCTCATAAGTCAACCCCCTCATCTCTGGAATTAACCTCGTGAATCGTCTCTGAACTGCCTCCAATGCAAGTATATCCCTCCTTAAATAAGGAGACCAAAACTGTACGCAGTCCTCCAGGTGTGGTCTCACCAATACCCTGTACAGTTGTAGCAGGACTTCCCTGCTTTTATACTCCAACCCCCTTGCAATAAAGGCCAACATTTCATTTGCCTTTTTGATTACTTGCTGTACCTGCATGCTAACTTTTTGCGTTTCATGCACAAGGACCCTCAGGTCCCCCTGAACTGTAATCTCTCTCTATTTAAATAATAATTTGCTCTTTTATTTTTCCTGCCAAAGTGGATAACCTCGCACTCTCTCACATTATACCCCACATTTCCACTGGCAGGAGAGTCGGTAAGCAGAGGACACAGACATCAGATCGTGGGCAACGAATCCAGAGGAGGGAGCAATTTACTTTTCCGCAGCGAGTTGTTGTGGTCTGGAACGCGCTGCCTGAAAGGGCGGTGGAAGCAGATTCAATGGTAACTTTCAAAAGGGAATTGGATACATACTTGAAAAGGGCCTATGGGGAAAGAGCAGGGGAGGCGCGGTGGGGGGGGGGGTGCAGTGGGACTAATTGGAGAGCTCTTTCAAAGAGCCGGCACAGGCACGATGGGCTGAACGGCCTCTTTCTGTGCTGTATGATTCTGATGATTCTAAACCCAGTGTTGAGTTTTCTTCCGCGCCTTTTCCTAAATGACGTCTCATTCTGTGAGCTCAGTCAGGACTTGCGTTTAACTCTTGGTCTGTGTTTAAGTTGCTGGTCCATGTTTAAGTGTTTCTGATCTGTGTTTTAGAGCGTGCAAGTTTGAGTTTCAGAGTATCAGTCATTTTAAACCCTTTGCACCGGGTTTACCCCTCAGAGGGGCCACGGTCCGCCTATTACAGGTGAGACGAGCACAGTGTGTTGAAAGAGGCAGCCTACAATAGACCCCAGAGACCGGCCTGTAACGCCCACTCAGGGAACACACGGGGCTCAGCGCAGCAAATGCACCAAAAATAATCCAGCGAGGATTTTAAAAAATGTCTAAGACCAACCGGGGCGGGGGTAACACTGACCTTTTTGTAGAACAGAACGTTTTTTTTTAAACTATGGTCGTGGATGCCCGAGAGTGTATTATATAAAGAGACTGTGAACTGATCTGGGAGTGAGGGAGGAGCAGGGGCTGTCTTGACAGTTCTGTACCGCAGCCAAGGTAAGGGTGTAACCATTAACTTAAAAAAAAAAAAGCACCTACATTTTTACTGAATTCAATACCTTTTCTGCATACCTCATCCCTTCTCCGTACGAGACGGTTTGTAAATCAGTCGGAAGTGACAGGGTCTTGAATCAGAGGCTTTGTCCCTCTCACTGATATCAGCTATGATTCACAGTCTCTCAGCCATGCCTCTGTCAATAAGTCTCTTGCTTACTGCCTCTGTGGTTCAGCCTCTCGTTCTCTCTTGCAGATGGATCGCTCTCGCCCTGCTCTCTCTCGCCATGCGCTGTGACTCAGCCCCTCTCTGCTTGTCTCAGACACTCCCTGCGTCAGTAGGTCTCCCATGCACTTCCCAAGTAAGTCAGTTACTGAAGCTTTCCCAGGTATTGTCCAGTGCTCACTGCCAATGCTCCGACTAATCATTTTTTTTTATTTTTTTTAAAAAAAAATTTAAGGTGTGCGGCCCATTCAAATTATTGCGCATGCACGGTTTTCTGTGGCATTCTCTACCACAGAAGGCAGTAGAGGCCAATTCATTAAATATATTCAAGAAGGAGTTGGATATATTTCTCAAGGCTAAAGGGATCAAGGGATATGGGGAGAAGGCAGGGACAGGGTACTGAATTTGGATGATCAGCCATGATCTCATTGAATGGTGGAGCAGGCTCGAGGGGCCGAATGGCCTACTCTTGCTCCTATCTTCTATGTTTCTATGTTTTAGCCATTGAAAAGCTGGCAAGCGGCCTGCGCGGGACCTCCAGACCGCTGAGTGGCTGCACAGCTTAACGGGGACATTGCTCACTGTTGTTGTGAGGTAGATCAACATCATAAGGGGCTCAGAAATAGGAGGAACACGTACACCATTGATGGGCCTCATCTTAGTTTGACTTTTTTCCCCCCCAAAGTTGATTTTACTGAACCCAGTTGTTTCCACAATCTTTCTCTGTCCCAGGGGAGACTAACTGAAGTCCCCAAACGCCGGTCCCTGCTGAGATCAGGCAACGAGAGCCATGAATGATGGAACATGCTCGATGGGCTGAACGGCCTCCCACGTTCCAAACTCAACACTCGGGTCTGTGTGGATTGGGACCACACCAGGCGGTGCATTAACCCACTGAGCCGTGGGCGCTTGGAATCCCAACACGGTTCTGAAAGTGTCGGCAGTGGCTCAGTGGGCAGCACCCTCGCCTGAGTCAGAAGGTCATGGGTTCAAGTCCCACTCCAGAGACTTGTCGGAGGGGCAGTACTGAGGGAGCTCCGCACTGTCGGAGGGGCAGTACTGAGGGAGCGCCGTGCTGTCGGAGGGGCAGTACTGAGGGAGCGCCGCGCTGTCGGAGGGGCGGTACTGAGAGAGCGCCGCACTGTCGGAGGGGCCGTCTTTCGGATGAGACGTTAAACCGAGGCCCCGTCTGCTCTCTCAGGTGGATGTAAAAGATCCCACGGCCACTATTGGAAGAAGAGCAGGGGGAGTTCTCCCCGGTGTCCTGGGGCCAATATTTATCCCTCAACCAACATCACTAAAAACAGATGATCCGGTAATTATCACATTGCTGTTTGTGGGATCTTGCTGTGCGCAAATTGGCTGCCACCTTTCCTACATTACAACAGTGACTCCACTTCAAAAAAAGTACTTATTTGGCTGCAAAGTACTTTGGGACATCCGGAGGTCATGAAAGGCGCTATATAAATGTAAGTCTATCTTTCTTGATATAAAAAGGTCAATAATAAATATTGTACCTGTCGGATGTCCCAGTTGACATTCCACTGCCTCATGTTGTTGAAACGCCACATCTTCACCACGTCTCCCACGTTCAGGTCGATGCGGATCAGCCGGTTCGGAGCGATGCCCAACACCTCATCCTTCTTACAGCCCTTGAACCTGTCCGAACAGTCACAAATCAGCACCGAGCCTCTCCAAGCGACCCAGGGCCTGTACAAACCCAACAGAGTTTCGCTCCCTTGAAGCCCGTACAAACCCAACAGAGTCTCGTGCTGCCTAAATTGCACATCTATCAGAAAAACAGATGATCTGGTCATGATCACATTGCTGTTTGTGGGATCCTGCTCTTCACAAATTGGCTGCTGTGTTTCCTACATTACCACAGTGACTGCACTTCCAAAAAAGTACCTCACGGGCTGTAAAGAGCTTCGTGATGTCCTGAGGTCGTTATATAAATGTAAGTTCTTTCCTTCCTCATTATGAGACCAGGTAAAGATTCCACTTGCGCGCTCCCGGTGCGTTGGGAGATCACGATCGCAGCCCGTTTTCCGTCTTCTGAAATCAGTTTCAAATGTATAAAACGCCGCGACCGTTACCTGACGACAAAGTAGGAGAGTCCGAACTCCGGGAGCGACTGCCAGGCCTGAATGAACTTCATTTTGGTTTCCACGAGGGCAAGCTGGGCGACGTTCTGATAAGCCTCCAGAATACGAGGGGTTAACTGCGAGAGGCAACGCGACAAAGGTTAGAGCTTGTGTTCTGTTTTCTTTGATCAGCCAGGTGACCCCGAGTCTCTGAATCAAGCTATCGAGAATCCCGCCCAGGGAGAGTTTCAGTTTGCCTGATATCGGGCGCACGATCTCCCTCTATAGGCGCCACATGTCCAGAGCATTCAAGCCTAGGTGGCAAGAGCCGAGGGTTAGGGAGCCCCAAGTGTGGGAGTTAAACCAGCTAAAACCGCACAGGTACAGACCCCCATCCCATCACCGTGAGTGTGGGGGAATCACAGACACAGAACCCCGTCCCATCACCGTGTGTGTGTGTGGGGGAATCATGGACACACACCCCTGTCCCATCACTGTGTGTGTTTGTGGGGGAATCACAGACACAGACCCTCGTCCCATCACTGTGTGTGTGGGGGAATCACAGACACAGACCCCCGTCCCATCACTGTGTGTGGGGGGGAATCACAGACACAGACCCCCGTCCCATCACCGCGTGTGTGTGGGGGAATCACGGACACACCCCCCCGTCCCATCACTGTGTGTGTTTGTGGGGGAATCACAGACACAGACCCTCGTCCCATCACTGTGTGTGTGGGGGAATCATGGACACACACCCCTGTCCCATCACTGTGTGTGTTTGTGGGGGAATCACAGACACAGACCCTCGTCCCATCACTGTGTGTGTGTGGGAATCACAGACACAGACCCCCGTCCCATCACTGTGTGTGTGTGTTTGTGGGGGAATCACAGACACAGACCCTCGTCCCATCACCGCGTGTGTGTGGGGGAATCACGGACACACCCCCCCGTCCCATCACCGTGTGTGTGTGGGGGGGAATCACGGACACACCCCCCCGTCCCATCACTGTGTGTGTGTGGGGGAATCACAGACACAGACCCCCGTCCCATCACTGTGTGTGTGTGGGGGGGAATCACGGACACACCCCCCCGTCCCATCACTGTGTGTGTGTGTGGAGGAATCACAGAC
Organism: Somniosus microcephalus; assembly: GCF_052327205.1. Classification (NCBI taxonomy): domain Eukaryota; kingdom Metazoa; phylum Chordata; class Chondrichthyes; order Squaliformes; family Somniosidae; genus Somniosus; species Somniosus microcephalus. The sequence goes on along the minus strand of NW_028225180.1, from coordinate 86,219,928 downwards.
ACAGACCACCCGTCCCATCACCGTGTGTGTGTGGAGGAATCACAGACACAGACCCCCGTCCCATCACTGTGTGTGTGTGGGGGGGAAATCACAGACACAGACCCCCGTCCCATCACTGTGTGTGTGTGTGGGGGGGAAATCACAGACACAGACCCCCGTCCCATCACTGTGTGTGTGTGGGGGGGAATCACAGACACAGACCCCCGTCCCATCACTGTGTGTGTGTGGGGGAATCACGGACACACCCCCCCGTCCCATCACTGTGTGTGTGGGGGGGAAATCACAGACACAGACCCCCGTCCCACCACTGAGTGTGTGTATGTGGGGGAATCACAGATCCCTGTCCTGTCCGTACATAGTGCAGAGCTGCTGACAGTAGCCCCTGAACACCATGAGTTAGGGTGCACCGTGTCTCAGGGTGATGTGTGGGAGCTCCCTTACCTGCTTGACTTTGTACTTCTTCTGATATCTGATCGAGACGAGCGACTTTGTGTTGATGTCCTCTGCGTTGGTGTTGGAGGTCACCTGCGAGTCAGAGTTGACCTTCTGCATAGTGAGGAAGGAGCGGATGTTCTGGACCTCGCTGGGGTAGGAGCTGTCTGCCATGGTTTTATTCTTAGCCGCTAACCGACAGGCTGCCATCCATTTGGCGTACTGTTCCTCCTGGCAAAAACTAGTCGTCAGCAACAAGTCCTTTTCTCGTTTAAAAAAAAAAAGATTTTGCTCCAATTTCACCGCCCCCCTCCTCTCCTCTCCTACATAAGAACATAAGAAATAGGAGCAGGAGTAGGCCATACGGCCCCTCGGGCCTGCTCCACCATTCAATAAGATCATGGCTGATCTGAATATAGACTCACGTCCACTTCCCTGCCCTCTCCCCGTAACCCCTAATTCCCTTATCTGCTAGGACAATGTCTATCTCCATTTTAAATTTATTTAATGTTGCAGCTTCCACAGCTCTCTGGGGTAGCAAATTCCATAGATTTACTACCCTCTGAGTGAAGAAGTTTCTCCTCATCTCAGTTTTGAAAGGGCAGCCCCTTATTCTAAGATTATGCCCCCTAGTTCTAGTCTCACCCATCAGTGGAAACATCCTCACACTTGCCGGAGTACTATTCCACAGTCACCTTGCCCAGGTAGCTGCTCCGAGTGCGAGGTTACAGAGCGAGTGCCGCCTGGCTATTCGACCGCGGGGGGTATTGCGGCACCCTGACGACCACACACTCTCCAACAGGAGTTCGGCGGCTTCACCCCTTCCTAACCCACGGGGAACTGAGGCCAACTGTAGCTCCCACTGCCGCACCAGCCCCCTTTCTCCTGTCTCTTTCTCTATGCCATGTACTCCTCCCCAGCTGAGAGGAGGAGGGAGGCAGCTCCCGGGCGGTGCTGTCCCAGGGCTCTGCCACAAGAGGGATGCACCGAGCCCGGCCTGCGGCATGACAGCGATTGCCAAAACCGCCGCGACAAACCCCATGTCCGTCCACTTATTTGAAGCTCTCGCACACTAGCAGACCGTGGCCATCAGTTATACCGATAGTTTCCCGCTGTGTCAGGGCCTGAAAGGACCCATGGCCCCGCTACGCGGTCTGTCCCAGCGCCTGTACAGACCAAATAAACTCCCCCATTGCCCCCACCCACACCATCCTCCTGTTCGATCCCAACCTGTGTACTCACATTCTCGCAGCGCAGGATGACCTCGTTCATCCCTTCCGGAGCCGGGATCAGCAGCTTGATGCAGAACTTCTGAGCGGCGATGTTGACATCAGGAGCAACCTCACAACCTGCGGGGCGGGTGGAAGAACGTTGAGGCAGGGTTAAAGTGCGGCCAGCGAGCTTGGACTGTCTGACGGTAGTGTAGTGCTTATAAGAACATAGGAGCAGGAGTCGGCCACACAGAGTTTGTTTCCTCTTCAGTTTTCTGTCTCTGCTGAAGGCGCTGACTCTCGCTGGGGCACGGTTCAGTGAGCGCGGGTCCCCCTCTGCTACCATAGAAACATAGAAGATAGGAGCAGGAGTAGGCCATTCGGCCCCTCGAGCCTGCTCCGCCATTCAATAAGATCATGGTTGATCATCCAAATTCAGTACCCTGTCCCTGCCTTTTCCCCATATCCCGTGATCCCTTTTGCCTTAAGAAATATATCCAACTCCTTCTTGAATATATTTAATGAATTGGCCTCCACTGCCTTCTGTGGTAGAGAATTCCACAGGTTCACCACTCTCTGGGTGAAGAAATTCCTCCTCATCTCTGTCCTAAATGGCTTACCCCTTATCCTTAGACTGTGACCCCTGGTTCTGGACTCCCCCGCCATCGGGAACATCCTTCCTGCATCTAGTCTGTCTAGTCCTGTTAGAATTTTATAAGCTTCAATGAGATCCCCTCTCATTCTTCTAAACTCCAGTGAATATAAGCCCAATCGACCCAATCTCTCTTCATACCCCCTCACCCCGAGCGCCCATTCTGTGTGTGTGTGTGTGTGTGTGTGTGTGTGTGTGAGAGAGAGAGAGAGGCTGGGCAGTGAGTGTGAGCATCGGGAGGAGGGGGGGGTGGGGTGGGCATCAGAGCTCGATGCAGTCCTCACCCAATGCGGGCTCCTCCCGAGCGGGGAGTCACCAGACAGCGTTGGTGAGCGAGGTCCCCGGACGATTTCCTTTCTCCCGAGGCCAACTCTCATGGCTTTTAACTATTGGCCCTCGTTGAAATCTGCAGACTCAGCACGGGCCGGCGGGGGGTGAAACCAGGTGCCTCACAGACTGTGCATCGGGGCTGGCATTCCCTTCTGCTCAGCGTTCCCACTTTCCATTTCCCCGGTGACCTGCCCCCATTGTGTACGCTCTACAACCCACTCTCGGGCCTAATCCCCCCTTCCTCCCCCCACCCACCCCCTCAGATGCCCGAGAAGCTTCCGAAATTCCTCACCCTTGAGGTTCATCTGGTGGATAGGCTCCCCAAAAGACTCTTGGTTTTTGTAGCACGAGATGCTCATTTCCTTAAATATGAACCAGTACTGCTTGTAGGCTTTCAGTGTCAGCTTCTTGGGCCTAGAGACAGGGAAAACGGGCAAAGAATTAGATCTGCGTGAATGTCTGCGCGCTCCCTGCCGCGAGTATCCCCGCTGTCCCACTGGCTGTTTACATCCCGGACGTTGGCTGATCCAGCGTCGTCACCAACTCTAGATAGATTATTCCAGTTTGACTGACTGGGGAGGATCAGGGGACACGCATTTAAACTACGCCAGAGTAGGAATAGATGGGACGTTGGGCGGTTCTTCTTGTCCCGGAGAGTAAGGAGCCTCTGGAACGGGGTTGCTGGCTGGTGGGGTGGGTGCGGACTCTCTGCACACCTTCAAGAGGGGGCTGGACCGGTTCCTGACTGGGGCCAAGATCCCATCATAAAGAAGGCAAGTGGATTAACAGATAACACACGGTCTCCCAGACCGGGTTTTCGATTGCCTGAGGGGGGTCGGAGAGGAATATTCCAGGAGCTTTTCCCCTTGTTGACCATGAGATCTTCTCTGGGGGTTTTCCCCGCCCCCCCCCCCTACCTCCCCCTCCCTCTTCTTGGCGATTATATGGTGGCGGAGAGGTTAGAAAGTACGACTACTTTCGTAAGACAGGAAAAGCTTATCATGGGAGATAAAACCAGAAAACGCTGGAGATACTCAGCAGGTCAGGCAGCACCAGTAAAGCGAGAAACCGAGTTAACGTTTCAGGTCGATGACCTTTCGTCAGAACTGGAAAAAAGCAGAGAATGGAACAGATTTTTAAGCAAGTGTAGTGGCTGGGAAATGGGGGAGGGGATGAAAGAACAAAAGGGAAGGTCTGTGGTAGGATAGACGGCCGGAGAGATTAAACATAGAAACATAGATGATAGGAGCAGGAGTAGGCCATTCGGCCCCTCAAGCCTGCTCCACCATTTAATGAGATCATGGCTGATCATCCAAATTCAGTACCCGGTCCCTGCCTTCTCCCCATATCCCTTGATCCCTTTAGCCTTAAGAAATATATCCAACTCCTTCTTGAATATATTTAATGAATTGGCCTCCACTGCCTTCTGTGGTAGAGAATTCCACAGGTTCACCACTCTCTGGGTGAAGAAATTCCTCCTCATCTCTGTCCTAAATGGCTTACCCCTTATCCTTAGTCTGTGACCTCTGGTTCTGGACTCCCCCACCATCGGGAACATCCTTCCTGCATCTAGTCTGTCTAGTCCTGTTAGAATTTTATAAGTTTCAATGAGATCCCCTCTCATTCTTCTAAACTCCAGCGAGTACAAGCCCAATCGACCCAATCTCTCCTCATACGTCATTCCTGCCATCCCAGGTATCAGTCTGGTGAATCTTCACTGCACTCCCTCCATGGCAAGAACATCCTTCCTCAGATAAGGCGACCAAAACTGCACACAATACTCAAGGTGTGGTCTCACCAAGGCCCTGTACAACTGCAGCAAGACATCCTTGCTCCTGTACTCGAATCCTCTCGCTATGAAGGCCAACATACCATTTGCCTTCTTAACTGCCTGCTGCACCTGCATGCTTACCTTCAGCGACTGGTGCACAAGGACACCCAGGTCTCGTTGCACTTCCCCTTCTCCCAATCTATTGCCGTTCAGATAATAATCTGCCTTCCTGTTTTTGCTACCAAAGTGGATAACCTCGCATTTATCCACATTATACTGCATCTGCCGTGCTTCTGCCCAATCACCCAACCTGTCCAAATCATACTGGAGTTTCTCGGCATCCTCCTCACAGCACACACACCCACCCAGCTTTGTGTCGTTGAGAGACATTAAGAGATATTCAAGGCGAGAGGAGGTGGTAATGGGACAGGTTAAGAAACAAAGGATGGCTCTAGATGAGGTGTGAAATGCGCTGGCAGAATGGAAGACAGCTGCCCTGTGGGAGAGAACAGAACAAAAGTGTGGATAAAAAATATATATATATGTTATGATCTGAAATTGTCGAATTCTTCTAACGGGAGGTGTAGTTTGGCTCTCCATTTGATGGCCTCCCGAGATACCAAGTGGGGAAATGAGGTGCCTCCCGCGACAGATCTCAGTGGGCTGGTTGCTGCGATGTGTTCCATGGCCACAGTCGCACTTCGGGTCGTCATTCGTCTTCCACTTGTGCAGCAGGTGGCCGCATCGTCCGTACCCCGTGCAGATTGGGTTGAGCGCCGACCACCGTCTTCGAGGGAGGTGGGAGCCAGGGACCTCTGCGGTTGGGTCAGTGACGAGACGTTGGTTCTTCACGTCGCGTGCGTCCCACGATTCCATCCACCTGGACAGTGGGTCGACACCAGCTGCATGAATATTGGCCTGTGTTTCCCAGAATGGCCGATTTTAAGCGCTTTCGTGCTGGGTTTTTCCAAGGGTAGGAGGTATTTAGTCACCTTGCTCCGGCCATCGTGTGGAGCAGGCCTTTTCCTGCCCATCAATATTTGTATAAAGTGTAATAGGGGAGTGGGGAGGGGTGTAGTTGAACAGTGTGAACGCCCAGTCACCCATCCCCGATGGCTCAGTGAGTCTATCCAGGGAGTATCCGAGTTGCTCACGGCCAGGCCCGAGCCCCGAGAAGGCGGGATAGTGGTAGGGTCACTTGCGCTCGCCCCCCTGGGTTGGAGAAGGGGGGAAAGCAGACCGAGCCCGTGCTCCAGTCTTCAACTCCCTCGCTGTGGGATTCAGCACGAGAAACGTACAAAGGGCAAGAAGAGACGATTCGGCCCAGCATGACTGACTCTCCTCATACCCTAACTCACCCAGCCCAGCATCCAACTCTAACATGACCTCCCCAAATACCTGCAGATTATTCCAAGCGTGCAACAACAACTTGCATTTATACAGCGCCTTTAACTTAGTAAAACGTCCCACGGTGCTTCACAGGAGCGATTATCAAACATAAATTGACACCGAGCCACAAAAAGGATATATTAGGACAGGTGACCAAAAGCTTGGTCAAAGAGGTCGGTTTTAAGGAGCATCTTAAAGGAGGAGAGAGAGGCGGAGAGGTTTAGGGAGGGAATTCCAGAGCTCGGGGCCCAGGCGGCTGAAGGCACGGCCGCCAATGGTGGAGCGATGGAAATCGGGGATGTGCAACAGGCCAGAATTAGAGGAGCGCGGAGATCTCGGAGGGTTGTAGGGGCTGGAGGAGGTTCCAAAGATAGTGAGGGGGGCGAGGAGGCTGTGGAGGGATTTGAACACCAGGATGAGAATTTTAAAATCGAGGCGTTGCCAGACCGGAAGCCAATGTAGGTCAGCGAGCTCGGGGGGTGATGGGTGAATGGGACTGGGTGAGAGTAGAACTTTCTCCAATATCCATATTCTAAATGTACTTTTCCCTCATTTAACTTTCTTCCCTGCCAGCTTGACATAGCTCGAGGCTGCACCCTGGGCTCACCTCACCTCTGCTGGTTTGGGCATCCTACAGCCTGGAATGCTGTGAAACTCCGCTCTGGGTGGTGCATCTTACCTGAAGAGCTTGAGGTTGTCTCTGAGCTCGGGAATCGAGGTGATGCTGTCCTGGAAAAGAGGCAGTGAGAGTTACAGTTTGTTCGCTGTCCCAGAGGACCCTTCCTGCCACCCTCCGCCACTCCCTAACACTTGGTGGGGGGGGGGGGGGGGGGGGGGAAGTAATCAGGTTTCTTTCTTTTCCCCTGTTCCTGAAGGTGTTGCTGTACGGGTTCCATCAGCACTGGGCACCATCCACCACCTCATTCTTCCTGCGTGAGCCTTGTTGGCTGGCTATTCGACTAGAAAAGACGTCACAGTTGAGCCTGACCCGGACTCCCTCCCAACACCCGAGCTATCCAGCAGGCATGACTGGACAGTGACCATGAGCAGTGACCCTAGATCGCACCACAATCTAAACACACGCCACTTAAGTTACGCACACGCCACTAAACACGCACACACGCCACTACACACGCGCACGCCACTACACATGCGCGCCACTACACGCACGCGCGCATGCCACTACATGCGCCACTACACACGCGTGCACACGCTACTAAACATGCGCACGCGCCACTGAACACGCGCACACACCACTGAACACATGCAGCTAAAGAAACACACACATATATACAAAGACATATGTATGCATGTACATAAAGATACACACAGATACAGAAGGAGGAACATATACAGACGACATACACACACACATGCCAGCACAGGTGTACATGCAGACACAGTCCGTCCTTACCAGGACGTCCTTTGGGGTCGATCCCTCCAATTTAACCTCCAGTACGGAGAGGGCAGCCTCCACTTCATCCAACTCCGAGTCCTTGTGAACTTCCTCTGCCTCCCCTGACTGTGACCGCTTGTTTATGTGGTACTGGAATAAAAAAAATGAAATTAACTGCATTTCCTTTAAAAGCACATTTAGGGTAAAGTTTACACAGCACAAGCAGTGGGAGCAGCTCGTTTCCCCCTGGTGACCCTGAGTTGCTGATCCCTACCTTGTCTCCCAGGCCAGCGACTGCAGGATGGCATGACCAGAGGGATTGCTGTCCCCAGCCTGCTCCCGTCTTCGGCCTCGTACACAGCAGCACGAGTATCAAACTCACGCTGTACCTGCCCTGGGAGTGTTTGATGGGACAGTGTAGAGGGAGCTTTACTCTGTATCTAACCCGTGCTGTACCTGCCCTGGGAGTGTTTGATGGGACAGTGTAGAGGGAGCTTTACTCTGTATCTAACCCGTGCTGTACCTGCCCTGGGAGTGTTTGATGGGACAGTGTAGAGGGAGCTTTACTCTGTATCTAACCCGTGCTGTACCTGCCCTGGGAGTGTTTGATGGGGACAGTGTAGAGGGAGCTTTACTCTGTATCTAACCCGTGCTGTACCTGCCCTGGGAGTGTTTGATGGGACAGTGTAGAGGGAGCTTTACTCTGTATCTAACCCGTGCTGCACCTGCCCTGGGAGTGTTTGATGGGACAGTGTAGAGGGAGCTTTACTCTGTATCTAACCCGTGCTGTACCTGCCCTGGGAGTGTTTGATGGGACAGTGTAGAGGGAGCTTTACTCTGTATCAAACTCACGCTGTACCTGCCCTGGGAGTGTTTGATGGGACAGTGTAGAGGGAGCTTTACTCTGTATCTAACCCGTGCTGTACCTGCCTGGGGAGTGTTTGATGGGACAGTGTAGAGGGAGCTTTACTCTGTAACTAACCCATGCTGAAAGATCTAGTACCTGCAGAGCTGCAAACATCATCATCTCCTCCTCTGTACACTCGATCTCCTCGAGGAGGACTGTCCACCGTGCCTGTTCATACAGCTGGTTTATCCGCACCACGTCATACTGAAGGACAAGAGACAGCAACAGGTTAGGGGATCAAACATAGTGTTTTTGTGGCTAACGTCATACTCTGAATATTGCATTCTCTGATCTAGGGAGTCCTGTATTCAACAGGGACACAGTACGAACAAAGAATCATAGAATAATACAGCACAGAAGGAGGCCTTTCATAAGAACATAAGAAATAGGAGCAGGAGTCGGCCATTCGGCCCCTCGAGCCTGCTCCGCCATTCAATAAGATCATGGCTGATCGTCTACCTCATCTCCACTTTCCCACCCGATCCCCATATCCCTCGATTCCCTTAATATTCAGAAATCTATCGATCTCGGTCTTGAATATACTCAACGACCGAGCCTCCACAGCCCTCTGGGGTAGAGAATTCCAAAGATTATCCGCCCTCCGAGTGAAGAAATTTCTCCTCATCTCAGTCCTAAATGGCTGACCCCTTATTCTGAGACTGTGACCCCTGGTTCTAGACTCCCCAGCCAGGGGGAACATCCTCCCTGCATCTACCCTGTGAAGCCCCGTAAGAATTTTGTATGTTTCGATGAGATCACCTCTCATTCTTCAAAACTCTAGAGAATATCGGCCTAGTCTACTCAATCTCTCCCCATAGGACAATCCCCCCATCACAGGAACCAGTCTGGTGAACCTTCGTCGTACTCGCTCTCACGATTTCCCTTTCATAAATCCGTGTTGACTCTGCCTCTAAGTGCCCTGTTATCACATCCTTAATAATAGATTCTCGCCTTTTCCCTACTACTGATGTCAGGCTAACCGGTCTGTAGTGCCCCGTTTTCTCTCACCCTCCTTTCTTAAATAGTGGGGTTACATTCGCTACCTTCCAATCCATGGGAACCGTTCTAGAATCGGCCCATCGAGTCTGCGCCGGTACAGTCGAGGAGCAATCCAGTCAGTCCCACTCCCCCACTCTTTCCCCATATTCCTGCAATTTTTTCTCCTTCAAGTATTTATCTAATTCCCTTTTGAAGTCTACTGTTGAATCTGTATCCACCGCCCTATCAGGCAGTGCATTCCAAATCCGAACCGCTCGCTGAGTAAATAAAGTTTTTCCTCCTGTCGCCTCTGGACCATGACCAGGAGACTGACTGCTCCCCCAGCGGACCGTGAGGTTCTGTACTGTCACATGTCTCAGCCACTTTCAAAAAAAATCGCCACTGATCTTCTCAAGGAAGCTTGCCGTTCATTCCAGGGTAGCAAGTACAGGAGGGATGGGTGGACAGGGTGATTCATAAGGAGAGTAAGAGTGTCTGATACACAGAGTGACAGACACACAGACAGAGAGAGAGAGAGAGGGGAGCACACAGATATGGAAACACACACACAGGTACAAAAACATAAACAGGCCGAAAGAGACAGAGACAGTGATGTTCATAGACAGAGAACAAAAGTGTCAGGGTTTACAGAAAGATCTTACAGACGACGTTCAGGCTTGGGCTGATAAGTGGCTGGTAACATTCGCGCCACAGAAGTGCCAGGCAATGACTATCTCCAACAAGCGAGAGTCTAACCACCTCCCCTTGACATTCAACGGCATTACCATCGCCGAATCCCCCACCATCAACATCCTGGGGGTCACCATTGACCAGAAACTTAACTGGACCAGCCACATAAATACTGTGGCAACAAGAGCAGGTCAGAGGCTGGGTGTTCTGTGACGAGTGTCTCACCTCCTGACTCCCCAAAGCCTTTCCACCATCTACAAAGCACAAGTAAAGAGTGTGATGGAATACTCTCCACTTGCCTGGATGAGTGCAGCTCCAACAACACTCAAGAAGCTCGACACCATCCAGGACAAAGCAGCCCCGCTTGATCGGCACCCCATCCACCACCTTAAACATTCACTCCCTCCACCACCGGCGCACCGTGGCTGCAGTGTGGACCATCGACAAGATGCACTGCAGCAGCTCGCCAAGGCTTCTTCGGCAGCACCTCCCAAACCCGCGACCTCTTCCACCTAGAAGGACAAGGGCAGCAGGCGCATGGGAACACCACCACCTCCAAGTTCCCCTCCACAGCTCAGTCAGTCCCCACTCACTCCTTACCTTGGGGTCCAGGTCGAAGAAGCTGAAATATTTGAAGCGGATCAGTAATTTGTCATTCTCATGAATGCCCTGTGACATCAGCGAGCGGGAGGAATCGAGCCATCTGCCGAAAGAAAAGCCCCAGAGTGAGGGCGGCATTCGGTCAAATGGACCCAGATCACGTCACCAGACATTGCGCTTTCTAAACTGTCAGTGTGTGAGAGAAGGAGGAGGGGAGGGATTGGGTTAGGGCAACTGGACCGTGGGACACAGCGATGCACAGGTGGGCAGTGGGGGTGGGGGCTGCTGAGGGGGGAGGCGGGGAGGAGGAGGAGGGCAGTGGGGTGGGTCAGTCGGAGGGAGGACGGTCTGAGGGAGGGCGGTCGGAGCGAGGGGGAGGGGGGTCGGGGCGGGGGGTCGGGGCGGGTGGTCGGAGCGAGGGGGCGGGCGGTCGGGGCGAGGGGGCGGGCGGTCGGGGCGAGGGGGAGGGCGGTCGGGGCGAGGGGGAGGGCGGTCGGGGCGAGGGGGAGGGCGGTCGGAGTGAGGGCGGTCGGGGCGAGGGGGGAGGGCGGTCGGAGCGAGGGGGAGGGCGGTCGGAGCGAGGGGGAGGGCGGTCGGAGCGAGGGGGAGGGCGGTCGGAGCGAGGGGGAGGGGCAGCGAGAGGGAGCAGGGAAGATGGGGAGAGGAAGGAGGGAGGCAGCGATGGGCGCTGGACTAAAGGTTTCAACTCACAAAATTAAAACCACAGCGCCTGTGCTGTCAATTTCAAAACCCAGCCGGGTCTGAAGAAACCTCGAATTCACACTCCTCAGCCCACAATCCGTGTGTCGAAGGTAATCAGAGGGCGCTGTCAGCTGTTTGCACCTCCATTACAAATCAGCCACTCCTAGTTCCAGGTGAACTCTGAGACTCCGCGGGTCTCTCATCCCTCCACACCCAGACAGCTCACTCTTGGAGGAGAGCATTTTGTACTTAATGTAAATCTCATTACTGACTGTCGTGATGCAGCATGCAGTGTGGAGGAAAGTTCCCTTCCATCTCCCCCTCATTTTCCCGTGACTCCTGTTGTATTTTCCAGGGACAGATCACCAGCCCTTTAAAGCGCTGCCTCTCTCACCTGCTGTGGGCCTGGGCCTTGTCGGTCAGTGTGTTCGGCCTGTTCATCTTTGCCATGACCTCCGGTGAGACACTGGGCTGGCTGACGGCCAGTATCCTGTAGCAAACCTCTCCCTCGGGGGTGTCCCTCATGTAATGGGCTCCGTTGGGGTGGTTGTACCTCTGGTCTACACCGAGGGACAAAAAGGAACTCTGTATCAGCTTACACGGCACACAGGCAAACGGACGTACGTCTAGTTCAGCTGAGCGGAAAAAACCTTTTACTCTGACTTTTGGGACAGTGAGAGGGAGGAGGGAGGAGGAAGAGTGAGGGAGAGGGAGGAGGAAGGGCGGTGCGAGGGAGGGAGAGGGAGAGGGAGGAGGAAGGGCGGTGCGAGGGAGAGAGGGCAGTGCGAGGGAGAGGGAGAGCAAGGGAGAAGGAGGGCAGAGCGAGGGCGAGGGTGAGTGAGGGCGAGGGAGGTCAGTGCTAGGGAGAGGGAGGGCGAGTGAGGTCAGCGCAAGGGAGGGGGAGGGCAGTGCGAGGGAGAGGAAGGGCGAGTGAGGTGAGGGAGAGGGATGGCGAGGGAGAAGAAGGGCAGTGCAAGGGAGAGGGAGGGCGAGTGAGGTGAGGGAGAGGGATGGCGAGGGAGAAGAAGGGCAGTGCGAGGGAGAGGAAGGGCGAGTGAGGTGAGGGAGAGCAAGGGAGAAGAAGGGCAGTGCGAGGGAGAGGGAGGGCGAGTGAGGTGAGGGAGAGGGACGGCGAGGGAGAAGAAGGGCAGTGCAAGGGAGAGGGAGGGCGAGTGAGGTGAGGGAGAGGGAGGGCGAGTGAGGTGAGGGAGAGGGACGGCGAGGGAGAAGAAGGGCAGTGCAAGGGAGAGGGAGGGCGAGTGAGGTGAGGGAGAGGGAGGGCGAGTGAGGTGAGGGAGAGGGATGGCGAGGGAGAAGAAGGGCAGTGCGGGGGAGAGGGAGGGCGAGTGCGGTGAGGGAGAGGGAGGGCGAGTGAGGTGAGGGAGAGGGATGGCGAGGGAGAAGAAGGGCAGTGCAAGGGAGAGGGAGGGCGAGTGAGGTGAGGGGGAGGGAGGGCGAGTGAGGTGAGGGAGAGGGACGGCGAGTGAGGTGAGGGAGAGGGATGGCGAGGGAGAAGAAGGGCAGTGCAAGGGAGAGGGAGGGCGAGTGAGGTGAGGGGGAGGGAGGGCGAGTGAGGTGAGGGAGAGGGACGGCGAGGGAGAAGAAGGGCAGTGCAAGGGAGGGGGAGGGCGAGTGAGGTGAGGGAGAGGGAGGGCGAGTGAGGTGAGGGAGAGGGACGGCGAGGGAGAAGAAGGGCAGTGCAAGGGAGGGGGAGGGCGAGTGAGGTGAGGGAGAGGGACGGCGAGGGAGAAGAAGGGCAGTGCGAGGGAGAGGGAGGGCGAGTGAGGTGAGGGAGAGGGATGGCGAGTGAGGTGAGGGAGAGGGACGGCGAGTGAGGTGAGGGAGAGGGACGGCGAGGGAGAAGAAGGGCAGTGCGGGGGAGGAGGGCGAGTGAGGTGAGGGAGAGGGATGGCGAGGGAGGTGAGGGAGAGGGATGGCGAGGGAGGTGAGGGAGAGGGATGGCGAGGGAGGTGAGGGAGAGGGATGGCGAGGGAGGTGAGGGAGAGGGATGGCGAGTGAGGTGAGGGAGAGGGAGGGCGAGTGAGGTGAGGGAGAGGGACGGCGAGGGAGAAGAAGGGCGGTGCGGGGGAGGAGGGCGGTGCGGGGGAGGAGGGCGGTGCGGGGGAGGAGGGCGGTGCGGGGGAGGAGGGCGGTGCGGGGGAGGAGGGCGGTGCGGGGGAGGAGGGCGGTGCGGGGGAGGAGGGCGGTGCGGGGGAGGAGGGCGGTGCGGGGGAGGAGGGCGGTGCGGGGGAGGAGGGCGGTGCGGGGGAGGAGGGCGGTGCGGGGGAGGAGGGCGGTGCGGGGGAGGAGGGCGGTGCGGGGGAGGAGGGCGGTGCGGGGGAGGAGGGCCGTGCGGGGGAGGAGGGCCGTGCGGGGGAGGAGGGCGGTGCGGGGGAGGAGGGCGGTGCGGGGGAGGAGGGCGGTGCGGGGGAGGAGGGCGGTGCGGGGGAGGAGGGCGGTGCGGGGGAGGAGGGCGGTGCGGGGGAGGAGGGCGGTGCGGGGGAGGAGGGCGGTGCGGGGGAGGAGGGCAGTGCGGGGGAGGGCAGTGCGGGGGAGGAGGGCAGTGCGGGGGAGGAGGGCAGTGCGGGGGAGGAGGGCAGTGCGGGGGAGGAGGGCAGTGCGGGGGAGGAGGGCAGTGCGGGGGAGGAGGGCAGTGCGGGGGAGGAGGGCAGTGCGGGGGAGGAGGGCAGTGCGGGGGAGGAGGGCAGTGCGGGGGAGGAGGGCAGTGCGGGGGAGGAGGGCGGTGCGGGGGAGGAGGGCGGTGCGGGGGAGGAGGGCGGTGCGGGGGAGGAGGGCGGTGCGGGGGAGGAGGGCGGTGCGGGGGAGGAGGGCGGTGCGGGGGAGGAGGGCGGTGCGGGGGAGGAGGGCGGTGCGGGGGAGGAGGGCAGTGCGGGGGAGGAGAGATGACATGCAAGGCCAATCCTGTCCTCCCTTGACCTCTACACACACGTGCATGTTGCAGCACGAGTCACTGGATAGTGGTCAGGTGTGGTATCCCCAGCCGATATCTCCCCTCCCTGTCCCGTAATGCCCTTCACGGTCACAAAGGCTCACACGATTAAGAATCCTTTGGTGAGGTGCTGGATGGTGCCCAGACCCGTGAACAGTCAATCCTTTCAGGCAGAGGGAAGGGAAAACTAGAGGGTGAAATCAGAAGATTAGAAGTGCGCAGCGACCATGTTTAAAAAGGTCTCCTGGCACCAGTGTGGCCAGAGTGAATGGGTCAGTCTGAGACTGTCCTACCTGCCAGTGCCTGCAGATGGCAATGCTGAGCACAGTCCGGTGCCCAAGCTCAGCACCGCCACCTGTAGGGCAACCAGGACATGGCACCTGTTCACAAGGCACTTTACAATTCTGATAAAAGTCTTGCAAGTGAATAATCCACTGAGTGAGGAGAAGTGGGATCAGGGAAATCCAACAGGGCAGCCGGCCTGTCAAGTCACAATTATGGTACGCCTATCCTGCCAATCCATTGGCAGGATAGGCGCACCAACGTCAGTTGGTCAACATCCCCAGCATCGAATCTTTGACCACGCTCGATCAGCTCCGATGGACGGGTCACATCGTCCGCATACCCGATACGAGACTCCCAAAACAAGCACTCTACTTGGAGCTCCGACATGGCAAGAGAGCCCCAGGTGGGCAGAGGAAACACTTCAAGGACACCCTCAAAGCCTCCTTGAAAAAGTGCAACATCCCCACCGACACCTGGGAATTCCTGGCCCAAGACCGCACAAAGTGGAGAAGCATCCGGGAAGGCACCGAACACCGAGTCTCTTTGCCGGGAGCAAGCGGAAGCCAAGCGCAGGCAGCGCAAGGAGCGCACGTCAACCCAAGCACCCCACCCACCCGCCCCTTCAACCACCGTCTGCCCCACCTGTGACAGAGACTGTAGGTCCCGCATTGGGCTCATCAGTCACCTGAGAACTCATTTTTAATGTGGAACAAGTCATCCTCAGTTCCGAGGGACTGCCTAAGAAGAGATGGTACAGTCTGGATCGGTCCAAAATCATCACTCAAGTGATCCATGTTTATATAATCATAGAATAAAACAGCACAGGAGGAGGCCATTCGGCCCATCGTGCCTGTGCCGGCTCTTTGAAAGAGCTCACCAATTAGTCCCACTCCCCCCTGCTCTCTCCCCACAGCCCTGCAAATTTCTCCTTTTCAAGTATTTATCCAATTTCCCCTTTGAAAGTTACTATTGAATCTGCTTCCACCGCCCTTTCAGGCAGCGCATTCCAGATCACAACAACTCGCAGCGGAAAAACACTCTCCTCATCTCCCCTCTGGTTCTTTTACCGATTATCTTCAATCTGTGTCCTCTGGTTACCGACCCTCCTGCCACTGGAAACACTTTCTCCTTATTTACTCCATCAAAACCCCTCATGATTTTGAGCACCTCAATTAAATCTCCCCTTAACCTTCTCTGCTCTAAGGAGAACAACCCCAGCTTCTCCAGTCTGTCCAGTTCAGTTTCAATCACACAAGACACTTAGAAAACAAACTGATCGCTTGAAAATGTATCTTTGAAGTTTTAAGGCCTGAAAAGTTTTTGATCATTACTTTGTGACCCTGTTGGCGTTGCAAGACATTCCATATCCACCACCCCCTCCTCCGGCCCAGTGTCCTTGTCCTTCTTCTTTTTCTTCTGGTTGGGGTCCTCCGGCGGTTTCAGAAGCGACAACTCCTCCGGGCGTCGGATATCTGACAAACAAATTAACGAATGAGTGAGCAATGGTCACGCTGGGAAGGCCACAGTGGCGACATCGGGCCTGCAGCACTGAAACAGGCTGCAGTGGGGAAAGAGTTAAACTGACATCGCTGGCAGTTTCCCTGAATGGTGTAACAAAGACAACAATCTAATAGGCCTTTGCGGTAGTAAGCTTTTTCTAAGTTGCTGAACTGGCAGTTGAGATAACCGAAGAATGACATATTGATTTTTGCGGTAGTGTTAGAATGATTGACAACTGCAAGCTGTGTAACTTGGAGACAATTGCAAATAGCCAGACGTGGAACCATAAGAGGCCTAGAGGATGTAAGTTCTGCTCTGGCGGGAAAGTAAAACCAATGAGTGGGAAATAAAAAGGCTTAGAGGGGCAGGACAATGAGTCAGAAGTACAATGTTGGTCGTCGATACGTGTCTTCACACTGTTCCCTTTGGGGAACTGTATGAAGTGGTGGAAGGATTTCTGGCCGCAATTAACGCTCCTTCCGTGACCGTAACCATCTTCGTACCAGCCATGAGGGTGGTTAGTCCTATGGCAGGAGGGTTTTACGGGCTCCCACAACCCATACGATGGGGGGGCCACCCACACCCACAAGTATCCCGCTGGATGTCAACCCAGAATTTAGAGCCGGAGCTCCGACTCCACTTGCCGGGACTGTCTGGAGCGGGGTTCGAAACCCTACGCCTTCTGGCCCAGCGGCGGGGACGCTACCGCTACGCCAAAGGCCCACTCCACAATGTTGGCGAGACCCCATCTTGCATGAACAAAGGTCATAGGTGCAACAACAGCTTGCGGTGATATCGGACATTTACTTTTCCGGTACTTTAACGTAACGCGGCATAGGCAACCAATCAGCGAATGTGCACACGGGGCGAAACCCAATCAAATGGTTAAGATGGATTGTGCACGAGGCTAATTATGTGCCAAAATTTTGTACAAAAGACTGCTTAAACTTTGTATCATTGGAGAGGAGTCTGGCTAAAGACAGAGCAGACCGTCTCCCCACCAGTGTAATAAAGATAACTTGACTATCGATCTGAAAACCTCGTGTCGAGAGTTGGTTTAAAATACTCCACAACACAGGCCATTCGGCCCAACTGGTCCAAGCACAGGAGGGGAGAGACGGAGTTAGAAGAGGGGAGGAGAATGGGAAGAGAAAGAAGGGGATGGGAAGAACAGATGCAGGAAGAGGCAGAGGGGAGAAGACTTACTGAGTATTTTGCAGATGCCGATGATGGACCTGAAGACCGGGCTGGAGAAACTCGCTTTCACTCGCACGGTCTTCATGTTGGGGAGGTGCAGCCGTAGCGGTTTGTACTGAGCGGTGAAGAGGAGCTTGGCGTCTGCCTGGATCCCGCACTTGTCCAGGGTCCAGCTGGTTTTGAGGACCCACTGGTTTTTCTGCTCCCACCACAGCCCATGGTCCGACCAGTTCTTCTTGATGTCTGACAGAACAAAAAGGGAGGGGAAAAAAAAGTGATGAACCCGCAGTGTAATCCGATTGGACAGTCCATCAATAATGAGCACTTGAAATTCAGCAATTCAAAGTGTCCCGTCCCCCCCCGCAATCGCTCAGTGAGTCAATCATGGAGACCAGCGCTGTCCCAGTCTGTGTGGAGAAACCCTGCTGTCCCGTATCCCAACTCGTACCAGATCCCATTCACCCATCACCCCCGCTGTGCTCGCCGATCTACATTGGCTCCCAGTCCGGCAACACCTCCATTTAAAAATTCTCATCCTGGTGTTCAAATCCCCCCGCGGCCTCCTCGCCCCCCCCCTCCCTATCTCTGTAACCTCCTCCAGCCCTACAACCCTCCCTATCTCTGTAACCTCCTCCAGCCCCTACAACCCTCCCTATCTCTGTAACCACCTCCAGCCCCTACACCCTCCCTATCTCTGTAACCTCCTCCAGCCCCTACAACCCTCCCTATCTCTGTAACCTCCTCCAGCCCCTACAACCCTCCCTATCTCTGTAACCACCTCCAGCCCCTACACCCTCCCTATCTCTGTAACCTCCTCCAGCCCCTACAACCCTCCCTATCTCTGTAACCTCCTCCAGCCCCTACAACCCTCCCTATCTCTGTAACCTCCTCCAGCCCCTACAACCCTCCCTATCTCTGTAACCTCCTCCAGCCCCTACAACCCTCCCTATCTCTGTAACCTCCTCCAGCCCCTACAACCCTCCCTATCTCTGTAACCTCCTCCAGCCCCTACAACCCTCCCTATCTCTGTAACCTCCTCCAGCCCTACAACCCTCCCTATCTCTGTAACCTCCTCCACCCCGACAACCCTCCGAGATCTCTGCGTTCCCCCCAACTCTGGCCCCTTTTGCTGTAACATTGGCGGCCGTGCCTTCAGCCGCCCAGGCCCTAAGCTCTGGAATTCCCTCCCTAAACCTCTCTCTCTCCTCCTTTAAGATGCTGCTTAAAACCAAGCCTTTGGTCACCGTGCCAATTTACGCTCCGGTGAAGCGCCTTGGGACGTTTTACCACATCAAAGGCGCGGTATAAATGCAAGTCTTTGAGCTGGCTGATCTCAGATGGGATGGGAGTAGGATGCGGGGCAGTTAGCTTCAACACTCTTGGACTAAGGGCCTGGGGGGGGGGGGCGGGGGGGAAACGTGTAGTGGTCCCGCTTCTGATCAGAATCCGGTGCTCCTGCTGCTGCCGATCGTGGGGCGAGGACAAAATCGGACATGTGACGCCCCCCATGGCCCAACAGCTCACTGACATTCGCCATCTAGCCTCAACGCACGGTGCACGGTCAGTTACGTGAGGTTGGCCCAGCCCTATGGACATTTACTTCAGCGCCACCAGAAACAGAAGGGATCTGTCGCTATGGAGACTCCTCACACAGCCCATCCACAAACAAGCTTTTATCTCTTTTTTTCCAACATGGAAGGAGGAAATCCCATTATAAAAAAAAATTGCCTGCAAAAATGAGATTAGTAAAAAATATCTTTACTCCTTTCCGAGAACTGGAATGGATCCGGGATAAGACTCCCCAGTCGGCCGGCCGTTGTGTGATATCCCGTCAGCTGATGCCCACAAAAAACCCGCAGAGGCGAGGTGACCATCCCTGTCGGCCGCAAACCCCGAGCGTCTCAGAATATCCCTCGGAGGCCCCAAAACTAATTTTGATTGTATGCCCTCCAGCCCTACCCCTACCCTCCACCCGCTCCAAGATCTCTGCGCTATTCCAATTCTGGGCTCTGGTGCTGTCCCCCGATTTTAATCATAACAGCATAAGAAATAGGAGCAGGAGTCGGCCATTTGGCCTCTCGAGCCTGCTCCGTCATTCAATAAGATCATGGCTGATCTTCTACTTCACCTCCACTTCCCCGCCCGATCACCATATCCCTTGATTCACCCTGTAAATCACCCCGTCATTGACGGCCGTGCCTTCAGCCGCCCGGGCCCTAAGCTCTGGAATTCCCTCCCTAAACCTCTCCACCTCTCTCCCCTCCTTTAAGACGCTCCTTAAAACTGACCTCTTTGACCAAGCTTTTGGTCACTTGTCCTAATATCTCCTTGCATGGTTCAATGTCAATTTTTTAACAACATAAGGACATAAGAATGAGGAGCAGGAGTCGACCACACGGCCCCTCGAGCCTGCTCTGCCGTTCATTAAGATCATGGCTGATCATCGACCTCAACTCCACTTTCCCGCCCTATCCCCATATCCCTTAATTCCTCTGGAGTCCAAAAATCTATTGATCTCAGCCTTGAATATACTCAACGACTGAGCCTCCACAGCCCTCTGGGGCAGAGAATTCCAAAGATTCACCGCCCTCTGAGTGCAGAAATTCCTCCTCATCTCAGTCCTAAATGGCCGACCCCTTATCCTGAGACTATGCCCCTAGTTCTAGACTCTCCAGCCAGGGGAAACAACCTCTCAGCATCTACCCTGTCAATCCCCCTCAATGTTTCAATGAGATCACCTCTCATTCTTCTAAACTCCAGAGAGTATCGGCCCAATCTACACAATCTCTCCTCATAGGGCAGCCCGCTTATCCCAGGAATCAATCTAGTGAACCTTCGTTGCACCGCCTCCAAGGCAAGTATATCCTTCCTTAGATAAGGAGACCAAAACTGTGCACAGTACTCCAGGCGTGGTCTCACCAAGGCCCTGTACAAGACTTCCTTACTCTTATACTCCAACCCCCTTGCAATAAGGGCCAACATGCCATTTGCCTTCCTAATTGCTTGCTGTACCTGCATGCTAACTGTGTGTGTTTCTTGCACTAGGACTGACATGAATCAGTCATTCATGAAAGAAAGACTGATGAAATAATACTGAGCGGCCTGCAGGTGGCGCTGTCCAGGGAGAGTATAACTACTCGGGCACGGGCCCAGCTTGTGCAGGACATTCTTAACAGGAACTAGTGAAGGACACAACTAGACCTCCAGGTTGTAAAACAGTTGATTAAAGCTTTGTTTAATGCTTAGACCAAGTGCCTAGTAGTTTTCTTACGTCAGGGACACCTGGTGTTTTGTTTGATAATCGCTCCTGTGAAGCGCCTTGGGACATTTCACTCCGTTAAAGGCGCTATATAAATGCAAGCTGTTGTTGTCATTGATGATAAAATGGTGGCAGGGAGAGCGCGGCACAGGCACGGGGCATTAATCTCTCCCACTCACGTACCTGGCCGGGGGTGGAGGGGAATTGGGTGAGGGTTAAGATCGACCCCGGTGTGTTTCTGATCTGTGTGCATGTGTGTGCCCGTGGGCGTTTACATACAGGGATGCGTGCATGCAGGTCCGTGCGCTAGAGTTGAGTGGGGCCAGTGGCCGCCGAGAGACTTCCTGGTTAAAATGATGGCTTGCAACGGTTCAAACTCGTGATGCTAAAAATCATTCCCGGACCAGCCAGAGACTTCCGTGTGCGGCCAGTTACACACAGCTGTTTCACTTCCCCTCCCCCCACCACCACACTCAGTGAACCGGAGGCTGGAAGAACATGTGCCATAGAACCATACAGCACAGAAGCAGGCCATTCGGCCCATCGTGCCTGAGCTGGCTCTCTGAAAGAGCTCTCCAATTAGTTCCACTCCCCTCCCGCCCCTCGCTCTTTCAACACAGCCCTGCAGACAGGGGCCTCGGTTTAATGTTTCATCCAAAAGACAGCCCCTCCGGGAGTGCAGCACTCCCTCAGTACTGCCCCTCCGGGAGTGCGGCGCTCCCTCAGTACCGCCCCTCCGACAGTGCAGCGCTCCCTCAGTACTGCCCCTCCGACAGTGCGACGCTCCCTCAGTACCGCCCTTCCGACAGTGCGGCGCTCCCTCAGTACTGCCCCTCCGGCACTCCCTCAGTACCGCCCCTCCGACAGTGCAGCGCTCCCTCAGTACTGCCCCTCCGACAGTGCGACGCTCCCTCAGTACCGCCCCTCCGACAGTGCAGCGCTCCCTCAGTACTGCCCCTCCGACAGTGCGGCGCTCTCTCAGTACCGCCCCTCCGACAGTGCAGCGCTCCCTCAGTACCGCCCCTCCGACAGTGCAGTGCTCCCTCAGTACCGCCCCTCCGACAGTGCAGCCCTCCCTGGATTATGGGCTCAAGTCTCTGGAGTGGGGGCTCGAACCGATGCGAGTGCGCTACCCACTGAACCATGGCTGACACCAGGGGAGGTTGGGCGACACAACTGCTAGACCTGCACACGGGCAGTTACGACAGAGGCTTTCCCATGCAGTCACAGGCTGCATTCAGTGTTGGGGAGAGGGCCAAACAAGACAGCAACGGTAAAAGTGTATTGCTGCTTTGTACCAGGGTGTTGGCGGGAGGCAGTGATGTGCAGTTCAACATTACCCGTGGCCACAAGCAAAATACCAGCCTGGTGCAGCCTTTAAAACCCCTTCCTCCAGGGGGATTGTGTGACAACGGAGGCAGCCCTGCGAGGTAACACAGGCTCAAGGTGGTAGGCCGTGTTCTGATGTTCCCTCTTAATGGGCTGGAGTCGCAGCATATTTTTTAAAACAGTAAGTTATAGCTGTGAGGCAGAAATTCTGAGCATGCCGTCCTTGTTTGCTAATTACAGGAGGGTGTATTTGCAGAGAAGATGGCACCGCCCCCCCAACTGCTTCACCTGATCGACTCACCAACTCGTTCCCTCAGAATCTCAGACTGTTACATTATTGTCCTCTTTTCCTTCCTCCTCTCCCCAAGCTCGGGGCTTTGGTTTCACGGTTGTCCCCCAGCGCCTTACTTAAGCGGCTATTCCTCGTTTGAGACAGTCTAGGCAGCGACTTGGAGCTGGTTATATGGCCGAGTCCAATCATAGAAACATAGAAGATAGGAGCAGGAGTAGGCCATTCAGCCCCTCAAGCCTGCTCCGCCATTCAATGCGATCATGGCTGATCATCCAATTTCAGTACCCTGTCCCTGCCTTCTCCCCATATCCCTTTAGCCTTAAGAAATATATCCAACTCCTTCTTGAATATATTTAATGAATTGGCCTCTACTGCTTTCTGTGGTAGAGAATTCCACAGGTTCACCACTCTCTGGGTGAAGAAATTCTTCCTCATCTCTGTCCTAAATGGCTTACCCCTTATCCTTAGACTACGATCCCTGGTTCTGGACTCCCCGGCCATCGGGAACATCCTTCCTGCATCTAGTCTGTCCAGTCCTGTCAGAATTTTATAAGTTTCAATGAGATCCCCTCTCATTCTTCTAAACTCCAGCGAGTATAAGCCCAATCGACCCAATCTCTCCTCATATGTCATTCCTGCCATCCCAGGTATCAGTCTGGTGAATCTTCGCTGAACTCCTTCCATGGCAAGAACATCCTTCCTCAGATAAGGCGACCAAAACTGCACACAATACTCAAGGTGTGGTCTCACCAAGGCCCTGTACAACTGCAGCAAGACATCCTTGTTCCTGTACTCAAACCCTCTCGCTACGAAGGCCAACATACCATTTGCCTTCTTAACCGCCTGCTGCACCTGCATGCTTACCTTCAGCGACTGGTGCACAAGGACACCCAGGTCTCGTTGCACTTCCCCTTCTCCCAATCTATTGCCATTCAGATAATAATCTGCCTTCCTGTTTTTGCCACCAAAGTGGATAACCTCACATTTATCCACGTTATATTGCATCTGCCATGCTTCTGCCCAATCATCCAACCTGTCCAAATCATCCTGTAGTTTCTCGGCATCCTCCTCACAGCACACACGCCCACCCAGCTTTGTGTCGTCTGCAAATTTGGAGATATTACATCTAGTTCCCTTGTCTAGATCATTAATACATATTGTGAATAGCTGGGGTCCTAGGACCGATCCCTGCGGTACCCCACTAGTCACTGCCTGCCACTTGGAAAAAGACCCATTTATTCCAACTCTTTGCTTTCTGTCTGCCAACCAGTTCTCTATCCAAGTCAATACCTTGCCCCCAATCCCACGTGCCTTAACTTTACACGCTAATCTCTTAAGCGGGACCTTATCGAAAGCCTTCTGAAAGTCCAAATACACCACATCCACTGGTTCTCCCTTATCTATTTTACCAGTTACATCCTCAAAAAATTCCAGTAGATTAGTCAAGCACGATTTACCTTTTGTAAATCCATGTTGACTTTGTCCGATCCTGTCACTGTTTTCCAAGTGCTCTGCTATTACATCTTTTATAATAGACTCTAGCATTTTCCCCACTACCGATGTCAGGCTTACCGGTCTGTAATTCCCCGTTTTCTCTCTGCCACCTTTTTTGAATAGTGGGGTAACATTAGCTACCCTCATAGTGGGGTAACATTAGCTACCCTCTGTAATCCTGTCTGCACACGCGCACTTTCCAAGATGGATCGATTTAAAATTCTAATAGCGTCCACGTTCCCTCCACCATCCACTCACTCCCCCAGTGACCAGTTGTTAAAGGCACCGCCCAGCGAGGTGCAGAGCTGGTGTTCAAATCCCTGCGTAGCCTTGCTCCCTCCGTATCTCTGTAACCTCTTCCAGCCCCTACAACCCGCCCGATCTCTGTAACCCCCTCCAGCCCTAGAACCCTCCCTATCTCTGTAACCTCCTCCAGCCCTACAACCCTCCCCATCTCTGTAACCTCCTGCAGCCCCTACAACCCTCCCTATCTCTGTAACCCCTTCCAGCCCTACAACCCTCCCTATCTCTGTAACCTCCTCCAGCCCTACAACCCTCCCTATCTCTGTAACCTCCTCCAGCCCTACAACCCTCCCTATCTCTGTAACCTCCTCCAGCCCTACAACCCTCCGAGATCTCTGCGCTCCTCCAATTCTGGCCTCTTGCGCATCCCCCGATTTCCATCGCTCCACCATTGGCGGCCGTGCCTTCAGCCGCCTGGGCCCTAAGCTCTGGAATTCCCTCCCTAAACCTCTCCGCCTCTCTCTCCTCCTTTAAGAAGCTCCTTAAAACTGACCTCTTTGATTAAGCTTTTGGTCACCCGTCCTAATATCTCCTTATGTGGCTCGGTGTCAAATTTTGTCTGATTTACGCTCCTGTGAAGCGCCTTGGGACGTTTTACTATGTTAAAGGTGCTGTGTAAACACAAGATGTTGTTGGTTCCATTCCTGATCCGTGTTGGGTTAGTTGATGTTGGATGGAGTGGGGCACTACAATTGGTCTCCGCGTCTCTAAGCTAACAAGGGGAATAGAAAACCGACTAGGGTTCCTGCTTCTGATCCTTATCCAGTCACCCCTTGCTGGAAATTGTGTGTTGGGCGAACGGGAATACGCTGAGCTGTGAGTCTGTCGTCAAGTAGCCCCACCTCGGCCGCTTGAGTAAGGGCGTCCGTGGAACCTTCAGGAGAGGGCACTGAAGAAAGAGGCAGGAGGCAGGCTGGACCCGGGGCTACGGGCGAGCTGGCGGGACGGGCATTTGAGCAAAGGGTCACATGTTGATCATTCCAGATTGGGAGATGCCTGGGACTGATACTCACTGTTGCCACTGAAGAGCGAGAGCCCCGCAGTGGAATGCAGTACATCCGCAATCTCCTTTCATTGTAATTAGACAGGCCCAATGAATCATTGTAATTTTCCTCCGACAGGTATTTTGGAACTCAAAATCTGGCGTCAACGAGTCACTACTTCCTGATTCACCTCACCTCACTCCTTTCAAAGGATTCCTTAAAAACCCGACCTCTTCAACTGTTCTTTTGGTTCTCGCCCCCCGACCCCCACCTTTATGTCCTCCTCTACCCTCTGCAAAGAGTTGAGGGGTTCATCTCTGTGAGATACGCTGCATCAATGTAAACTGGTGCTGCGTTGAAGAAAGACTTGTTTTTCTCCAGCGCCTTTCACCACCCCAGGACGTCCCAAAGCACTTTACAGCCAATGAAGTACTCTTGAAGTGCGGCCACTGTTGTAATGTCGGAATCCCGGCAGCCAATTTGTGCACAGCAAGCTCCCACAAACAGCAATGTGATAATTGACGTAAGAAAACTACTAGGCACTTGGTCTAAGCGTTAAACAAAGCTTTAATCAACTGTTTTACAACATGGAGGTCTAATTGTGTCCTTCACTAGTTCCTGTTAAGAATGTCCTGTGCAAGCTGGGCCCGTGCCCGAGTATTTATACTCTCCCTGGACAGTGCCACCCGTAGGCCGCTCAGTATTATTTCATAAGTCTTTCTTTCATGAATGACTGATTCATGTCAATAATGACCAGATCATCTGTTTTTCTGAGGACGCGACTGCTGCCAACGAAACTAGTTGGCTGGGCATGTGCAGTTTCAGTGTTTGTTTCTCTCCAGATATCACGGTCTCCCTTTTTACAACCGCAGATTCTCCACATTTCCCGTCACTAATTCTAAACTCTTGTTTTCCAAATGCGCGTTTATTCTCCGTTTTCTTTCAACAACTAACGGTTCGGAATAACCACCTCCCCTTCACGTTCAACGGCATTACCATCGCCGAATCCCCCCACCATCAACATCCTGGGGGTCACCATTAACCAGAAACTTAACTGGACCAGCCACATAAATACTGTGGCAACAAGAGCAGGTCAGAGGCTGGGTATTCTGTGGCGAGTGTCTCACCTCCTGACTCCCCAAAGCCTCTCCACCATCTACAAGGCACAAGTCAGGAGTGTGATGGAATACTCTCCACTTGCCTGGATGAGTGCAGCTCCCAACAACACTCAAGAAGCTCGACACCATCCAGGACAAAGCAGCCCGCTTGATCGGCACCCCATCCACCACCTTAAACATTCACTCCCTCCACCACCGGCGTACCGTGGCTGCAGTGTGGACCATCTACAAGATGCACTGCAGCAACTCACCAAGGCTTCTTAGGCAGCACCTCCCAAACCCTCGACCTTTTCCACCTAGAAGGACAAGGGCAGCAGGTGCATGGGAACACCACCACCTCCAAGTTCCCCTCCAAGTCACACACCATCCTGACTTGGAAATATATCGCCGATCCTTCATCGTCGCTGGGTCAAAATCCTGGAACTCCCTCCCTAACAGCACTGTGGGAGTACCTGCACCACACATAGAAACATAGAAACTAGGAGCAGGAGTAGGCCATTCGGCCCTTCGAGCCTGCTCCGCCATTCAACGAGATCATGGCTGATCATCCAAACCCTAGCACCCGGTCACTACACCGACAGCCATCCCACCCAAGCCCTATCCCCGTAACCCCATAACCCCACGTGTTTAATCCCACCCTAACACTAAGGGCCAATTTTTTTTTTTTAATCATGGCCAATCAACCTAACCCGCACATCTTTGGACTGTGGGAGGAAACCGGAGCACCCGGAGGAAACCCACGCAAACACGGGGAGAATGTGCAAACTCCACACAGACAGTCACCCGAGGCTGGATTTGAACCCGGGTCCCTGGCGCTGTGAGGCAACAGTGCTAACCACTATGCCACCGTGCACTATGCCACGGACTGCAGCGGTTCAAGAAGGCAGCTCACCACCACCTTCTCGAGGGCAACTAGGGATGGGCAATAAATGCTGGGCCTTGCCAGCGACGCCCACATCCCATAAGCGAATACATTTTAAAAAGCCAACTCACAGCATAGATTCGAGCTCAATCTTTGTACAAGCAAGATCAGATTATGGGTTGATTCCCCTTTCACAGGAGTCGCGGCAGCATCTGAACCGGAGCCGAGACTCCTGGTGGAAGAAGTCAAACGGTGACAGAGCCGCTATTGCGGTCTCGGTTCGAAGTGCAATTGTAAAACAGGGGGATTACGGTTACTGATCCGCTATTTCCCCCAATAACAATTCATTTTCTTCATCCCTTTCACACGGAGCTCGTGCTCCGTACAAATAAATCTCCGCAACCCTCCCCCCGCGAAATTATTATACATCAATACTTAAACCAACCCAGAGCTCCACAGATTAATGCGATATTATTATATTTTGGTCTCCTTATCTGAGGAAGGATATACTTGCCTTAGAAGCGGTGCAACAAAGGAACATCAGATTGATTTCTGGGATGAGAGGGTTGTCCTATGAGGAGAGATTGAGTAGAATGGGCCGATACTCTCTGGAGTTTAGAAGAATGAGAGGTGATCTCATTGAAACATACAAGATTCTGAAGGGGATTGACAGGGTAGATGCTGAGAGGTTGTTTCCCCCTGGGTGGAGAGTCTAGAACCAGGGGTCACAGTCTCAGAATAAGGGGTCGGCCATTTAGGACCGAGATGAGGAGGAATTTCTTCAGTCAGAGGGCGGTGAATCTTTGGAATTCTCTACCCCAGCGGGCTGTGGAGGCTCAATCGTTGGGTATATTCAAGGCTGAGATGGATAGATTTTTGGGCTCTATGGGAATCAAGGGATATGGGAATCAGTCGGAAAGTGGAGTTGAGGTTGAAGATCAGCCATGACCTTATTGAATGGTGGAGCAGGCTCGAGGGGCCGTATGGCCGACTCCTGCTCCTAATTCTTATGTTCTTATACATTAATAATTAAACCAACACAGATCTATGTGCAGAAGCGAGCTTCCAGTCATTGGCAGCAGTCACTCTGGTTTTTATTTTAAAGTGATGTTGACTGAGGGATAAATATTGGCCAGGACGCCGGGGAGGACTCCCCCCTGCTCTTCTTCGAAATAGTGGCCGTGGGATCTTTTATACCCGCCTCAAGAGGGCAGACGAGGGCCTCGGTTTAACGACTCATCAGAAAGACGTATGTTGTCTCCTCTGGCTGTATGGGCCTTGGCCCCTTCACCTGGGGTCTCTCATCGACCATAAAAAAAGGATAAGGGCGAGCTCATTGTGGCTTTAGAAGACCGCGCCCGAGACTTGCTACGGTACAGCCAGACGCGGCCTCAGATCGGCTTGGACGAGAGCGGCTCGAAAGAACGAACCAATTTGCGTTTGGATGCAAATTGATGGGATTTAAATTTGGTGGCGCAGATTTTCCAGTCCTGGCATCAAACGGGCGGACAGGGAGTAGAAAATGGCCAGAAGTCCTGCCCACCTTGTGCCCCCCCCCCCCCCCCCAAACGCAGTTTCTGGTGCTGGAGGAAACACCCAACCTCAGGTTGGCACTTTATTTAGTCAGAATTTGGGACGCCTCAATCCTGGCCGTCATTTCACAAGGTCACCAGATAATGACAGCTGCAGAAGGCCATTCGGCCCATTTCGTCTATCCCGAAGAGTTCTTCCACATGGCGGCATCTTAATTATAGTTGTCAAACTATTCCAGGATTTTCACCTCCCACTGTTCTATCCATTCCAAGTGTGGATCGCTCGTTGGGTGAAGAACACGCCGAGATCAATCCTAAATTTATCATTTACTTTTGTTCTCGGGATGTGGGCGTCGCTGGCGAGGCCCAGCATTTATTGCTCCTCCCTAATTGCCCTCGAGAAGGTGGTGGTGAGCCGCCTTCTTGAACCGCTGCAGTCCCGTGTGGTGGAAGGCGCTCCCGCAGCGCTGTGAGGGAGTTGCAGGATCCTGACTCGGCGACGATGAAGGAACAGCCGACACACATGCCAGCGTGCGACCCGGAAGTGCAGGTGTCCCCAGAACACCGACCTTCTCGATGGTAGAGGTCGCAGGGGAGGGAGGTGCGGTCAAAGTGACAGTGGTGATTTGCTGCAGTGCGTCCTGTAGATGACGAATGGCAGTGGATGTTAAGACCCCAGTCCCTACAGCTCTGGCAAAGGTTGATAGTGGCTCTTGAGACGCCTTTTGAATCACTTTATTGAGACGCTCCCCTTTAATTGACCCCGTGCCTGTAAATATCACTTAGACGGGATGTGCTCCTCCTCCCACTAGTGTGCTCGCGAGAGCCACCCTAATCTGCACCTGAAGCGAACGAGCTGACCATGGTACCCTTCCATTTGTCTAAACTCCCCCCAATAGCTATCCCAGTCGAAACCATGCCAAAAGAGACAATCTGTGCTTATCTGAGGAAGGATATACTTGCCTTAGAAACGGTGCAACGAAGGTTCACTCGATCGATCCCTGGGATGAGGGGGTTGTCCTATGGTGAGAGACTGTGTAGAATGGGCCGATACTCTCTGGAGTTTAGAAGAATGAGAGGTGATCTGATTGAAACATACAAGATTCTGAGGGGGATTGACAGGGTAGATGCTGAGAGGTTGTTTCCCCCTGGCTGGAGAGTCTAGAACCAGGGGTCACAGTCTCAGGATAAGGGGTCGGCCATTTAGGACTGAGATGAGGAGGAATTTCTTCACTCAGAGGGTTGTGAGTCTTTGGAATTCTCTGCCCCAGAGGGCTGTGGAGGCTCAGTCGTTGGGTATATTCAAGGCTGAGATCGATAGATTTTTGGACTCTAGGGGAATCGAGGGATATGAGGATCGGGCGGGAAAGTGGAGTTGAGGTCGATGATCAGCCATGATCTTATTGAACGGCGGAGCAGGCTCAAGGGGCCGAATGGCCGACTCCTGCTCCTAATCCTTATGCTCTTAAAAGATAGTTCTCCTCCAGCCCCACAACCTAAATATTTGCGTTCCACAAGTTCTGGCCTCCTGAGCATCCCTGATTTTAATCGCTCCACCATTGGCGGCCGTGCCTTCAGCTACCTGGGCCCGGAGCTCTGGAATTCCCTCCCTAAACCTCTCCGCCTCTCTCTCCTCCTTTAAGATGCTCCTTAAAACCTCCCTCTTTGACCAAGCTTTTGGTCGCCTGTCCTAATTTCTCCTTATGTAGCTCAGTGTCAAATTTTCTATTGTAACTCTCCTGTGAAGCGCCTTGGGACGTTTTACTACTTTAAAGGCGCTATGTAACTACAAGCCGTTGCTGTCCTCGCCTGCGCACTGTCCAGCGGTCGTCAATGGATATTGGTCAGGAGCAGGAACCCTGGCTGCTTTTCTCCCCACATTAGGCCCGGGGGGGCGCTGAGGCCTCAACGGCTGCTCTGGTTGAGGTTGACTAACTCAGCGCAGACCAGAAACAAAACCAGGGAAACCATCTCACGACAGAGGTGGCGTGTTTACTCACCGAGCCATCAGGTGTGTGGGGATTGTTTGCTGGAATCAAGGGGATGTGGGGATCGGGCGGGGAAGTAGAGTTGAGGTCGAAGATCAGCCAGGATCTACCATCAGAACTGTGTTAACCATCCCCTAATTCAGGATTCCTACCATCAGAACCATGTTAACCAGCCCCGACTATTTTCCCGACATCCCTCTCCCCTTTTCAGACTCTCTCCTGTGTCAGGTGCCATTCCAAGGAAAGACACAAAATGGCCGAAGTCTCTGCACAACAAACAGAAGATGGCTCCCATCTGGAAATGTGCGCGAGCTGCCTCCGCCCCCCCAGCTCAGTTCCTGCAGACTCTGGAGGGCTTGTGTCAGACGCTGCTGCTCTGCTGAACTCGGTCCCCACATGACTGCCAGAAACGCGCTGCAACTTCCTGCTCTGGTCTGTATCTTACTCATCCAACCTGCCCGAGGCCGAGCCAACCACATCCTTCCGCATCGGCACAGGCGGAAAAATTAGAAGAAAAAAAAAAGAGCGTTTCATTGGTGGGGCTCGAGCAACAAAGCCAGGGATCTCAGAGTTTGGAGGCAGAGGGAGTGGCTCGAAACAGAAACAACCTCCATCGCACATCGACATAAAAGGTCAGACTGCAGTACTCCAGCTCCACACTGGTGATCTCATTCACCACTCGTGCATGTCTCCTAAAGCCAGGGGTTTCTGCTCCAGACATCTATTCCGTGACCCACTGCCCCCATTTGAAAAGTGTAAATGTGCCGAGATCAGGAGAGGATCGGACTATCCTGTCCATCAGGAAGAGTCTTAAGAGCCTACCTCTTTTTTTATTCATTGATGGGATGTGGGCGTCACTGGCTAGGCCTGCATTTAGTGCCCATCCCTAATTGCCCTTGAGAAGATGGTGGTGAGCCGCCTTCTTGAACCGCTGCAGTCCGTGTGGTGTAGGTACACCCACAATGCTGTTAGGAAGGGAGTTCCAGGATTTTGGCCCAGCGACAGTGAAGGAACGGCGGTACAGGTCCAAGTCAGGATGGTGTGTGGCTTGGAGGGGAACTTGTAGGTGGTGATGTTCCCATGCGTCTGCTGCCCTTGTCCTTCTAAGTGGTAGAGGTCGCGGGTTTGGAAGGTGCTGTTGAAGGAGCTTTGGCGAGTTGCTGCAGTGCATCTTGTAGATGGTATACACTGCAGCCACAGTGCACCGGTGGTGGAGGGAGTGAATGTTGAAGGTGGTGGATGAAGTGCCAATCAAGCGGGCTGCTTTATCCTGAATGGTGTCGAGCTTCTTGAGTGTTGTTGGAGCTGCACTCATCCAGGCAAGTGGAGAGTATTCCATCACACTCCTGACTTGTGCCTTGTAGATGGTGGAAAGGCTTTGGGGAGTCAGGAGGTGAGACACTCGCCGCAGAATTCCCAGCCTCTGGCCTGCTCTTGTAGCCACAGTATTTATATGGCTGGTCCAGTTCAGTTTCTGATCAATGGTAACCCCCAGGATGTTGATAGTGGGGGATTCAGCGATGGTAATGCCATTGAATGTCAAGGGGAGATGGTTAGAGTCTCGCTTGTTGGAGATGGTCATTGCCTGGCACTTGTGTGGTGCGAATGTTACTTGCCACTTGTCAGCCCAAGTCTGAATGTTGTCCAGGTCTTGCTGCATATGGACACGGACTGCGTCAGTATCTGACGAGTCTCGAATGGTGCCGTGGCTCAGTGGGTGGCACCCTCGCCTCTGGGTCAGAGGGTTGTGGGTTCAAGTCCCACTCCAGAGACTTGAGCACATAAAGCTAGCCTGACACTCCCAGTGCAGTACTAAGGGGGTGCCGCACTGTCGGAGGGGCGGTACTGAGGGAGCGCCGCACTGTCGGAGGGGCGGTACTGAGGGAGCGCCGCACTGTCGGAGGTGCCGTCTTTCAGATGAGATGTTAAACCGAGGCCCCGTCTGCCCTCTCAGGTGGACATAAAAGATCCCATGGCCATTATTTCGAAGAGGAGCAGGTGAGTTTGTCCTGGGGCCAATATTTATCTGTCAATCAACATCACTAAAAAAAATGATCTGGTCATTATCACATTGCTGTTTGTGGGAACTTGCTGTGCGCAAATTGGTTGCTGTGTTTCCTACATTACAACAGTGACTACACCTCAAAAGTACTTCATCGGCTGTGAATGCTTTGAGGCATCTGGTGGTTGTGAAAGGCACTGTAAAAATGCAAGTCTTTCTTTCCTGCTTTCTTTATCAGCATGGGTCTAACAGTATGCTGGCCTTCATTACAAGAGGATTTGAGTACAGGAGTAAAGAAGTCTTACTCCAATTATATTGGGCCCTGGTGAGACCACACCTGGAGTACTGTGTACAATTTTGGTCTCCTTACCTAAGGAAGGATATACTTGCCATAGAGGGAGTGTAGCGAAGGTTCACGAGATTGATTCCTGGGATGGCGGGACTGTCGTACGAGAAGAGATTGAGTAAACTAGGCCTGTATTCTCTTGAATTCAGAAGAATGATAGGGGATCTCATTGAAGCATACAAAATTATTACAGGGCTTAATGGGATGGATGCTGGGAGAATGTTTCCCTTGGCTGGGGAATCTAGAACCAGGGGCCACAGCCTCAGGATAAAGGGTAGGCCATTCAGGACTGAAATGAGAAGAAATGTCTTCACACAGAGGGCGGTGAATCTTTGGAATTCTCTACCCCAGAGGGCTGTGGAGGCTCAGTCATTGGGTATATTCAAAACAGAAGTCGATAGATTTCTGACTAGTAAGGGCATCAAGGGACATGGTGATAGGGCCGGTGAACGGAGTTGAGGCAGAAGATCAGCCATGATCTCACTGAATGGCGGAGCAGGCTCGAAGGGCCGAATGGCCAACTCCTGCTCCTATTTCTTATGTTCTTACCTCTACACACCTGTCCATAGACTCACACAGAAGGAATCGGTAAAAGAAAGAACGAACTCCCATTTATACCGTGCCTTTCACGATCTCAGGATGTCCCAAAGTGCTTCACAGACAATGACCCTGCGCCTGATAACCGGCCGAGACTAATTTCCAGGCCAAGGTGCTTTAAGTTACAGACTGACCTTTAACCCAGTGGTTCTGTGTCCCACTATAAGAGCAGGAGTCGGCCATTCGGCCCCTCGAGCCTGCTCCGCCATTCAATGAGATCATGGCTGGTCTGATCTTGGCCTCAACTCCACTTTCCCGCTCCCCATACCCCTCGACTCCCTTGTAGTTCGAATGTCTGTCAGTCTCCGCCTTGAATATATTCACTGACTCCGCCTCCACAGCTCTCCGGGGTAGAGAATTCCAAAGATTCACCACCCTCAGAGAAGAAATTCCTCCTCATCTCCGTCTTAAATGGGCGACTCCTTATTCTGAGACTGTGACCCCTCGTTCTAGATTCTCCCACGAGGGGAAACATCCTCTCAACATCCACCCTGTCCAACCCCCTCAGAATCACTATAGCCGAGAGCAGGCAACCCTTGCACTTTTCGACGTGGGTTAGAATCATAGAATCTTACCGCACAGAAGGAGGCCACTCGGCCAGTCGTGCCTGTGCCGGCCCTTTGAAAGAGCTGTCCAGTTTAGTCCCACCCTCCAGTACCGGACAGCCAGTGGCAATGGAACCCTTTCAGATGGTCTCCTCCCCGGCCCGAAGGCAAACGTAGCAGTTCAACTGTGGCCGAGTTCAACTAACTTGAGCACAGAGCAGGATCAATCCTGGGACCCGCGCAGTCTGTGCAGCTCACAGGCTTTAATCGCCTTAGGCATCTGTGGGGGCTTTTCTTACGCCCTTTCTGAGTACGTTCGTGTGCTAATATCGCACAAAGCGATTTCACCCCAGTAGTGTCAGAATGCGCCAAATTACAGGTCAGAGTTGCGCTGGCTACAAAATAGGTTGCAACTGTCCCAGTCTCATTCCATGGACCCTCACAGCTTGCAAAGTGCAGAGACCTATCCCCCCACCCATACTGGAGTCAAGCTCAGGTTTTAGACCTCAGGTCCTGGGGGGTGGTCGTGCTAACACTGAGGAAGAATGCAACATAGTGCAAGAAGAACAACAGAAAAATGCTGGAAAAACTCAGCAGGCCAGGCAACATCCGTGGAGAGAGAAATAGAGTCAACGTTTCAGGTCGAAGACCCTTCGTCAGGACTGAGAAAAAAAAGCAGGAAATGAAACAGATTAAAAGGCCAGTTTGGTGGCTGGGAAATGGGGATGAAAGGACAAAAGAGAAGTGAAGAGACATTAAGAGGTATTCAAAACCAGACGAGATGGTGATAGGACTAGTGGAGAGACAAAAGACGGCTCTAGATTAGGTGTGAAATGCGCAGGCAGAATGAGAGACAGCTGCCATGTGGGAGAGAGAAAAAAGGGGGGGGGGGGGGAGGGGGGGCCAAAACAATAATACAAGAAGACATGAGAAAACTTGCAGACTGGCCAGCGAAGTGGCAAGTGAACTTTAACACAGGTAAGTGTAAGTGTGAGGTCGGAAAAATAGAAACATCACCGACACCTTGGAAAATAAGAAACTGAATGGGGTAGCAGAGCAAAGGGGATCTCGGGATACAGGTGAAGAAACCATTAAAAGCAGCATCGAAGGTCAGCAAAGCAATTAAAATTGCTAACAAAACACGGCAGCTGGTGGAATTTAAATTTAATTCTGGAATTAAATGTTAGTCTTAGTAATGGCGACCATGATACCATCGTCTATTGTTGCAAAAACCCATCTGGTTCACTAATGTCCTTTCGGGAAGGAAATCTGCCGTCCTTACCTGGTCTGGCCTACATGTGACTCCAGACCCACAGCAATGTGGTTGACTCTTAATGCCCTCTGAAATGGCCTAGCAAGCCACTCAGTTGTAAACAACTGCTACGAAAAACAATATGAATAAAACCGGACAGACCACCCGGTATCGACCTCGGCACTGAAAACGACAACGGCAAACCCAGCCCTGTCGACCCTGCAAAGTCCTCCTTACCAACATCTGGGGGCTTGTGCCAAAATTGGGAGAGCTGTCCCACAGACTAGTCAAGCAACAGCCTGACATAGTCATAATTACCGAATCATACCTTACAACCAATGTCCCAGACACCACCATCACCATCCCTGGGTATGTCCTGTCCCACCGGCAGGACAGACCCACCAGATGTGGTGGCACCGTGGTATACAGTCGGGAGGGAGTAGCCCTGGGAGTCCTCAACATTGACTCAGGACCCATGAGGTCTCATGGCATCAAGTCAAACATGGGCAAGGAAACCTCCTGCTAATTACCACCTACCATCCTCCCTCAGCTGATGAATCAGTACTCCTTCATGTTGAACACCAATTGGAAGAAGCACTGAGAGTAGCAAGGGCACAAAATGTCCTCTGGGTGGGGTACTTCAATGTCCATCACCAAGAGTAGCTCGGTAGCACCACAACTGACCGAGCTGGCTGAGTCCTAAAGGACATAGCTGCCAGACTGGGTCTGCGACAGGTGGTGAGGGAACCAACAAGAGGGAAAAACCTACTTGATCTCGTCCTCACCAATCTACCTGTTGCAGATGCATCTGTCCATGACAGCATTGGTGGAAGTGACCACCGCACAGTCCTTGTGGAGATGAAGTCCCGTCTTCATGTTGAGGATACCCTCCACCGTGTTGTGTGGCACTACCACCGTGCTAAATGGGACAGATTTCGAACAGATCTGGCAACTCAAAACTGGGCATCCATGAGGTGCTGTGGGCCATCAGCAGCAGCAGAATTGTATTCAACCACAATCTGTAACCTCATGGCCCGGCATTTCCCTCACTCTACCATTACCATCAAGCCGGGAGATCAACCCTGGTTTAACGAAGAGTGCAGGAGAGCATGCCGGGAACAGCACCAGGCATACCGAAAAATGAGGTGTCAACCTGGTGAGGCTACAACACAGGACTACTTGCATGCCAAACAACGGAAGCAACATGCGATAGACAGAGTTAAGCGATCTCACAACCATCGGATCAAATCAAAGCTCTGCAGTCCTGCCACATCCAGTCATGAGTGGTGGTGGACAATTAAACAGTTAACAGGAGGAGGAGGCTCCAAAAATATCCCCATCCTCAATGATGGTGGAGCCCAGCACGTGAGTGCAAAAGACAAGGCTGAAGCATTTGCATCACAGATGCCAGTCTTCAGCCCACTCAATTCACTCCACGTGATGTCAAGAAACGGCTGAAGACACTGGATACTGCAAAGGCTATGGGCCCTGACAACATTCCGGCAATAGTACTGAAGACTTGTGCTCCAGAACTAGCTGCGCCCCTAGCCAAGCTGTTCCAGTACAGCTACAACACTGGCATCTACCCGGCAATGTGGAAAATTGCCCAAGTATGTCCTGTCTACAAAAAGCAGGACAAATCCGACCCGGCCAATTACCGTCCCATCAGTCTACTCTCAATCATCAGCAAAGTGATGGAAGGTGTCGTCGACAGTGCTATCAAGCGGCACTTACTCAGCAATAACCTGCTAACTGACGCCCAGTTTGGGTTCCGCCAGGGCCACTCAGCTCCTGACCTCATTACAGCCTTGTTCCAAACATGGACAAAAGAGCTGAACTCAAGAGGTGAGGTGAGAGTGACTGCCCTTGACATCAAGGCAGCATTTGATCGAGTGTGGCATCAAGGAGCCCTAGCAAAACTGAAGTCAATGGGAATCAAGGGGAAAACTCTCCATTGGTTGGAATCATACCTAGCACAAAGGAAGTTGGCTGTGGTTGTTGGAGGTCATTCATCTCAATCACATGACATCACTGCAGGAGTTCCTCAGGGCAGTGTCCTAGGCCCAACCATCTTCAGCTGTTTCATCAATGACCTTCCCTCCATCATAAGGTCAGAAGTGGGGATGTTCGCTGATGATTGCACACTGTTCAGCACCATTCGAGACTCGTCAGATACTGACGCAGTCCGTGTCCATATGCAGCAAGACCTGGACAACATTCAGACTTGGGCTGACAAGTGGCAAGTAACATTCGCACCACACAAGTGCCAGGCAATGACCATCTCCAACAAGCGAGACTCTAACCATCTCCCCTTGACATTCAATGGCATTACCATCGCTGAATCCCCCACTATCAACATCCTGGGGGTTACCATTGATCAGAAACTGAACTGGACCAGCCACATAAATACTGTGGCTACAAGAGCAGGCCAGAGGCTGGGAATTCTGTGGCGAGTGTCTCACCTCCTGACTCCCCAAAGCCTTTCCACCATCTACAAGGCACAAGTCAGGAGTGTGATGGAATACTCTCCACTTGCCTGGATGAGTGCAGCTCCAACAACACTCAAGAAGCTCGACACCATTCAGGATAAAGCAGCCCGCTTGATTGGCACTCCATCCACCACCTTCAACATTCACTCCCTCCACCACAGGCGCACCGTGGTTGCAGTGTATACCATCTACAAGATGCACTGCAGCAACTCGCCAAAGCTCCTTCAACAGCACCTTCCAAACCCGCGACCTCTACCACTTAGAAGGACAAGGGCAGCAGACGCATGGGAACATCACCACCTACAAGTTCCCCATCAAGCCACACACCATCCTGACTTGGACCTGTACCGCCGTTCCTTCACTGTCGCTGGGCCAAAATCCTGGAACTCCCTTCCTAACAGCATTGTGGGTGTACCTACACCACACGGACTGCAGCGGTTCAAGAAGGCGG
Organism: Somniosus microcephalus; assembly: GCF_052327205.1. NCBI lineage: Eukaryota > Metazoa > Chordata > Chondrichthyes > Squaliformes > Somniosidae > Somniosus > Somniosus microcephalus. The sequence continues at coordinate 86,182,096 of NW_028225180.1, read as the reverse complement.
CTCACCACCATCTTCTCAAGGGCAATTAGGGATGGGCACTAAATGCAGGCCTAGCCAGCCAGCGACGCCCACACCCAATCAACGAATAAAAAAAACAAAAAAAAACAGGGAGTGATTGAGGCGAATGGCACAGATGCTTTCAAAAGGAAACTAGACGAGTACACGAGAGAAAAGGGAATAGAAAGATATGCCGAAAGGCTGAGATGAGGCAGGTGGAATGGGAGGAGACTCATGTGGAGCATAAACACCTGCACAGACTCATTGGTCCGAATGGCCTGTTCCTGTGCTTCTATGTTCAATGCGATTCTATGTAAAAGGACATCATTAGACCCGATTCTCAGCTGACCGTCAGTCGTTTACCATTATTAGAACTTACTGATTTTTTCAACGAGTTGGAGAATGACACCACCGATGTGTACGTCCCCCGTAACCCTCAGCGTGATGGGATCTGCATCGGGGCCCAGTTCTTCAACTTGAATCTTCAGCTCCCATGACGCGTCGGCATAATTACGGCCCTGCGCCATCTTTCAACATACCTGCCAACAGGAGAGCAGCCATTGAATCAAAACACACTTTGTAGAAAGGGGAGGCAGGGAAGGGAAGGGAAGGGAAGGAGGGAAAGATAGACTTACAGCGCCTTCCACGAGCCCGGGATGACCGCTGATTCCGCTTCCCTGCGTGTGTGCGATATTTAATTAGCGACAAGTATAAATGAATGCCTGGAGCTCCCGGGGCACAGCAAGTGTGGCTGCTCCACTGTCCCGCTGGTGTGGCTTTCCTCTTGCGTGCCTCAGCGGGTGTCTGGCACACCTTGGGTCTGTAGGCCAGGAGTTCCAGCCCATTGACAGCGAAACTGTGTGGCTGACTTACATCCGGTTCTGTTTATGACTGGAGGCCACGTTCAAATCAGAGAGCAAACACGGAGGTTTATTTTCTATCTTTTATTAGCTGGGCGTGACTCTAAAAAGTCATTCAGACGCCCAAGTGTGATTAAAGCACCAGTGAGTGAAGTCAAAGGAGTTCAACACACGTCACCGCGCTGTAATGATCTGCAGGATGTAGATTTATGCTTCTGACTTCACACCGCTTTTCAATCACCTCTCCCTTCACAATTCATTTATTTTCAAACAACAGCTTGCATCATCACAAAGACGAGGAGTGTACTGGTCATAGGCAGGAAGTAGGGGAGTAAAGTTGGCCAAGGAGAAGCAAACCAAGGTAAAAGAGGCAGAGCAGTGTTTAAAGGTGTGGAAGAAAGAGAGACTCGCATTTCTCCCGTGCCTTACACATCCTCAGGACGTCCCAAAGCACTTTACAGCCAATGAAGTACTTTCTGAAGTGTAGTCACTGTTGTAATGTAGGAAATGCGGCAGCCAATCTGCGCTCAGCAAGCTCCCACAAACAGCGAGGTGATAATGACCAGATAATTTTTTTTAGTGATGTTGGTTGGGGGATTAATATTGGTCCCAGGACACCGGGGAGAACTCCCCCTGCTCTTCTTCCAATAGTGGCCGTGGGATCTTTTACATCCACCTGAGGGGGCAGACAGGCCTCGGTTTAACGTCTCATCCGAAAGATGGCCCCTCCGACAGTGCGGCTCTGCCTCAGTACTGCCCCTCCGACAGTGCGGCGCTCCCTCAGTACTGCCCCTTCGACAGTGTGGCGCTCCCTCAGTACTGCCCCTCCCGACAGTGCGGCGCTCCCTCAGTACTGCCCCTCCGACAGTGTCGCACTCCCTCAGTACCGCCCCTCCGACAGTGCGGCGCTCCCTCAGTACTGCCCCTCCGACAGTGCGGCGCTCCCTCAGTACTGCCCCTCCGACAGCGCGGCTCTCCCTCAGTACCGCCCGTCCGGCGCTCCCTCAGTACTGCCCCTCCGACAGTGCGGCGCTCCCTCAGTACTGCCCCTCCGACAGTGTCGCACTCCCTCAGTACTGCCCCTCCGACAGTGTCGCACTCCCTCAGTACCGCCCCTCCGACAGTGCGGCGCTCGCTCAGTACTGCCCCTCCGACAGTGCAGTGCTCCCTCAGCACTGCCCCTCTGACAGTGTCGCACTCCCTCAGTACCGCGCTCCCTTAGTACTGTCCCTCCGACAGAGCAGCGCTCCCTTAGTACTGCCCCTCCCACAGTGCGGCGCTCCCTCAGTACCGCCCATCCGACAGTGCGACACTCCCTCAGTACCACCCATCCGGCAGTGTGGTGCTCCCTCAGTACCACCCATCCGGCAGTGTGGTGCTCCCTCAGTACCGCCCATCCGGCAGTGTGGTGCTCCCTCAGTACTGCCCCCCCAACAGTACAGCGCTCCCTCAGTACTGCCCCTCCGACAGTACGGCGCTCCCTCAGTACTGTGCTGGGAGTGTCAGCCTGGATTTTGTGCTCAAGGCTCTGTAGTGGGGCTGAAACTCACGACCTTCTGACTCAGAGGAAGATAGCGAGGTGAAGAAGTTTAGAAAGAGATGGAGTGGGGGAGGCGGGTGGACAGGGGAGGATGAGTGGAGGGTTCATGTTGGGATATAGGACCGGAGAAAGTTGCAGAGGTAGGGTGGAGCAAGGCAGTAAAGGAACGAGGCCGAGGATTCCTGAAGCCAATGTGCTGGAAGGAGCAGTCAATGGCAGACTGTGAACTCGGGATAACAGATGTGCGGGTTAGCTCGGAAGGACAATGAGGAGAACACTGCTGAAATCAAGCCTTGAAGTCATGAGGTGAAGGTTGGATAACGTGGAGATGCAAGAGATGGAATTTACTGCATGAAAGGCTGGCTAGTGGAAGCAGATTCAATAGTAACTTTCATTAGGCTTATATTCACTAGAGTTTAGAAGAATGAGAGGGGATCTCATTGAAACTTATAAAATTCTAACAGGACTAGACAGACTAGATGCAGGAAGGGTGTTCCTGATGGCCGGGGAGTCCAGAACCAGGGGTCCTGGACAGAAATGAGGAGGAACTTGTGGAATTCTCTACCACAAAAGGCAGTAGAGGCCAGTTCATTAAATATATTCAAGAAGGAGTTAGATATATTTCTTAAGGCTAAAGGGATCAAGGGATATGGGGAGAAAGCAGGGACAGAGTACTGAATTTGGAAGATCAGCCATGATCTCATTAAATGGCAGAACAGGCTCGAGGGGCCGAATGGCCTACTCCTGCTCTGATCTTCTATGTAAAAGAGAATTGGATAAATACTTGAAAAAGGAGAAATCTGCAGAGCTATGGGGAAACAGCAGGGGAGTGGGACTAAGTGACAAAAGTACGATGGATCGAATGGCCTCCTGTGCTGTATGATTCTATGAAGTAATCAGTCCTGGCGATGTACCGGATGTGAGATTTGAAACTCAGCTCAGTGTGGAGCAGGGCACTCGGAATGCATACTATTGAGTTCAGTCTCAGCAGCAGCCGGGAAGAGAGATGGGATTCACAACAGGATGCCTTCCATCTGAACCGAAGGCGGTCCCGACTCATCCAGACCTTTAGGGTCTGAAAGACAGTCCAGGGGTGACAGTGGAGTGTGCGACTGAGGGTGGTGGTGGGGAGTTAAAGACAAGTATCATTGGTGTCAATGTACAGTATTGTCAAATGAGGTTGCTGAGGGGCAGCACACCAATAAAAAATGGCAGGGCGTCAAGAATGGACCCTTGGTGAAGGTGCTCCCACGGTGCCATTAGGGAGGGAGTTCCAGGATTTTGACCCAGCGATGAAGGAATGGCCGACACATGTCCAAGTTGGGATGTTGTGTGTGTGACTTGGAGGACTCACAGCACCAGGGACCCGGGTTCGAATCCGGCCTCGGGTGACTGTCTGTGTGGAGTTTGCACATTCTCCCTGTGTCTGCGTGGGTTTCCTCCGGGTGCTCCGGTTTCCTCCCACAGTCCAAAGATGTGCGGGTTAGGTTGATTTGGCTATGATAAATTGACCCTCAGTGTTAGGGGATTAAATATGTGGGGTTACGGTGATAGGGTGGGATATGTGTCAGTGCAGGCTCGATGGGCCAAAATGGCCTCTATCTGCATTGTGGGGATTCTGTGATTCTGTGACGGTGGTCCCATGCATCTGCTGCCCTTGTCCTTCTTGGCCGCGGGTTTGGGAGGAGCCGCCGAAGATTGGGCTTGCCGACAGTCAAACAGTCGACAGGCACCCATAGCCTGGGTTCACGCATCAAGAACGGCCACTTGGATGAGGCAGTCGGAGGGGGTGCCGGGGACCTGTGGGATGGTGAGAGTCAGGACCTTCAGAAGGGGGAGGGAGAAAACTGACCAAAAATAAAAGCCCAGCAATCTCGCTGCAAGATAAAATAAGATGTTGCACAAACATGTCTCTACTTACAAACGCTGTGCAGTAAAGCAACGAGGTCCCGTCACAAACAGAGCGGCCACTGCCTGCAGTTTATCTGGCTGACAAGCCACAGTATCCTGTCCACAGCCCAGGATCAGTGTACAAGTAACAAAGATAGCAGCTGGAACAGGAGTGCTGTGCTGTCTCGGAGCTGCTGAAGATATTTTTGGACGGTTTAGCTTCTGTAACTGTTTATGTCAGCCAACCGCCCAGTGCTTATTCAGCAGCTTGATTCAAGTGCAGCGCTTGGCTGCCGTTTGTAATTTTGGACACTCCACTTGAAGCGAAGTCGGGTGAATTAAAGCGGTTTGCAGACCCTTCGATCACATTGGCTCTGGCTCGGAGTAATATTTTGTATCTGTTCCCCAGGGACCTGCCATTTAACAGGATTGTGCCTTTAGAACAGTTAATGAAGCTCCTGTTAAGTTCCACCCCTCCTCTTTCCTCCTGCTTTGAGTCCATTGCACCCTTTCCGTCTTTCAAGATGAGACGTTAAATTGAGGCCCCGTCTGCTCTCTCAGGTGGATGTAAAAGATCCCACGGCCACTATTGAAGAACAGCACGGGGAGTTCTCCCCCTGGTGTCCTGGGGCCAATATTTATCCCTCAACCAACATCACTAAAAACAGATGATCTGGTCATTATCACATTGCTGTTTGTGGGAGCTTGCTGTGCGCAAATTGGCTGCCGCGTTTCCTACATTACAACAGTGACCACACTTCAAAAAGTACTTCATTGGCCGTGAAGCACTTTGGGACGTCCTGAGGTGGGGAAAAGCGCGGAAGAAATGGGAGTCTTTCTTTCTGTGAGTCACACTGAATTACATTTGTAAATTGTTTACACAGCATTGGGATAAACACAGTATGTTTTTTTACTTTAATTGGTAATAATTAACTGCTGATTATCCCTTGACTAACTTGCAATAAATGTGTTACAACCATTCGGCGTGGTGTGGCCATAGATCTTCATAAACAAGGCGGTACTGGCTGTTACTGTCAGAACCAAATCCCTCCCACACAAGTTTCACCGAGATGATTATAAAATAAAGGGTTTCGATCGAGTAAGTGAGGATAAACTGTTTCCATTGGTGGGAGGGTGGGGAACCAGAGGTCACAGATTGAAGATAATCAGTAAAAGAACCAGAGGGGAGATGAGGAGAATGTTTTTACGCAGCGAGTTGTTGTGATCTGGAATGCGCTGCCTGAAAGGGCGGTGGGAGCAGATTCAATAGTAACTTTCAAAAGGGAATTGGAGAAATACTTGAAAAGGAGCCGGTACAGGCATGATGGGCCAAATGGACTCGTCCTGTGCTGTGTGATTCTGAGTGGTTTCAAGCTTTTAACTTAAGCCACAAAGCTTGATATCAATCTAACTATTACTGCTTACATAGGATTCCATCGGATATACGGCACAGAAACAGGCCATTCGGCCCAACCAGTCCGAGCCGGTGTTTATGCTCCACTCGAGCCTCCTCCCGTCTTTCCTCATCTCACCCTATCAGCATATCCTTCTATTCCCTTCTCCCTCATACGCTTGTCCAGCCTCCCCTTAAATGTATCGATACTATTCGCTTCAACCACTCCCTGTGGTAGCGAGTTCCACATTCTCACCACTCTCTGGGTAAAGACGTTTCTCCTGAATTCCCGATTGGATTTCTTGGTGACTCTCTTATATGGATGGCCTCTAGTTTTGCTCTTCCCCACAAGTGGAAACACTCTCTCTGTATCCACTCTATCAAAACCTTTCATCATTTTAAAGACCTCTATTAGGTCACCCCTCAGCCGCCTTTATTCAAGAGAAAAGAAACCCAGCCTGTTCATCCTTTCCTGCACCCTCTCCAGTGCCTCTATATCCTTTTTATAATATGGCTTGATTGATTCCGTCTTCTCTCCTACCCTTTCCAACCTTGGTGGTGTCTTGCACTGTGTGACCTTCACCTTTCAACTAAGCATCTTAATAAAAAACACTTAACTCTGAGGATTAATATGGTGGTTATAAACTGCTCTTGACTGGACTCCTGCCTCGTCACCATTCAATGGCTCCAACATTTTCAAAACAGGCCATGTTGTGCTCTGAAATCAGTACAATGGGCTGGAGTACCAACAATCACATCACTGCACACTTACAGCACAATTCCTGGCTCTCTGTCCACTACTCCAGCACAAAACACATTCAGAGGTGGTATATAATAACAACTAGTGTTTATACACCACCTTTAACGTAGTAAAACGTCCCAAGGTGCTTCACAGGAGCGTATTCAGACAAAAATTGACACTGAGTCACATGTGAGATATTAGGACAGGTGAGCAAAAGCTTGGTCAAAGTGGTAGCTTTTAAGGAGCGTCTTAAAGGAGGAGAGAGAGGGAGGAGAGAGAGGCAGAGATTTTACAGAGGGAATTCCAGAGCTTAGGGCCCAGGCGGCTGAGGGCACGGCCGCCAATGGTGGAGCGATGGAAATCGGGGGCCAGAATTGGTGGAATGCAGAGATCTCGGAGGGTTGTAGGGCTGGAGGAGGTTACAGAGATAGGGAGGGTTGTAGGGCTGGAGGAGGTTACAGAGATAGGGAGGGTTGTGGGGCTGGAGGATGTTACAGAGATAGGGATGGGTGTAGGGGCTGGAGGAGGTTACAGAGATAGGGAGGGTTGTAGGACTGGAGGAGGTTACAGAGATAGGGAGGGTTGTGGGGCTGGAGGATGTTACAGAGATAGGGAGGGTTGTAGGGGCTGGAGGAGGTTACAGAGATAGGGAGGGGTGTAGGGCTGGAGGAGGTTACAGAGATAGGGAGGGTTGTAGGGCTGGAGGAGGTTACAGAGATAGGGAGGGGTGTAGGGGCTGGAGGAGGTTACAGAGATAGGGAGGGTTGTAGGGCTGGAGGAGGTTACAGAGATAGGGAGGGTTGTGGGGCTGGAGGAGGTTTCAGAGCTAGGGAGGGTTGTGGGGGCTGGAGGAGGTTACAGAGATAGCGAGGGGTGTAGGGGCTGGAGGAGGTTACAGAGACAGGGAGGGTTGTAGGGCTGGAGGAGGTTACAGAGATAGGGAGGGTTGTGGGGCTGGAGGAGGTTTCAGAGCTAGGGAGGGTTGTGGGGGCTGGAGGAGGTTACAGAGATAGCGAGGGGTGTAGGGGCTGGAGGAGGTTACAGAGATAGGGAGGGTGGTGGGGCTGGAGGAGGTTACAGAGCTAGGGAGGGTTGTAGGGGCTGGAGGAGGTTACAGGGATAGGGAGGGTTGTAGGGGCTGGAGTAGGTTACAAAGACAGTGAGGGTTGTAGGGCTGGAGGAGGTTACACAGATAGGGAGGGTTGTATGGCTGGAGGAGGTTACAGAGATAGGGAGGTTACAGAGATAGGGAGGGGTGTAGGGGGCTGGAGGAGGTTACAGAGATAGGGAGGGTTGTGGTGCTGGAGGAGGTTACAGAGATAGGGAGGGTTGTGGGGGCTGGAGGAGGTTACAGAGATAGGGAGGGTTGTAGGGGCTTGAGGAGATTACAGAGATAGGGAGGGTTGTGGGGATGGAGGAGGTTACAGAGCTAGGGAGGGTTGTGGGGGCTGGAGGAGGTTACAGAGATAGGGAGGGGTGTAGGGGCTGGAGGAGGTTACAGAGATAGGGAGTGTTGTAGGGCTGGAGGAGGATACAGAGATAGGGAGGTGTGTAGGGGCTGGAGGAGGTTACAGAGATAGGGAGGTTTGTAGGGGCTGGAGGAGGTTACAGTGATAGGGAGGGGGGCGAGGAGGCCGTGGAGGGATTTGAACACCAGGATGAGAATTTTAAAATCGAGGCGTTGCCGGACCGGGAGCCAGTGTAGGTCAGCGAGCACAGGGGGTGATGGGTGAGCGGGACTGGGTGTGAGTTAGGACACGGGGCAGTGAGCACAGGGGGTGATGGGTGAACAGGACTGGGTGTGAGTTAGGACACGGGGCAGTGAGCACAGGGGGTGATGGGTGAACGGGACTGGGTGCGAGTTAGGACACGGGGCAGTGAGCACAGGGGGTGATGGGTGAACGGGACTGGGTGCGAGTTAGGACACGGGGCAGTGAGCACAGGGGGTGATGGGTGAACGGGACTGGGTGTGAGTTAGGACACGGGTCAGTGAGCACAGGGGGTGATGGGTGAACGGGACTGGGTGCGAGTTAGGACACGGGTCAGTGAGCACGGGGGGTGATGGGTGAACGGGACTGGGTGCGAGTTAGGACACGGGGCAGTGAGCACAGGGGGTGATGGGTGAACGGGACTGGGTGCGAGTTAGGACACGGGGCAGTGAGCACAGGGGGTGATGGGTGAACGGGACTGGGTGGGAGTTTGGACACGGGTCAGTGAGCACAGGGGGTGATGGGTGAACGGGACTGGGTGTGAGTTAGGACACGGGGCAGTGAGCACAGGGGGTGATGGGTGAACGGGACTGGGTGCGAGTTAGGACACGGGTCAGTGAGCACAGGGGGTGATGGGTGAACGGGACTGGGTGCGAGTTAGGACACGGGTCAGTGAGCACAGGGGGTGATGGGTGAACGGGACTGGGTGCGAGTTAGGACACGGGTCAGTGAGCACAGGGGGTGATGGGTGAACGGGACTGGGTGCGAGTTAGGACACGGGTCAGTGAGCACAGGGGGTGATGGGTGAACGGGACTGGGTGCGAGTTAGGACACGGGTCAGTGAGCACAGGGGGTGATGGGTGAACGGGACTGGGTGCGAGTTAGGACACGGGGCAGTGAGCACGGGGGGTGATGGGTGAACGGGACTGGGTGCGAGTTAGGACACGGGGCAGTGAGCACAGGGGGTGATGGGTGAACGGGACTGGGTGTGAGTTAGGACACGGGGCAGTGAGCACAGGGGGTGATGGGTGAACGGGACTGGGTGTGAGTTAGGACACGGGTCAGTGAGCACAGGGGGTGATGGGTGAACGGGACTGGGTGCGAGTTAGGACACGGGGCAGCAATGTTTTGGATGAGCTCAAGGCTCGAAGATGGGAGGCGACCAAGAGAGCATTGGACTATAACTATTAAAGTTAGAAGTCTTACATACTCGCAGTGTTGAAATCAAGACTCAATGCACTGCCTTCTACACTAACTCATTTTTTCCAAAAACCACAAAACTGTGGAAGATGTCATCTCCCTCAGTCTCGTCTCTTCTTCCTACAATCGACAGGTATTTTGAAGGCCCACATTGAACGTTCCTTCCTATCTTGGCTTTCACCCTTTTCAGCACTGCTGTCCAATGGGACCTGGGGTGGGGGGTTTCACAGTGAGATGAATTGATGATATCTGTGAAACCTGCCGATCATGACTCCAGAGGCGTACTACCGTCGCAAAAATTCGCCACCAATTCTTTGCGCTGCCTGAAGAAAAGCAGCGGAAACTATGGTGCAATGGGAGCACAGACCACTGCCCCTCAGTGAAGTAGGACTTAGGCAGAATACGTGCCCACGCTCCATCCCCTGCCGAGTTCTTGGGTCTCAGCTGTGCCCCCAGGAGGGTTGTCCCGACAGAAAGGGAAAAGGGCATCATCGTGGGGGCGGTACTATCGAAGAGGTCAAGGGCCCGGCCCTTCTCACCTGTCCTCCCAACCGCAGCTGTTGAAACGCCCCGAGGAAATGCAGTTAAAGGGTCAACAAAGAAACACCATACCCTCCGTAAGAAAAATGGAGGAGGCGGGGGTGGCGCTGAGGGGACTCATTTAAACAGGTAGATTACAACATGGCTGAACAGGCTCGAAGGGCTGAATGGCCTACTCCTGTTCCTATGTAACACAAATACATTGATTCTAAATATGTAAATAAGCCCTTATAAACAAAACAAATTGTTGTAAAAAAAACTAAAAAAGTTAAAATAGTGGATGATGGAGTTTTGATTTGTGTTTTTAAAAAGAATAAGGGTATTACATGAGACTGGAGAAGCTGGGATTGTTCTCCTTAGAGCAGAGAAGGTTAAGGGGAGATTTAATAGAGGCGTTCAAAATCATGAGGGGCTTTGATAGAGTCGATCAGGAGAAAGTGTTTCCAGTGGCAGGAGGGCCGGTAACCAGAGGACACAGATTTAAATAATTGGTAAAAGAACCAGAGGGGAGATGTTTTTACGCAGCGAGTTGTTGTGATCTGAAAGGGCGGTGGAAGCAGATTCAATAGTAACTTTCAAAAGGCAATTGGATAAATACTTGAAAAGGAGAAATGTGCAGGGCTGTGGGGAGAGAGCAGGGGGGAGTGGGACTAATTGGAGAGCTCTTTCAAAGAGCCGGCACAGGCACGATGGGCCGAATGGCCGCCTCCTGCGCTGTGTGATTCTATGATTTTTACATTCTCATCTGAGCTAACGCAGTTACATACACCTCGCACATACAGTCCCAACGGAAGGGGATCCAGCAGAAAGCACTCCAGTCATAGCCCATGTGTAAGCTTCACTCCTACAAAGTATCAACGTTCCCCTCACCAGTTTCCACAGAATCCGGTTGTCCTGATTCCAGAGTTCAGGCTGGCGAAACCTTTCTCCTCTGCTCCTCGCTCGCTTCTGCCCTTGCTCGCTCTTCTGCAGGGCGTCGCCGAAGGTTTCAAACTGCGAGTAATTTCCGTTCAGCAAGAGTATCGAGTCACACTTCTGCAGGCTAAGCAAATATATGCACCTACCCGGGGCTCAAGAGAGGCCCTTAAGATCCAGGGATGACTGACTGACGACACGCTGCATCACACCGCAACCCAAAAAAAACAATGCATTCACTTTGCCTCAACTTTTCGAGCAAATCTGCCGTGGCAGTTTCTGCAAGTGTGCAACCTGAGAGTGAGTGTGCAATGATGCACAGGCGTGCGGTGACAGTGCACCAGCTATATACGTGAGGCTGGGTTTCTTTTTTAAATGCCTGCCTGTGTGCCATTCCTGCCCCTGCCCATTTGCCTGTGAAACTGTCAGATTGCCCTCGCCCTCCTCCTCGTTTGGTTGCCCCCTTATCGTCACACTCAGATCCTTCTTTGTTGCTGTTGTAAATTTGTTTAAAGCTTGAGATTTTTTTTCTTTTTTGCTTGAGAATTTTAGTCGAGGTTGATACATGCGAAGAGATAAATGCCCTGTCTGGACATGTTGAGAGGGGTTATTAACAACTGTTCCAACCATTCCGATTGCCCTAGTGTGTGACGTGTAGAGGCTGTGGTATGTCTGTTCCCGTCTACTTCTTAAAATAACACCCAACTGCACTTGTGGTCTGTACAAAACAGGAGCTGACTGGCCCCTGTGTGCAGTGACACTCCTGGTGGGGAAGCTAAGGCACCGAATCATTTACAGCTCCATTTCTTATACATAACACACTTGGCTTTTTTTTGGTGGTTTTTCAAAGGCAGGTGATTGACCAGCCAGCCCTGGACCCAGTGTTGAAAGACTGGAGGCGATCACAGGATGACATCGATTCACGTCACGCACTGACTCATGACATTTTCACAATGCAAGTATGACCTGTTGAAATGTTGATTTCACAACAAGAGGTGATTCTAACTGTTGTGTATATACCTTTAAGAGAGAACTGCTTTTATACTGTAGTACCGGCAGTGACCACACCTGTATATAAAGCCGTAGCAGGCTTCTGTACTTTCAGTTCCAGCATACCCTCTGTTCAGTAAACACCTGTTATTATTGTTCTCCTGCAGTCCGTGTGTTATTGATATGCGGACACTACACTAACCCTTTAGAATCGTAGACATTTACGGCACAGAAGGAGGCCATTCGGCCCATCCTGTCTGTGCCGGCCGAAAAAGAGCTCTCCAGCCTGATCCCACTTTCCAGCTCTCAGTCCGTAGCCCTGTAGGTTACGGCACTTCAAGTGCAGATCCGAGTACTTTTTAAATGTGATGAGGGTTTCTGCCTCTACCACCCTTTCAGGCAGTGAGTTCCAGACCCCCACCACCCTCTGGGTGAAAACATTTCTCCTCAACTCCCCTCTAATCCTTCTACCAGTTACTTTAAATCTGTGCCCCCTGGTTATTGAAACACATTATTTTTAAGGGGTTCAGGTGTCGGTCGTCTTGTTTGATTGCTTTGCACATAATGTCAGTTGCAGCAACTCGAGCTCCAGGTTTCGGAGCTTGAGCGGCGGCTGGAGTCACTGCGGTGCATCCGCGAGGCTGAGAGTTACGTGGATAGCACGTTTCAGGAGGTGGTCACCCCGCAGCTTAAGAGTGTGCAGGCAGAGAGGGAATGGGTGACCGCCAGACAGAAGAGGAGGACCAGGCTGGTAGTGCAGGAGTCCCCGGAGTGCATCGCGCTCTCCAACCAGTATTCTGTTCTGAATACTGGTGAGGGCGATGGTTCCTCTGGGGAGTGCAGCCAGAGTCAAGTCCACGGCACCACGGGTGGCTCAGCTGCACAGGGAGGGAGGAAAAAGAGTGGAAGAGCAATAGTGGTAGGGGATTCAATGGTTAGGGGAGCAGACAGGCGTTTCTACGGCCGCAGACGTGACTCCAAGATGGTATGTTGCCTCCCTGGTGCCAGGGTCAAGGATGTCACTGAGCGGCTGCAGGACACTCCGAGGTGGGAGGGTGAACAGCCAGAGGTCGTTGTCCATATCGGTACCAACGACATAGGCAGAAAGAGGGATGAGGTCCTGCAGGCAGAGTTTAGGGAGCTAGGAGAGAGATTAAAAAGTAGACCACAAAGGTAGTAATCTCCGGATTACTCCCAGTGCCACGTGCTAGTGAGTACAGGAATAGGAGGATAGAGCAGATGAATGCATGGCTGGAGAGATGGTGCAGGAGGGAGGGCTTTAGATTCCTGAGGCATTGGGACCATTTCCGGGGAAGGTGGGACCTGTACAAGCCGGACGGATTACACCTCAACAGAGCCGGGACCAATATTCTCACGGAGAGGTTTGTTAGTGATGTTGGGGAGAGTTTAAACTAGCTCGGCAGGGGGATGGGCACCAGCATATAGGAGTAGAAAAGAGGAATAAGGTGCATAAAAGAGTGAGTGTGTTGGATAGTACTAGAGAAGATAGTACGAGAGGCGGTATTAGTACCATATTAGATAGGAGCAGACTAAGAAAGACTACGAAAAATTCAAAAATGGGTTTAGCATGCATGTACGTAAACGCACAAAGTGTGGTGAAAAGGTTGGTGAGCTACCAACACAATTAGCTGTGTGGCAATATGATGTGGCAATAACAGAAACGTGGCTTAAAAACGGTGAGGACTGGGCACTTACTATTCAAGGGTACAAGGTGTTCAGAAAAGATAGGGAAGGAAAAAAGGGAGGTGGGGTGGCAGTGCTGATTAAGGAAGACATTGTAGTGTTGGAAAGGGAGGATGTTCTTGAGGGGACAAGGGCAGAATCCATTTGGTTAGAGTTGAGGAGCAAAAAGGGTATGATCACGCTATTGGGGGTATTCTGTAGGCCTCCAAATAGTGAGAGGGAGGTAGAGGAGTAAATCTACAGGGAAATCACAGAGATATGCAAGAGCTATAGAGTGGTGATATTGGGGGACTTTAATTACCCAAATATCGATTGGGATAATGCTAGGGTAAAGGGAAAGGAGGGGGAGGAATTTCTGAAATGTGTTCAGGAGAATTTCCTTGACCAATATGTTTTTGGCCCAACTAGGAAAGAGGCATTGCTGGATCCAGTGCTCGGGAATGAGGTGGGCCAGGTCGACCAAGTGTCTGTGGGAGAACACTTGGGTACGAGTGATCATCGTATCATAAGATTTAGATTAGCAATGGAGAGGAGCAAGGAACAATCTAGAGTGGAACTTCTAAACTGGAATAGGGCTAACTTCAATGGGATGCAAAAGGATCTAGCCAGGGTAAAATGGAACCAAAGACTGACAGGAAAAACTGTAACGGAACAATAGGTGATCTTTAAGGAGGAGATGTTCCAAGTAGAGGCTAGGTACATTCCAAGAAGAGGGAAGGGTAAGGGAACCAAAGCAAGGGCTCCTTGGATGACGAGGGAGGCAGAGAAGATGATGAAACAAAAAAAGAGGGTGTATGATACATGTCAGGTGAATTCTTCAAGGGAGAACCAGACCAAATATAATAAGTTGAGAGGGGATGTGAAGACGAAAATAAGATTGGCAAAGAGAGAATATGACAGTAGAATGGCGGTTAACATAAAAGGGAACCCAAAAATATTCTACCAGCATGTAAACAGTAAGCAGGTAGTAAGAGGTGGGGTGGGGCCTATTAGAGACAAAGAAGGTGATATATGCTTAGAGGCGCAGGGCAAGGCTAGGCTAGAATACTCAATGAGTACTTTGTATCGGTGTTTACTAAGGAGGTGGATGCTGACAAAATAATGGTAGAAGTGGAAAAGGTAGAAGCAATTGGAAGGGGTGAATTGATAGACAGGATGTACTAGAAAGGCTGGGTGGACAAGTCGCCTGATCCAGATGGCTTGCATCCCAGGTAGCTAAGGGAATTGGGGGAGGAGATAGCAGAAGGGCTTGCCATAATTTTCCAATCTTCCCTAGGTGCGGGGGAGTTGCCTGAGGATTGGAAAGTGGCAAATGTGACACCATTGTTCAAGATAGGGTGTAAGGACAATCCTAGTAACTACAGGCCAGTCAGTTTAACATAAGTGGTGGGTAAAGTTTTAGAAATAATAATCAAGAAAAAAATTAACAGGCACTTGGAGAGGTTTAAGCGAATTAAGGAGAGGCAACACGGATTTGTAAAAGGCAAATCGTGTTTGACTAATCTAATTGAATTTTTTGATGAAGTAACAGAGGGGATTGATGAAGGGAATGCAATGGATGTTGTCTACATGGATTTTCAGAAGGCGTTTGACAAAGTACCACATAGAAGGCTGGTTAACAAAATTGAGGCTCATGGAATAGGAGGGTCAATGGCAGCTTGGATAAGGAATTGGCTTAAGGACAGAAAACAGCGAGTTGTGGTAAATGGCTGTTTTACAGACTGGAGGATGGAAGACAGTGGTGTTCCACAAGGGTCAGTGCTGGGGCCACTGCTTTTTTTGATATATATAAATGACCTGGATATTGGAATACAGAGTAGAATTTCTAAATTTGCCGATGACACCAAACTTGGGGACATAGAAAGGTTAGCAGAATGGGCAGACAAGTGGCAGATGGAATTTAATACAGAGAAATGTGAGGTGATGTATTTTGGCAGAAGAAACAGGAAGAGGCAATATACACTTAATGGCACAGTTTTAAAGAGTGTGCAGGTACAGAGGGACCTGGGAGTTAATGTGCATAGGTCCCTGAAGGTGGCAGGATATATTGAGAGAATGGTTAACAAAGCATATGGGATCTTGGGCTTCATAAATAGAGGTATTGAGTACAAAAGTAGAGAAGTTATGCTGAACCTTTATACAGCGCTGGCTAGGCCACAACTGGAGTATTGCGTCCAGTTCTGGTCACCACACTTTAGGAAGGATGTGAAGGCCCTTGAGAGGGTGCAGAGATTTACCAGAATGGTTCCGGGGATGGGGGAATCTTAGTTACAAGGACAGGTTGGAGAAGCTGGATTTGTTTTCATTAGAGCAAAGGAGGTTGAGGGGTGATTTGATAGAGGTGTACAAGATTATGACGGGTTTGGATAGGCTAGATGGGGAAAGGCTGTTCCCACTAGTTGATGGTACAAGGACTAGGGGACATAGATTCAAGGTTTTGGGCAAGAGATACAGGGGGGACGTGAGGGAAAACTTTTTTACGCAGCGAGTGGCGAGGACCTGGAACTCGCTGCCGACGGAAGTGGTGGAAGCGGAGACACTCAATGTTTTCAAGGGGAGACTGGATAGGCACTGGAGGGAAATAAACTTGCAGGGCTACGGGGATAGAGCGGGGGAATGGGACTGACTGGATTGCTCTACAGAGAGCCGGTGCGGACTTGATGGGCCGAATGGCCTCCTTCTGTGCCGCTATGACTCTATAATGCCATTGATAACTGTTGGGATTGTGGTCACTATAAAGCCCTTGGCATTGTCCTCAGAAATTCCTTCCTTCGGGTCTGCCCCTTGACGTGTTGGGAAGGCTTGTGTGCTCCCACAGAACATAGGAACAGGAGGAGGCCATTCAGCCACTCGAGCCTGTTCTGCCATTCAATGAGATCATGGCTGATCTGTGACCTAACTCCATCTACCCACCTTTGCCCCATATCCCATGACCCTGAGAGCTCAGCGGGCAGGAGTATTGCTCCTGTTCGGGCCACCCAAGCCTGACAGGTAGAAAGACAGGATCCAGACTGAAGGCAGTGCATCGTTCTTCCTGGTGGGGGGCTGTGCGTCCGGCTAACAATGACCTCTCCACGTAATAATGCCGTTTGTTACAGGAACAACTCAGAGACGAGTCTCTTTATGAGCATCAGTTGCTGAAAGCCACGATCTGCTGGATGTGAGGTAAGACAATACTCCGATTTGAGTCAAATATCTTGTTCTGGATAGACAGCACCTGGGTTGTCTCCCGTGCTGCACGGCCCAGGAGACTCTAACAAACCAACCTGGCCAAGAACACAGAACAACAGGTTGCTGGGAGTTGTCACAAGGACAAAAAAGAAAGACTTGCATTACTCCTGCGCCTTTCACAACCTCAGGACGTCCCAAAGCGCTTTACAGTCAATGAAGTACTTTTGAATTGTAGTCACGGTTGTAATGTGGGAAATCTCAGCCATTGTTAGCATTATAGGTTTGAACAACCTCCGCTTAATATGAAATTCCATTATTTTAAATTTACTTTTCCCTACTTGTCCTGGTTTTTCACCTGCCAGGAGATCACATGGCTTTCGGGTGGGGTGGGGAGTGTATTTATTGCGATGCACAAGGCATCGCATTGTGTGGGACATCATTGTTCGTATAAAACCCAGTAGCACACTCCGTATCCGCTGAGGGCTGCTGCAGCCATCACCTAGTTATCCGCTCCATCACCAAGACCGCCTACTTCCATCTCCGTAACATCGCCCGTCTCTGCCCCGCCTCAGCTCATCTGCTGCTGCTGCTGAAACCCTCATCTATGCCTTTGTTACCTTTAGACTTGACTACTCCAATGCTATCCTGGTCAGCCTCCCACCTTGCACCCTCCATAAACTGGAGCTCATCTAAAACTCTACCCCCCCCCCCATATCCTAACTCGCACCCAGTCCCGTTCACCCATAACCCGTGCTCGCTGACCTACATTGGCTCCCGGTCCAGTAACACCTCGATTTTAAAATTCTAATCCTTGTTTTCAAATCCTTCCATGGCCCCACCCCCCCACCCCGCCCCATCTCTGTAACCTCCTCCAGCCCCACCATCCTCCGAGATCTCTGCGCTCCTCCAACTCTGGCCCCTTGCCTATCCCTGATTATAATCGCTCCACCATTGGCAGCCGTGCCTTCAGTTGCCAAGGCCCTAAGCCCTGGAATTCCCTCCCTAAACCTCTCTGTCTCTCTCTCTCCTTTAAGACGCTTCTTAAAACCTAAAAACTTTTTGACCAGGCTTTTGGCCATCTATCCTAATATATCCTTATGTGGCTCGGTGTCAGACTTAGTTTGGTACGCCGTGGGACGTTTTACTATGATAAATGCTAGTTGTTGTTACACAGACTTGTAGAAACAAAATTCTGCCTTTTAATCTTCCCAAGGCAGCCAGACTGACACCAACCCTCCTCCCTTTGGAGTGGGATAAGCATTCCCTCCCCATCTCCCACACAGAGCTGATCTCAGGAACGATCCAGGTGCAAACGCACACCCCACCAAAGCAATATTTTTCTCGGTTCGAATACTCATGTGTATGGGTTAACTTACTAATATTAGGAAGAGTAAGGTTCTGCCAACTCATGATTAGTATATCTGAGCAATAATGCTTCATTTTTCTCTGATCTATCCATTATTCCTACCTTCAAAACCATTTTGAATATTTCATTTTCCCAACTAGTTTCCTGGCCCTTCCCTTCCTCCCGTTAGTGGTACAACAATCATTGCGACACTGTGGTAAACCACTGTTATACCTGTCTGTATGTGTATTCCACTAGGTACAGGTCTGGACATGCCTCGGCTGACTCCTCCCACTATTCCAGGTATATAAGTGACTACCTCCCAGTCCCTTAGTATTCTGGACAGGTCGACCACTCGAGACTAGACCTTCATTCTTTAGTTAATAAAAGCCTGGTTGTTACTCGCTTAACCTCAGTCTTTTGAGTAATTGATGGCGCATCAATTTTATTAACTAAATTTTTATAATGGAGAAGATCCTCACACCAGCATGCCTGGACCTGGACAGTCGGGAAGCGGACGCTCCCACCAAGTTTGCTCACTGGCTCATGTGCTTCGAGGCATTCCTGACTGCCTCCACTGCGGTCGTAACCAATGTGAACAAACTGTCTGTCCTGATCTCCAAGGTGAACCACCGAGTGTACTCAGTCATCCGGGACGCGACCTCGTACACAGCCGCCCTCCAGCTCCTCAAGACCCAGTACACGCGCCCTGTGAATGAAGTTTACGCCAGGCACCTCCTGGGGAGTCGCAAGCAACAACCTGGGGAATCGACTGAGGAATACCTCCAAGCACTGTCCGTGCTTGGCCGGGCCTGTGGGTGTAAGGCGGTAACATCCACTAAGTACACGGAGGAACTGATCTGGGATGCCTTCGTAGCGGGCCACAGGTCCAACTACACCCGACAGCGACTGCTGGAGCAGAGTGACCTCACCCTCGACAAAGCCTCCGAAATCGCACTAACACTGGACGCAGCCTACCGGGGCATGGATGCCTACTCCTCTGCACCGTGGACGCCGCGGGGAACGACAACCTGGGACACGGTAGGACAGCCCCATAGCACCGTGCCACCCCAGCCACAGCCCAACAACGGCCCAACCACCGCAGCAGTGTCCCAAAGCCAGACAGCAGTATCCCAAGGCCAGAAATGCTACTTCTGTGGCCAGGCCAAACACCCCAGAGCGCGCTGCCCGGCGAAGAATGCGACCTGCTCGGGCTGCGGGAAAAAGGGACACTACGCTAGCGTCTGCAAGGCCAAAGCCACCCCGAACGCCAGCAGTGCCGCGTGTGGGCCGTGCGAGCCGCCATCTTGGGCCTCCAACAGCGCTGCGTGTGGGCCGTACGGGCCGCCATCTTGGGCCTCCCCAGCCATGTGCGAACCACCGTAGCAGCAGCCATCTTGGATGACTCCAGCCACATGGGAATCATGGACGCCGCCATCTTGGACACCAGCCGGGATACAGCAGGCCGCCAACCCCCCCCCATCTGATACCCGCAGCGACACACCGACCCCTACGCTGGCCTCTGTTACGCTGGACCAAACGAGACCGCACCAACTAGCTCGGTCCAAAATGGACGTTAAGGTAAACGGCCATGCAATAAACTGCCTTTTTGACTCCGGGAGCACAGAGAGCTTCATCCACCCCGACACGGTGCGGCGTTGCTCTCTCCCAGTCCTGCCTGCGCACCAGCGGATTTCTATGGCCGCCGAGTCCCAGTCAGCGGACATTGGCGGCTACTGCGTGGTGACACTAGTAGTAGACAGGACTGTGTTCAATAATTTTAAACTCCTGGTCCTGCCCCAACTTTGCGCTGCCGTTCTACTGGGGTTGTATTTCCAGTGCCACCTCAAAAGCGTTACGATGGCGTACGGTGGCCCCCTCCCCCCACTCACAGTCCGCAGCCTCCAAATTGCCCGCTGCGCACCAGATGCAACCTCTTCACACTCAGAGTCCCACCCCCCCCACTGTTTGCTAACCTCACCCCCGACTGTAAGCCCATCGCCACAAAGAGCAGGCGATACAGTGCCGGGGACAGGGTTTTCATCAAAACCGAAGTGGAGCGGCTCCTGAAGGAGGGGATTATTGAGGGCAGCTCCAGCCCCTGGCGAGCCCAGGTTGTGGTCGTTAAGACCGGCGAGAAACAACGCCTGGTCATCGACTACAGCCAAATAATAAATCGCTACACCCTGCTGGACGCCTACCCACTCCCCCGCATAGCTGACATGGTCAACCAGATCGCGCAGTACCGCGTCTTTTCGACCATTGACCTGAAATCAGCGTACCACCAGCTCCCCATCCGCCCCGAAGACCGCCAGTATACTGCCTTTGAGGCAAACGGCCGCCTCTATCACTTCCTTAGGGTTCCCTTTGGCGTTACCAACGGGGTCTCCGTCTTCCAAAGGGAGATGGACCGGATGGTCGATCAAAACGCGCTGCAGGCCACTTTCCCTTACCTAGACAATGTAACCATCTGCGGCCATGACTTGCAGGACCATGACGCAAACCTCGAGAAATTCCTCCGCACCGCCCAACTCCTGAACCTGACATATAACAAGGAGAAGTGCATATTCCGCACAGACCGCCTCGCCATCCTTGGCTGTGTTGTGGAACACGGGGTCATCGGTCCCGACCCCGGACCGGATGCGTCCCCTTATGGAACTCCCACTGCCTAAAAGCTCTGAAGAGGTGCCTAGGGTTTTTTTCCTACTACGCCCAGTGGGTCCCCTACTATGCAGACAAAGTCCATCCGCTGATCAAATCCACCTCTTTTCCCCTGATGGCAGAGGCCCGCTCGGACCTTCCACCGTATCAAGGAGGACATTGCCAAAGCCACCATGCACGCAGTGGACGAATCCATCCCCTTCCAGGTGGAAAGCGATGCGTCCGACTTCGCTCTGGCCGCCACCCTTAATCAGGCGGGGAGACCTGTGGCATTCTTCTCACGAACCCTCCAGGGCCCGGAGACCAGACACTCCACGGTCGAGAAGGAGGCCCAGGCTATTGTGGAGGCTGTGCGTCATTGGAGGCACTACCTGGCCGGAAAACGATTTACCCTGCTCACTGACCAGCGTTCAGTTGCTTTTATGTTCAACAACAAGCAGAGGGGCAAAATCAAAAATGACAAGATCTTGACGTGGAGAATCGAACTTTCCACCTACAATTACGAGATCTTGTACCGGCCTGGGAAGCTCAATGAACCCCCAGATGCCCTATCGCGTGGCACCTGCGCCAGCGCGCAGATCGATAGGCTGAGGGCCCTCCACAATGACCTCTGCCACCCGGGGGTCACCAGGTTCTTCCACTTCATCAAGGCCCGCAACCTGCCTTACTCCATCGAGGAGGTCAGGACCATGACCAAGAACTGCCAAGTCTGCGCTGAGTGCAAACCGCACTTTTATAGACCAGACAGAGCCCACCTGATAAAAGCCACTCGCCCTTTCGAACGCCTGAGCATCAATTTTAAAGGGCCTCTCCCCTCCTCCGACCGCAATGTGTACTTCCTCAACATCATTGACGAGTACTCCCGTTTCCTGTTCGCTATCCCCTGCCCGGACATGACCAGTGCCACGGTCATTAAATGTCTGAACAGCCTCTTCACCCTGTTCGGTTTCCCCAGCTATATCCATAGCGACCGGGGCTCATCGTTTATGAACGACGAACTCCGCCAGTACCTGCTCGCTAGGGGTATAGCCACAAGCAGGACCACCAGTTACAACCCCCGGGGGAACGGACAGGTGGAAAGAGAGAATGCAACAGTTTGGAAGGCCGCCCTACTAGCCTTAAAGTCTAGGGGCCTTCCGACCTCCCGCTGGCAGGAGGTGCTCCCCGATGCGCTCCACTCGATTCGGTCACTGCTCTGCACTGCCACCCCTCACGAGAAAATGTTTGTCTTCCCAAGGAAGTCCACATCGGGGACAGCGTTACCGCCATGGCTGACGTCCCCAGGGCCGGTACTACTGAGAAGACACGTGAGGACCAATAAAACGGACCCCTTGGTCGAGAGGGTCGACCTCCTCCACGCCAACCCCTAGTACGCTTACATTGCGTACCCGGACGGGCGTGAGGACACAGTCTCCATACGAGACCTCGCACCCTCGGGGACCGCTGTAACCCACTACCCATTACCACCCCCCCCCACGGCACCCTCGGGGACCGCTGTAACCCACTACCCATTACCACCCCCCCCCCCCCACGACCCGATATCCAACCCCAGCAACCGGCTCACCTTGGACCGTCACCCGCGAGGACTACACTCCAGTGCCCCAGCCTACACGGGACGCGACGCCGGAAGCTCCACCACCCCTGCCGTCGCCACGTCGATCACAGCGGCAGACAAGACCTCCCGAGAGACTCCAATACACGAACTTTTAAATATACTTCACCCCGCCGGACTCATTTTTAAACAAGGGGTGAATGTGGTAAACCACTGTTATACCTGTCTGTATGTGTATGTGTATTCCACTAGGTACAGGTCTGGACATGCCTCGGCTGACTCCTCCCACTATTCCAGGTATATAAGTGACTACCTCCCAGTCCCTTAGTATTCTGGACGGGTCGACCACTTGAGACTAGACCTTCATTCTTTAGTTAATAAAAGCCTGGTTGTTACTCGCTCAACCTCAGTCTTTTGAGTAATTGATGGCGCATCAGACACTGACACCTATTTCCTGTGCGCTGCCTACACAGCAGTTACTATTTTGTGACCAGCAGGCTGTGGCTTTGAATTTCTGTTCCTGTTCCCTGGCTGGGTGGTTTTCCCACCACCACCAATGGGCTGATATTTTTCTGACGTACCATTTCTCAGCCCACCCCTCCCGGCATGCTAGGAAAGGGGTTTCCCTACCAACCCCCTCTGTTCTGTAGCCCACTGTCACGAGTCATGATGCTGATTGGTTATAATGGGAGGGCCAGTGGGAGTGTGGTGATGACAGCTATGGCTCTCACACTCGCCTTTTTAATTAATTCATTCAATTTTTATTTGTCATATATGCAGCAGACGTGTGTACTGCACAATGAAATGCTGATTTTTACGAGTCCTCCCAACATTGGAATAAATATGGCATAACAATGATAAAATACTAATAGAAATACAGTAATAAATAATAAATTATACGTTCATGAGTCTTATGGCCTGGGGGTAGAAGCTGTTTCGAAACCTGCTGGTATGAGACCGTATGCTTCGGTATCTCTTACCGGACGGGAGCAGGGCGAAGAGGTTGTGGCTGGGGTGGCTCGCGTCTTTAATGATTCTCAGGGCCTTCCCCCGGCACCTCTCGGGGTAGATATCCTGGACAGCAGGTAGTTTAATTCCTATAGTATCTAACATAGAAACATAGAAGTTAGGAGCAGGAGTAGGCCATTCGGCCCTTCGAGCCTGCTCCGCCATTCAATGAGATCATGGCTGATCATCCAAATTCAGTACCCTGTCCCTACCTTCTCCCCATATCCCTTTAGCCTTAAGAAATATATCTAACTCCTTCCTTCTTGAATATATTTAATGAACTGGCCTCCACCGCCCTCTGTGGCAGAGAATTCCACAGGTTCACCACTCTCTGGGTGAAGAAATTCCTCCTCATTTCAGTCCTAAATGGCTTACCCCTTATCCTTAGACTGTGACCCCTGGTTCTGGACTCCCTGGCCATCAGAAACATCCTTCCTGCATCTAGTCTGTCCAGGCCTGACAGAATTTTATAGGTTTCGATGAGATCCCCTCTCAATCTTCTAAACTCCAGTGAGTATAAGCCCAATCGACACAATCTCTCCTCATACGTCATTCCTGCCATCCCAGGTATCAGCCTGGTGAATCGACACTGCACTCCCTCCATGGCAAGAACATCCTTCCTCGGGTAAGGCGACCAAAACTGCACACAATACTCAAGGTGTGGTCTCACCAAGGCCCTGTACAACTGCAGCAAGACATCCTTGTTCCTGTACTCGAACCCTCTTGCTACGAAGGCCAACATACCATTTGCCTTCTTAACCGCCTGCTGCACCTGCATGCTTACCTTCAGCGACTGGTGCACAAGGACACCCAGGTCTCGTTGCGCTTCCCCTTCTCCCAATCTATTGCCATTCAGATAATAATCTGCCTTCCTGTTTTTGCCACCAAAGTGGATAAAGTGCAGCTTTCACCACCATCTGTAGAGCCTTGCGGTCTGTGGCGGTGCAGTTGCCATACCAGGTAGTGATGCCTTTGGGGTCATCAGGTTGTAGGCTCGACTCCCACTCGAGAGACATCATCTTCGCTGACACGCCCAGTCCTGCACTGTCGGAGGTGCTGTCTTTCAGATGAGACGTTAAGCCAAGGCCTCATCTGCCCTCTCAAATGGATGTAAAAGATCCACTAACACTATTTCGAAGGGCAGTGTTCTTTCTGGTGTCCTGGCCAATATTTATCGCTCAACTAATGTCACCAAAACAGATAGATATATTTATTCTGGCAATATATGTCCAAGCCAGGATGGTGTGCGACTTGGAGGGGATGGTTTTCCTGTGCACCTGCTACCTTGTAGGTGGTGGAGGTGCTGTTGGAAGAAGCCTTGGCGAGTTGCTGCAGTGCATCTTGTAGATGGTACACACTGCAGCCACGGTGCGCCGGTGGTGGAGGGAGTGAATGTTTAAGGTGGTGGATGGGGTGCCAATCAAGCGGGCTGCTTTGTCCTGGATGGTGTCGAGCTTCTGGAGTGTTGTTGGAGCTGCGCTCATCCAGGCGCGTGTATTCCATCACACTCCTGACTTGTGCGTTGTAGGTGATGGAGACACTTTGGGGAGTCAGGCCAGCCACTCGCTGCAGAATACCCAGCCTCTGACCTGCTCAAATAGCCACGGCATTTAGGTGGCTGGTCCAGTTGAGCTTCTGGTCAATGGTGACCCCTCGTGGATGTTGACAGTATTTTTTGTCAAACAAGCTTCCAGTGCTGCTTCATTTTTCCTGTATAGGTTTGTGCTTGGATAGAATGTTTTAGAAGACAGCATTCTGAATTTTCCTCACACATGATATCCACCCATGAGGGACAATCCTCCCATTCATGCAAATCACTGGAGCAGGGCTTGCCCAGATCTGGCTACCTCTTGCAGAGTCAGCTCTGGCCTAGCTGTGTTAAACAGAAACAAGGGCCAATTACTACGTGGATAACTCCCTCAAATTATATTTTGGAAGGACGTAACAAATTCAGACAGAATGGAGTTCCCCTTAAAATATAGGAAGTGTGGACATTTCACAGCACTTTCATGGGCAATAGAATAACCACGAGGTGCCACAACTCAGTCACTCCCACCCTCGAGTTTGAGAAGGGGGGTGGGGCCACAGAAAGGAGAAATCCAGTCAGGGTTCCAGCTCCTGACAGCCACACTTACTTCGAGGCTGACAAAGAATGGGAGGGTATGTCAGGGAGTCTATGGAAATATATCCCAGGAAAAGGTAACACTTTGTGGGGGGGGGGGGGGGGGGGGGGTGAAGGAATAATTCAGAGAAACATTTCAAAATCAGAAGCACAGGTGGCTGGAGCTCCCATTTTAGGCAGAGGGGTAAGAGGCAGTGGAAAAAGCAGAAACAAAATGGTACCAGTTGTATACGATGAAGTACTTGCCAGTTATGCAGGCAGGCCATTCCCTGGAGAAGTTTTATTAAATTGCAGACACTGCAGAAATTCCTCCATCTCAGTTGTTGATGGAGAAGGGAAAATAGCCAAAAGACAGAAGTGTCTCAACTTAAGGGGAATTTTACACGACAATGCAGTGTCGTTCGCTAATTACCCGCAAATTGCAACCTTTACAGCAGCAGAAATGAATAGAAATTGACTAGAAATGTATAGTTGGTTGGATACGTTTTATTGCAACTCTCTGCATGCGATAAACTGCAAAATATCTGAAAACCCCAACATCTCTGTGGTTACTGCAAGGTGAAAACAGCGGCAGAGATGCACATTTTACATTGTCTTAAAAATGAAAAAAATTAAAATTACAGAAAGTGCACAGGCTTATAGGTTTGCACCAAGATTGCGCTAAATGTCATCAGATCTTACAAATACAAACTAAGATGAGGTGCTGTACACAGTGTCTATTTTGGCTGTTTTCATTTTTTCTCCTGTTCTTTCCCACCCCCCGCCCCCACCCCCCCCCCCCCCAAATCCCCAGAGAGCATGTTCCTGAAGGACTGTCCTAGTCTCATCTCTGCTGAAATCTTGTGATGGTCATCACCGGATTGCAATGAGACCAACATCGATGAGTTTTTGAATCTTCTGGGCTATAACTGGATTCTTCAAGTGGCTGGGGAGAAAGGAGGGGAGAGTGAGCATTAGTAGCACTGGCACGACAGGTCAGCAATGAAGCAGAGTGCAAATTTGTCTTCCCTCCCCCTATTTAAAGACCACAATGGTGGGGTAGCACAATGCCACACTACAACACAAATCTAAATGAACTATTTCAGAGTTTGAGAAGCGTTGCTCACCGGTAATTACACTAGGCACACTACAGAGAGAGAGGGGGGCGCCAAACTCATTCAGGACAGTCAGGAATAAGATGCAACCAATTTTTGATACGTTGATGCATGTACTCACTCGCTTAGTGCCTGCGGGTCCTTCTGCATCTGCTCCAAGATCAGCCTCATAGCTGGGTCACTCATGATCTGCTGCACCTCTGGGTCACCCATGGCCCGCCGTTTCACCTCCTCTGGAGTATCATTTCGGTTATATTGCATCACAAGGCAGCGCTGGTAACCTTCAGAAGCTTCCTAAGGAAGTTTGAGAAAAAGTTATCTGTAGGGTTGCTTTGACCACAGCAACTCCTAGTTACTGGATGTTGCCCAGGAATGTCTGCATCTTGATGCCATTAGAACAGTCCATCAAGTATGTGCTCCACATCGACAATGTCAACACTGCCCACATTCTGGAACTATCCCACCCCACAAGTTGTGAGAAGAGTCCAAAGTGACTATAACTGTTGCCTTGCCCGAGTACTGCAGCACCACCACCGTCACCTTCTTCCAAAAGACTCACTTAAACTAATCCACTCGCTTGGTGCAGAGCATGGTTCCCTCGATGTGTGATGGCCATTTTGGGAGGAAAGGGTCCAATTCTGTTTTGCCACTGTTATGTCTGTGTCAAAGACAGCAGAGTGTTTACGCAGACAGGGCCTGGAGTCAGCTCTCAACCATCAATCCACAAAACAGGGCCGCCTGTTCAGTGGATCCTCACAAACTTCACCTTTCACGCCAGGCTGTGAAATAACCAAGGAGGTGCTGTCCTGGATTGCACGAGAGATTAACGCTACCCCTTCTCCTTACCCACAGCAACCCTCCTCTACTTACTGCACCATTACGACAGCGTCGGCGGGAATCCTGAGCGGCAGAGCGGGGCTATAAAAGCCCCAGAGACCAGGTAAGGCCTCAGTGCGTCGGCGGGAACTCAGCGGCAGCAGTGGGGCTATAAAAGTCCCAGAGACCAGGTAAGGCCTCACAGCGTCGGCGGGAACTCAGCGGCAGCAGCGGGGCTATAAAAGTCCCAGAGACCCAGGTAAGGCCTCACAGCGTCGGCGGGAATCCTGAGTGGCAGAGCGGGGCTATAAAAGTCCCAGAGACCAGGTAAGGCCTCACAGCGTCGGCGGGAAACCTGAGCGGCAGAGCGGGGCTATCAAAGTCCCAGAGACCAGGTAAGGTTTACCAGTCTCCAGTCTGGGAACTCGGAGGGAAGGAGAGAGGTAAAAAGTAATCCAAGTGTGACATCACCAGAAAGCGGGTAAGTGATTGGTTGGTAAGTATTTCTCCCTTTTAAGCTTAAATCTCTTTGGTTTAGTTTCTAAGGTGTGATATTCACCATCTAGAATCGGGGCCGAGGATATTTAAGAATATTAATAAATTTAATTAATTACATAGAATGGGAGATCAGGCGATGTGTTGCTGCTGCAATATGTGGGAGCTGGTG
This sequence comes from Somniosus microcephalus, assembly GCF_052327205.1. Lineage (NCBI taxonomy): Eukaryota > Metazoa > Chordata > Chondrichthyes > Squaliformes > Somniosidae > Somniosus > Somniosus microcephalus. The sequence goes on along the minus strand of NW_028225180.1, from coordinate 86,154,180 downwards.
AACACCATTGATGCTCACAGTGATCACATTTGCAGTAAGTGTTGGCTGCTCGAGGAACTCTGGCTCCGTGTTGAAGAGCTGGAGTCCGAGCTTCAAACACTGAGACACATCAGGGAGGGGGAGAGTTACCTGGACTCTGTGTATCACGAGGTAGTCACACCAATTAGATTAATTAATTCAGATGTAGTCCGTGGCCAGGGTCAGGATGGTGTGACTAGAAGTGAGGCAGGTACGGGGATCCAGGAGGTAGTGTTGGAGGAGCCGCAGCCCTTGCACTTGTCCAACAGGTTCGAGGCTCTTACTCCCTGTGGGGACAGGAGCAGGGACTGCAGGGAAGATGAGCAACCTGGCCACAGCACCGTGGAGCAGGGGGCCATTTAAGTGGGGGGAGTTAAAAGAAATGTTGTAGTGGTAGGGGATAGTATCGTTGGGATAGATAGAGTTCTTTGCAGCCGAGAGAGTCCCGAAGGCGGTGTTGCCTGCCCGGTGCCAGGGTTAAGGACATCTCCTGTGGACTGGAGAGAAACTTGGAGTGGGAGGGGGAGGATCCAGTTGTCGTGGTCCATGTTGGTACCAACGACATAGATAGGACAAGGAAGAAGGTTCTGCTGAGGGAGTTTGAGCAGCTAGGGGCCAAATTAAAAAGCAGAACCACAAGGGTAATAATCTCTGGATTATTACCTGAGCCACGAGCAAATTTGGCTAGGACAAATAAAATTAGAGAGTTAAATGCGTGGCTCAAAGACTGGTGTGGGAGAAATGGGTTTTGCTTCCTGGGACACTGGCACCAGTACTGGGGCAGGAGGGAGCTGTTCCATTGGGACGGGCTTCACTTGGCCAGTGCTGGGACTAGAGTCCTGGCGGATCATATAACTAGGGCTGTAGAGAGGGCTTTAAACTAACTAGTGGGGGGGGGGGGGGGGGGGGGTTCCTAGAGAGCAAATAATACAAATGACAACAGAGAAGGTCATAGACTTAGGTAGCAGTGGGGAAATTAAAAACCAGAGCGTGTCAGGAAGGGGCAGAAGGTATGGAGTAAAAGGTAAAGTAAAAAGGGCAAAAGCAGGAACTAAGTGTCACAAAACATCTTTGAAAGTTCTCTATCTGAATGCACGTAGCATTCGTAACAAAATAGACGAGTTAATGGCACAAATAACTACATATGGGTATGATCTTGTGGCCACTACAGAAACATGGCTGCAGGGTGACAATGTCTGGGAATTAAACATACCAGGTTATTTAACAATCAGGAAGGACAGGCAGGAAGGAAGGGGAGGTGGGGTGGCTATGTTAATAAAGGAAGGCTTCACTGTAATACAGAGAAATGATATTGGGTCAAAAGATCAGGATAATGAAACAGTTTGGGTGGAGGTAAGGAATAATAAGGGGAAAAAAACACTAGTGGGCGTAGTCTATAGGCCTCCGAACAGTGGCAACTCTGTTGGACGGAGTATCAATCAGGAAATAGTTGAGGCTTGTAATAAGGGAACATCTATAATTATGGGGGATTTTAACTATCATATTAATTGGACAAATCAAATTGGGCAGGGCTGCCTTGAGGATGAGTTCATTGAGTGTATTAGGGATGGGTTTCTTGAGCAGTATGTAACTGAACCGACCAGGGGGCAAGCAACCTTAGATCTGGTCTTGTGTAACGAGATGGGATTAATTAAAAATGTCCTAGTAAAGGATCCCCTTGGAATGAGTGACCATAACATGGTTGAATTCCATATTCAATTAGAGGGTGAGAAGGTTGGATCTCAAACAAGCGTGCTAAGCTTGAATAAAGGAGACTATGAAGGTATGAGAGCGGAATTGAGTAGAGTGGATTGGGAAAATAGATTAAAGGGTAAGACGATACATGATCAGTGGTGTACATTTAAGGAGTTATTTTACAACTTCCAAAAAATATATATTCCACTGAAAAGAAAAGGGTGTAAAAGAAAAGACAGCCATCCGTGGCTAAGTAAGGAAATTAAGGATAGTATTCGACTAAAAACAAGGGCATATAAAGTAGCCAAATCTAGTGGGAGGATAGAGGATTGGGAAAACTTTAAAAGACAGCAAAAAATAACAAAAAGATTGATTAAGAAAGGGAAGATAGATTATGAAAGTAATTGAGCAAAAAATATAAAAACAGATAGTAAGAGTTTTTATAGTTATATAAAAAGAAAAAGGGTGGCTAAAGTAAATGTTGGTCCCTTAGAGGATGAGACCAGGAAATTAATGGTGGGAAATATGGAGATGGCAAAAACACTGAATGAATATTTTACATCAGTCTTTACAGTAGAAGACACTAAGAATATCCCAACACTGGACAAACAGGGGGCTGGGGGGGGGAGGAGCTAAACACGATCAAAATCACTAAGGAAGTGGTACTTGGTAAAATAATGGGACTCAAGGCGGATAAATCACCTGGACCTGATGGCTTACATCCTAGGGTCTTGAGGGAAGTGGCGGTAGGGATTGTGGATGCATTGGTAATAATTTTCCAAAACTCCCTGGACTCGGCAAAGGTCCCGGCAGACTGGAAAACTGCTAATGTAACACCCTTATTTAAAAAGGGCAGTAAACAGAAGGCTGGAAACTATAGCCTAACATCTGTGGTAGGTAAAATTTTGGAGTCCATTATTAAGGAGACAGTAACAGGACATTTGGATAATCATAATTTAATAGGACAAAGTCAGCATGGTTTTATGAAGGGGAAGTCATGTTTGACAAATTTGCTGGAGTTCTTTGAGGAAGTAACGTATAGGGTGGATAAAGGGGAACCAGTGGACGTAGTGTATTTAGACTTCCAAAAGGCATTTGACAAGGTGCCACACAAAAGATTATTGCTTAAGATAAAAAAATCACGGGATTGGGGGTAATATTCTGGCATGGATAGAGGATTGGCTATCTAACAGAAGGCAGAGAGTTGGGATAAATGGTTCATTCTCAGACTGGCAATCAGTAACTAGTGGTGTTCCGCAGGGGTCAGTGCTGGGTCCCCAACTCTTTACAATCTATATTAACGATTTGGAGGAGGGGACCGAGTGTAACATATCAAAGTTTGCAGATGATACAAAGATGGGAGGGAAAGTAGTGAGTGAGGAGGACATAAAAAACCTGCAAAGGGACATAGACAGGCTAAGTAAGTGGGCAGAGATTTGGCAGATGGAATACAATACTGGAAAGTGTGAGGTTATGCACTTTGGCAGGAAAAAATCATAGAGCAAGTTATTATCTTAATGGCAAGAAACTGGAAAGTACTGTAGTACAAAGGGATCTGGGGGTCCTGGTGCACGAAACTCAAAGAGTTAGTATGCAGGTGCAGCAAGTGATCAAGAAGGCCAATGGAATGTTGGCTTTCATTGCTAGGGGGATAGAATATAAAAATAGGGAGGTATTGCTTCAGTTGTACAAGGTATTGGTGAGACCGCACCTGGAATACTGCGTACAGTTTTGGTGTCCATACTTAAGAAAGGACATACTTGCTCTCAAGTCAGTACAAAGAAGGTTCACTCGGTTAATCCCGGGGATGAGGGGATGGACATATGAGGAGAGGTTGAGTAGATTGGGACTCTACTCATTGGAGTTCAGAAGAATGAGAGGCGATCTTATTGAAACATAAAAGATTGTGAAGGGGTTGGATCGGGTGGATGCGGGAAGGATGTTCCAGATCACAGAATCACAGAAACCCCACAGTGCAGATAGAGGCCATTTCGGCCCATCGAGCCTGCACCGACACATATCTCACCCAATCCCCGTAACCCCTACACCAACACATATCCCACCCTATCCCTGTAACCCCAGGTATTTAATCCCCCTAACACTAAGGGTCAATTTATCATAGCCAATCATCCTAACCCGCACATCTTTGGACTGTGGGAGGAAACTAGAACTAGGGGGCATAGTCTTAGAATAAGGGGCTGCTCTTTCAAAACTGAGATGAGGAGGAACTACTTCACTCAGAGGGTGGTAGGTCCATGGAATATGCTGCCCCAAAAAGCTGTAGAAGCTACATCATTACATAAATTTAAAACAGAAATAGACAGTTTCCAAGAAGTAAAGGGAATTAAGGGTTACGGGGAGCAGGCAGGAATTTGGACAGGAGTCTAGGTTCGGATCGGTCATGGCCCAGTGGGTAGCGGAGCGGGCCCAGGGGCCGTGTAGCCTGATCCTGCTCCTATTTCGTGTGTCTAATTCTGTTAGATTCAGGAGATGGTTCTGTGATAGTGGATTGGCGGTTAGGATCAGATCAGCCATGATCTTATTGAATGGCGGAGCAGGCTCGAGGGGCCGATTGGCCTACTCCTGCTCCTATTTCTTATGTTATCACAAGCAGACAATCCGAGAGAGAACCTTTTCACAGAGACAAAGAAAGGCATCTCAGGAGAAAAACCTTGCAGGAAAGAAAGTCTCTCAGGCCACTCTCCCAGTCTAGCCAGGTGCTCGTGAACAGTAGATTTGTCTAGTGTGTATTTTCAGGATTCTTTCAGGGCTAAAAAAAAAAATTAAGTTCAAAGAAAATAACCCAGTCTGACTGATACACAACTGCCCAGGAACAGAAACATCTGTTGTAGATATCCAATATAATTTATCTTGTTTACCCCCTTTCAAAGGTGCGATTACACTTGTGGCAACTGGAATGTTCCAACAGCTAGGAAGCTCAGTCCTATTTACCTTCTGTATTTTTATTTTGTCAGCCTGACAGTCGTGACTGTATATTTTCTATTTCCTTTGCTCTTGGTTGCACTTCAAAAGGAATTGTAAAGTATAACTCAGGCAAACTTATGTTTACTGCAAATATGCAGTTTGTCTTTGTTGCCTTTTAGGTGGATCTTAATCACATCCTTTAGAACTGTTTCCAGCATCTTCTCTGCAACGGACATCAAACTAACAAGCCGATGATTCCCAGGGTCAGGTTTCTTCCCCTTTTTAAATATTGGGACTTCACGAGCCCACCTCCAGTCTACTGGAGCTCTATATAAAAGCCAACGGCTCACAATACATCACCCACGGACAGAAAGCCAGCTTACAGCACTGCTGCAATGCACTGTAGAATGCCAAACATGCTGTGCCACCTAAAACGACATGACCAGAGAAACTCCAGCTTACAATGCTCTCCCTCAGGTTTACATCACAGCCAACATGAACAGAAGAGGAGCTGAAATGAAAGATGATCCAGTCATACCTTGGAGTTGGGGTCCAGCCCAGCCGCTTGCTGATAAACATCCATGGCTTTGGAGAAATCCTTCAATGCCTCGAGGGCTGCTCCTTTTCTTGTGTAACCCTTAACTACAATGAATAAGGTAGAGCATTTGAATTCAATTCATTTGCAACATCTGTTACAGTAGACAGCCAGCCCCCCCCCACTCCCCCCCACCATCAGACCAAAAAAAATTAAAACTGGATTTTTATTCCTGCATCCAATGCATTTGGGAACCATATTTTGATGCACTGACTGCCATTCTACACCGTGCTCAGCACACCTGTTGTAACACTATGATAAATAGCATCTAGATTACAGTCTTGCTAATCTCACTTCCATGGCGATCCAGTCAGTCACTCAACTGGATTGTTGCCAGTTACTCAATGCCAGTCTCAAATGTACTGAATATTCACCTTCACTCCATCCCCAGTGATCAAAGGAAAGCCCTCCCCAAGAGATGTCTGATCCGGCCTCTAACTGGTATGCGTTCATGCCCTGGACGAATCATATTGTTTTACCTGCCAGGATCATAATGCTGCCACAACGCCTCCCCACTGGTGGGAGGTTTAAATTTTGACAGGATAATGCTGCAGTAGGGACGGTGGGAGAGGATTCAACATTGAACCGTCACTGTGCACAACTAGTCTGTAACCTAATAGTGTGGGGGGGAAAGGAGGATTATGACCAAAGTTTCCTCAAAAAAATTAAAAAAAAAAAAAAAAAAATTTCAGGTGCATCAAAATCCACAAGCCTTTCATTCTGAAACATTTTGCAGAATACTGCGGATTCTGGAAATCTGAACTATAAACAGAAAATACTCAGCAGGTCAGGCAGCGTCTGTGCTGCTATTTTTAATTTTTTTTGGAAGTGTACAGATGCTGCCTGATCTGCTGAGTATTTCCTGCGTTTTCAGAATGAGTTTTTAAAGAGGCACATTTTGTTACAATCATAAATTGTAACATAGGGTTAGACTTCGGTATTTAAAATACAGGAAACTTTGGTTTATCCGGAGGTTAACTGTCTGGAATGCCCGAGCCACCGCCAAAAATCAGGAGCCGTTTCATTAGTTTTTTTTCTTCTTTTCGTTGCTTTTTTTCCACCAGTCAGGCTCTGCAAGGTCTCGCTGAAGCTGTTGCTAAGCTACAGAGACGCTTGCAAGGTATGGCCGACTGTTTAGAAGCTGTACAGGGTTTGTTGCCAGATACGGAGCTCAAAATCTCCGTATGTTTCAACATTAGCGCTGGTTTGTCCGGCAGTTTTGATGGGACGGCAACAGCTCGGTCCCGTCGGTGCCGGATAGCACAAAGTTTCCTGTAACTGCTAATCCATCAATACTACTTCTACCTGCTCCCAACCAACAAAAACTAGTACGAATTTGGGATGACATTCACATAGGCAGAGTTTCAAAATCATCACAAAACAGACTTACAATCCCACAACAGACTTGGAGCTACTTACGGAATGTGGGATCAAGGTGGATACAATCCTCACAGTCCTGTAAGCAAAGGGAAGAGTAAAAGCATCTTAAATTATTGCTAGTTACAGGTTCAAATAACTTTTCATGTAGGAGTCATAAATTAAGACTTACAGGGGATTAAAATGCCAGTTTGATGAAAATTATCACTGGAGAAGTTGATAATTTTCAAATATCAGCTGGATAATAAAAAGCCAGTGATAAAATTACATGGAGGGGTGGGGGCCCCGAGGAAAGGGAAAGAGAATAAAATTCCTCCAGCCCATTATTTTAAACTGGAAAGAGAAAAAAAAGTCAAGAGACTCCAAAGATTGGAATTTTGTTTTATAATCACACTGACTAATGCTAAAAATCAGACCGTGGATATTCTACACTTTACCAGGACTGCTGTCTTCAAGACCTATAAATACATTTTGTAACAAGGGCAGTTACAGCCTCAAGCATTAGGATGGCACGAGGGAAATTTCCCCGACTGAATGATACTTCAAAAATATATCTAAAATAGCAGCATTAAAAGTGCCTACGTTTCAGATTTAAGCTCTCAACCATTTGAATAGCGATGTCAACACTCGATTCTGGTTACTCATCCCCTAGCTCCCACTATATGAGTTTGTGTTCAACACGGGGCAAAGTCAGTAGACTGTTGGGCACTCCTACTCAGAGGAAGTTAGAAAATTCATTTTCATTCCCATCCTACTAACGACAACAATCACAGCAGTAATCATTGTGGTCAGCAGGATGCGAGTGAAAACAGCTTTTCAATCCCAAGAAAGAGTTTAGTGGAGGTTGCTGATTCTCAATGGATACAGATGAATAATGATCAGCTTTTCAAAACAAAAAGCATTCAAGTGTTTGATTTTTCTAGTCTACAGCAGCTAGCCAGATGTCAAAGGCACTTATTTGAAGCTCCTCCATTAATTAGAGAATGGAAGATTGCCAAACTGAAATTTGCATTCTGCCTTCTAAACCAGGCAAGTTTGAGCTGGCATGTTGGTGCAGACGTATTGCTTCCCAGCCGGTCACTCACCAGCCAGAGCAGCATTGCTAGCATCGGTGGACTCCGGTCGCACTTGGGGCACGTGACTGGTCCTGGGCTAGGAAGGGAAAAGGCAAACCCCAACCAGAATTGCTGCTCCTGATCGATAGCCAGTGATCGCAGCTGGAAACGGTGCACGCCTTGAAATTGGTTGAAGACACAACTGGGCTCAGTCGTCATACCCCCAATAGTTGAATAGCTTGTCAACACAGCTAAGGCTCACGTGAAAAATGGGCACCGGAACCACATCATCAAGAGTCAGCAACCTCCAGAAAACAAGTCTAAACTTGCTCATCTCTCCTAAATGTGCGGACGCTGATTGCCCTCCAGTACTTGTATCCCAGTTAGGATCCAAGTGTAAGCCTTGATGCAGAGTGTGCCTACAAGCTATCTGATCTAGGTTAGGAGTAGGGTCAGAGTCAAGCCAGGTCCTGTCACCTAAAATTCACAGGCACGTCCTTCAAAGGCCAATCACAAACTAGAATGGATATTCCCCCTCCCTGCTCACAGCTGAAAAGCTGTCTACTGACTGCCTCTTCCCCCCACCAACCCCCCTCCCAGCCAACAGCAGTTAATTACATAGAATCTGCAGCACAGAAACAACCCATTTAGTCTAACTGGTGTTTCTACTCCACAAGTCTCCTTCCATTCCAATTACCTCTTCAGACCTGCCCGTGTATATCTCTAGTCCCTTCTCCCTCATATGCAGCAAGTCTCCCCTTAAATGCATCAATACTACCTGCTACAACCACTCCATGCGACAACCAGTTCCACATTCTCAGCATTCTAAAAGAAAATCCTCCGATATTCTTTATTTGTTCTGTTATCTCGTATTCCTGTCCCCTTGCTCTGAACTCACCCACAACTGAAAACAGATCGTCCATATCCACCCTATCGAGCCCCTTCATAGCTAATTGAGCACAGACTGGGGATTAAACCAGAGATCTTCCTGGTCTGCATGACTCCATTCCACACTGTGCAACAAACAGTGCAGCTGGGGGAAGTTCAAGAGTAACAGTTCTATAAAGTTTTTTAATTTAAAAATATTACCTTCAGAGCTAGTTGGAATTCTAAGAGCTTGGTATAGCAGGCAGCTCTGTTGCTGTAGAGTATAGCATCAGCAGGATTGCGTTTAATAGCTTCCGAGTAGTGTTTCACAGCCTGTGGGTAATCACCTGTGATTAAAGAGAGAGGGCCAGCCATACATTAGATACCATAAGCACAGTTTAATTCAGAGGCAAGTGTGCATCACCCAGGACCTGTGCAGACACATTACAATGCACACTCTTCAAATTATGGAAGGCATGGATGATACAGCACCTGACCTTGCCAATTATAAAATGAGGTCTAACAACTTAAAGAAAAACTTCAGGTTTGAAAACTTCCACTTGGAACATGCCCAGAATGGAGCTCTTCACATGCATCATCATCCAGTCTACATGTAATAAAATGTCAGATGACTTCCCAATGCTTCATTTAAAAAAAAAAGCAATTTACTCAATGCCAAATAGAAGTGGCTTTCCCACTGAAGTCAAGCAACAATAAAAACATCGGACCATCTATTCAATATTGCAAGAGCACAAATCCCCCTCTTATCCAATCATAGCACTGGAAGTAAACGGATACATCAATGAAAGATCGCAAGCTCGTGCAGGGAAGAGCAATCTCGATCTTTCAATGGATTTGCTGTCCATTCTCAGTCCCACTACCGCCCATTTCCAGGTGGCAGTGGGGCAGTCAGGAGCTGGAAAGATAGTGGGGACCGGTTCACTGGCTCCGTCTCCATTGTTCGGATTATCTGACGGAAGTGATAACGGACGTTGAATATGTCTGCCCCTATTTGGCCCATAATTCAATGAAGGATGAATATATCAGCAGACATATTTCCCCACTATTAACACCGTAGCAAAGCCATGTGTCAGAAATGCTAGACACCAGGAGATCCTAAGTGGCGAGGGGGGGGGGGTTGGTTAAAAAAAGAGAGCCAACTGACTTAGTGAAATCAACCAATTGCAGTAGTGATTTCCCAGCCTTGGGGTTCACTGGACAAGCCACACTGCAGCAGATCCTGTAGCCATTTCCCTCCAGCCAAAGCGGTGTTCAAAATTGAGTAAATAAGGAGAAACGGTTTCCACTGGCAGGAGGGTCGATAACCAGAGGACATTACAATAATTCTATTTGGCATTGAGTAAATTGGCAAAAGAACCAGGGAGGAGACGAGGAGAATATTTTTACTCAGCGAGTTATGATCTGGAATGCACTACTTGAAAAAGGATGGTGCAAGCAGATTAGTAGTAACATTCAAAAAGGAATTGGATCGCTACTTTTAAAAAAAGAACATTTTGCAGGGCTATGACGAGTGGGACTAATTGGATCGTTCTTCCAAAGAGCCGACGCAGGCATGATGGGCCAAATGGCCTCCTTCTGTGCTGTAAGATTCTAGGTTTGCAAGTCCTGGCGGCAGTGATACCACCACCAGGAGCCTGCCAAGTAAGATTTAGATGGGCCTGACCCTGGATTCCTGGCAGATCTGAAACCCCAGGCTGTATTGCTGTGGGGCTCCAACAGGACCCTAATTTGAATGCCCCAAGTGGTGGATTCGAATTTCAGCGTTCCGGAAACAAGCCACTGCAGTTTGGTTACAGTCTGGTGAACACATCCCAACTTAAAATGACAAACACAAGTTGAAACAGGTTTAAAAAAAAAAAAAAAAAAAAAAATTCTAGGGAGAAGGCGAACGTACTTTGTGCGGAAAGTCAGAAGCGTTGATACAGTCAACAAATTGCTGTAAAGAACTGGGGGACAAAGTTGCAAACAAAAGCACAGATAGCTGTACATCGCCACAAGTACAATGCAAAGTATCACCGAAACAGGGCAGGTGTGCAAACTTTCTGGGATTCATTTTAAAATATAGATAAATGTAAAAAAAAAGTTCACTGACAATGAACTTGTTTGAGATACTGATGGCAGCGTCAGCTTCGGTAGCAGCACCCTCTAGTGCCAGAATGTTGCTACGAGAGGATGACTCCACTTCAATTTACTAAAGCTTCGAACAAAGACATAATCAGGCACTGCTTCCACCTGCAGAACCTAATCCTAGTGTGACATTACCTTTCTGGAAGAACTCATTGCCTTTGCTCTTCTCCTGGATGGCGAGCTCAGGATTAACGTACGCTGTCCGCTCCTCATCCTTCAGGATCTTGTCAGCCTATAAAAATAGGAGTGGACGTGTTTTGGAAAATAAGCCCAGAGGAAAACTAGGCAAAATATGTGAAGACAGGCATTTTAGATCAGCCTTTCATAATGGGAATTCCCATATATAGCAGCAACCAAGTGCAATAGAGCACCAGAAGCAAAGCACCTCCCCCATAGCAAAAAGAGATTTAAAACAGCCATAATCTTCCCCATTTTTAGTCTCTCCCACCCCCATTTTCCAGCCAAAAGGAATGCGAGGACATTCCCTGGCCTGGATCACAAGGTACTAAAACCACCTGCCTCCTCGAGCATCAATTTCAGTATCATTTTGCAATCCTACCCAAGCACAATACAAGTGTGGAGATAAGGATGAAAAACTCACTTGCTGACATTTCTTTACGACCTCAGGAGTCCTATGCTCTGCAAGGGACTTGTTGTAGAACTGAACAGCTTCTTTGTACTTGCTTTCCTTGAAGTAGGAGTTTCCAATTCGTGCATATGCCCTGAAAAGACACAACGAAGTTAAATTGTCAACTAAATGTAATTAAATGGACAAACAGAAGGGCAAAGAGAGGGTATGAGAATAGAATGGCAGCTAACATAAAGAGGTAATTCAAAAGTCTTCTATAGGCATATAAATAGTAAAAGGGTAATAAGGAGGGGTGGGACCAAAAAGGAGACCTACGCATGGAGGCAGAGGGCACAGCTGAGGTACTAAATGAGTACTTTGCATCTGTCTTCACCAAGGAAGATGCTGCCATAGACTTAGTGAAGGAGGAGGTAGAGGAGATACTGGATGGGATAAAAATTGATAAAGACAAGGTACTAGAATGGCTGGCTGTACTTAAAGTAGATAAGTCACCAGGACCGGATGGGATGCATCCTAGGATGCTGAGGGAAGTGAAGGAAGAAATCGCAGAGTCACTGGCCATAATCTTCCAATCCTCCTTAGAAATGGGGGTGGTGCCAGAGGACTGGAGAATTGCAAATGTTACACCATTGTTCAAAAAAGGGTGTAAAGATAAACCCAGCAACTACAGGCCGGTCATTTTAACCTCGGTAGTGGGGAAGCTTTTAGAAACTATAAATCAGGGACAAAATTAACAGTCACTTGGACAAGTGTGGATTAATTAAGGAAAGCCAGCATGATTTGTTGAAGACAAATCGTGTTTAACCAACTTGATTGAGTTTTTTTTTAAATGAGGTAACAGAGAGGGCAACGCGATTGACGTGGTGCACATGAATTTCCAAAATGCGTTCGACAAAGTGCCACATAATGGGATTCAACGTTGCTGGCAAGCCTATGGAATAAAAGGGACAGTGGCAGCATGGATATGAAATTGGCTAAGTGATAGGAAACAGAGTAGTGGCGAACGGTTGTTTTTCGGACTGGAGGAAGGTATACAGTGGTGTTCCCCAGGGGTCGGTACTAGTTCCACTGCTTTTCTTCTTGATATACATTAATGACTTGGATGTGGGTGTACAGGGCACAATTTCAAAAGTTGCAGATGACATAAAACTCGGAAGTATAGTGAACAGTGTGGAGGCTAGTGATAGACTTCAAGACATAGACAGGCTGGTGGAATGGGTGGACACATGGCAGATGAAATTTAACGCAGAAAAGTCCGAAGTGATACATTCTGGTAGAAAGAATGAAGAGAGGCAATATAAACTAAAGGGTACAATCCTAAAGGAGGTGCATGAACAGAGAGACCTGGGGGTATATGTGCACAAATCGTTGAAGGTGGCAGGGCAGGTTGAGAAAGCGGTTAAAAAAGCTTACGGGATATTGGGCTTTATAAATAGAGGTATAGAGTACAAAAGCGTGGAAATGGTTATGAACCTGTACAAAACATTGGTTCAGCCTCAACTGGGAGTATTGTGTCCAATTCTGGGCACCGCACTTTAGGAAGGATGTGAAGGCCTTGGAGAGGGTGCAGAGGAGATTTACGAGAATGATTCCAGGGATGAGGGACTTCAGTTACGTGGATACAGTAGAGAACTAGGAGTTGTTCTCCTTAGAGCAGAGAAGGCTAAGAGAAGATTTGATAGGTGTTAAAAATTGTGAGGGGTCTGGAGAGAAGAGAGAGGGGGAAATTGTTCCCATTGGCGGAAGGGTCGAGAACCAGAGGACACAGATTTAAGGTGATTGGCAAAAGAACCAAAGGCGACAGGAGGAAAACCTTTTTACGCAGCGAGTGGTTAGGATCTGGAATGCACTGCCTGATGGGGTGGTGGAGACAGACTCAATCGTGGCTTTCAAAAGGGAGTTGGGTAAGTACCTGAAAGAAATTTTTTTGCAGCGCTACAGGGAAAGGGTGCGGGAATGGGACTAGCTGAAGTGTTCTTGCAGAGAGCCAGCACGGGCTCGACAGGCTGAATGGCCTTCTTCAGTGCTGTAACTATTCTATGATTCTATGTTGAGAAGTCGGCATTATTTGCATCAAGGCATGCACAAACTTTGATCCCCTTCCACCCAACTAATGATAATCAGGTAAAAGAATCTTAGTCATAGGCAATCAAGAATGAGGACCATAAAAGTTAATCATTGTATTCCACCACCATTACCTCTTGCATTCGATTTTAAGGAAGAGGAGGAGCAATTAGTTGAAAAAAATATTTTTCTTCTCCCTTCACCCCATTAAACTGCTGGCCATCCAATTTCCCTGCCTGGGCTCCTGACATTTGAAATGGTTCCCTCTCCTCAGGCAATGTCTCCCTCACCCATTCCTCAAAAAAAAAATCCACCGTCGACTCCTGTCCTCAAATGCGTTGTCGCTTACCAAATCTTGCTGGCAACTCTTGGTTTGAATTGCACCACATCAGGCATCCATCCACCCAATCAATTTGCAGCATCAAAATGGTCCTAACCAAGGTCACAATCAGAGGCAATCCCTCTTCATACTCCCTGCGGCCTTTGCCACAGGACACTATCCTCCTCTACTGCATTTCACTTGTAGCCAAAGAATCTCCAACAACACATTCTGTTTCCACCTTGAGTCTTCCCACCTCCCCCCGGACACATCCTTGGCCCCCCCTTCATTTACATGCTGCCCCTTAGAGACATCGCCTGAAAATATCAGGTCAGCTTTCCCCGTGTATGCTGATAACACCAACTCTACCTCTACACCACCTCTCTTGATCCCTCCACTGTCCTATGACTACTTTTCCAACATCCAGTCTTGGATAAGCCACAATTTCCTCCAGCTAAACGTTGGGTAGACCAAAGCCATAGCCTTCGGTCCCTGACACAAACTGTACTAGTGCCACTGACTCCATCCCTTTCCCCGGCCACCGTCTCAGGCTGAACCAGATTATGCAACCTCTGTATCCTATTCAATCTGGAGGTGGGCTTTCTAACCCCATCATAAAGCCAGCCTCCTTACACCTAACATTGCCCGCTTCTGCCCCAATTTCAATCCATATGCTCATAAAACCCTCACCCACACTACTGTCACTTGCAGACTTAAATACAGGAAACTCTTTGGTATCCGGCACCGACGGGACCGGGATGGTGCTGGTTGATTAGAAATTCCAGATGACAGAGAGGGTTATCTACTGAGGCTATTTTTAACAAACAAAAATTAAAAAAATCAAGAAATGTGCAGTATACAGTAATTGGCGGATCAGAAGAGACTACTGGCAGCACGGGAGAGTCAGGCTCCTGTTATTGAGGTGTTCGGACTTCCGACAGCGCCAAGAAGCCGAGTAGTAGCAGTTTGGAGAAATACTCCCACTGACTAACTCTGCCACCGCGGGAGACTCGGACCCGGCAACTTCTCCGGTTATTGAGGTGTTGTTTTTTGGAGTATGAATTTTGCCGGTTAATAGAGAATTCCAGATATTTAGGTGCCGTTTAAACGAGAGTTTCCTGTATTCCAATAGTCCCCTGGCTTGTCTCCCACCCACTATCCTCCGGAAACTTCAGCTCGTCAAAAACTCTGCTGCCCGTATCCTACCTGCATCAAGTCCCACTATTCCATCTCCCCACTTCGCTTACCTCATTGCCTTGCAGTTACTTAAAATTCTCACCCCCACGTTTAAATCACTTCATGGCCTTGCCCCTTCCAATCTCTCGAACCCCATTCCACAAACTCTCCATTCCTCCGATCCTTTTGCACCACAATTGGTGGCTGTGCCTTCAGCTGCCGAGACTCAAGAATTCCTTCCCCGAGTCCCTCTGCCTCTCCACCTCCTTCTCCTCCTTTAAAATCACTTTCAACCAAGTTTTTGGGCATCCCTCCCAATATCTCCTTTGGCTTGACGTTATGATTTTTGATTACGCCTCTGAAACGCTTTGGGACATTTTTCTGTTATGTAAATGCGAGCTATGAACAATACTACAACGGAGGCAGCAGCAATCACAAAGGTAATTTAAACCTTTCCCAAGGAATGGAGATATGCAAGTTTAGGTTAGACGCACTTTGCAAATGTCTCCATGTAGAATTTTTTAAACCTTGATTTGTATATTGTACTAAGGTTGCTTACAAAATGTTTGCAGTTGTGTTTTTTAGAATTAGACGGAACCGGTCAGTTCAATAGATTGAATACTACCAGTGTTGAACTCCTCCCCACCCCCAAAGATTTAAAATAATATAACTGGGCATAAAAGTGACACCGATCCACCAGGCCCGAGCCAATCAATGAATGACTGGTCTAAGGGGAACATGCTGTTAAGCTTCAGAATCTTAGTGTAGCGTAGCCATATATACTGGGTTCAGTAAATCCTTCAATATCTTATGATTAGGCTGCATATGGGTCACTTACTTTGCAATTTGTTGATAATCTTCGCGGTTTTCCCGTCCTACTTCAACGGCTTTTTCACAGATTTCACGGCATTTGTCAAACTCATTTTGCTCAAAGTACACAGCTGCAAGAACATAACAATATTTCAAGAGTTATACCTAGGTAATTCTCAGAGTATTGTGTGCAGTTTTGGTCGCCTTACCTGAGGAAGGATGTTCTTGCCATGGAAGGAGTTCAGCGAAGATTCACCAGGCTGATACCTGGGATGGCAGGAATGACGTACGAGGAGAGATTGTGTCGATTGGGCTTATACTCACTGGAGTTTAGAAGATTGAGAGGGGATCTCATCAAAACCTATAAAATTCTGTCAGGCCTGGACAGACTAGATGCAGGATGGATGTTTATGATGGCCGGGGAGTCCAGAACCAGGGTCACAGTCTAAGGATAAGGGGTAAGTCATTTAGGACTGAAATGAGGAGGAATTTCTTCACCCAGAGATGGGTGAACCTGTGGAATTCTCTGCCACAGAGGGCGGTGGAGGCCAATTCATTAAATATATTCAAAAAAGAGTTGGATATAGTTCTTAAGGCTAAAGGGATCAAGGGATATGGGGAGAAAGCAGAGACAGGGTACTGAATTTGGATGATCAGCCATGATCTCATTGAATGGCGGAGCAGGCTCGAAGGGCCGAATGGCCGACTCCTGCTCCTATCTTCTATGTTTACTAAAGACAAGTTCTCTTTTAAAAACCAAAAGGAGGGAAATCATTTTCTCCGTGTTTGGATCTTGTCACATCATGCACCAACCCAACTGAGAGGACGGACAGGCAACCAGCTCAAGGGTATTTGGGATTGTGACCCCAAAATCAGCTGAAAGGGAGATAGCTGTACCTGAACAACCAGAGTGCGTGTCTGGCTTCCACTCAACACAAAGGAAGAGGAGAGTTGGGAAAGGGAAGGAGAGCGCAGAAATTCAGTGCACCAAGGATTATGCAGGCCACTTTTCCGAGGTACAGTGCAACTGCAAATTTAATAGCATGCATTGTTAAAATAACTAAAACCGTTCTCCCCCTTCTCTTTTGAAGCCCCATCAAGCACAATTCCCAAGAGAGCAGATAAGTGACCTCCTCCAGGGCAACACAGACTGGCGCCAGATGGGTCATGACCCCTGGCGGGCCTTCTGATGACCCAGAGGGGAAGAATGCATGAAGGAGAAGAAAATAAAGCATTGCTGCAAACTCGTGTCCCACCACTCTTGTGGTCTAGCCGCATTCAACAAAAACATCTAAAGAGAATTCACTGCAATCCTCACCTGCTTTGTTGGTTAAATAGGTCATATTTGTAGGGTCAAATTCTGCTGCCTGATCATAATGCTTTAATGCAGTTTCAAAGTCCTTCTTTTTGTAGGCATCATTACCCAATTCTTTCTCTTTCAATGCCTAAGGATTAATTTTTAAAATACATTTAGGATAATAATGGGAATGACAGGTAAATGAATGAAGAGAGCGAGTTCCAAGGTGCCAGAGGGTCCTTTTAGATGGTGCGGTACCTTCTTTTTATTTTCAGGGAGGTCCTCCTCCATTGGCTCTGGTTTAGTTTCCTTTTTGCGTCGTGGGGGTGGAGCTGGAGTCTCCTCTTCATCATCATCCTCAGTGCCTTGCAGATCAATTCCAAGCAAAACACTGAGAGTCGTCATAACTCGAGGATCTTGTAGTCTCCTGAGAAAGCAGAGGACACCAGCTGCTTACTATACATTTAACAAACACGCACTTTGCTCCTAACTGGAAGAGAGCACCAGCGATCTCCTGTCTGCCATTATATATTTTGTAGGGTATTAAACGTCTGAAATTCTTCAGGCTATTCCAGTCACAACTTTGATGCAATTCAAACTGCACTCACTTAAGCAGTACCCATTTATGTGGCAGATTGGTTAAATGCACAGCCCAGTTGAAGCTAGCAAAATGTTAATATAAACAGGATTCACTATTATACAAGGTCAGGTCTTCAGTTTAATAACAAGCCTTGCATCACAAGTTTTTTTTTATTTTTTTTAAATGGATCGATTTGGACTTACTTTTCCCATTCTGCTTAGGAAAAAAGAGACAGACATCAACTCTGAACCTCCCTCAAAGACCTGTAAAAATTGGTACTTATTTCCCTGATGGTTCAACCATATAGACAAGGAAAGATCCCGGTTTAATCCACAGTCTCTGCTGGGTTGCCTCACTTCAGCCGGGTCTCCTTGGGTTAATGAATGATCCCTTATGGAAGTGCATGTGATGCACCCTTCCCTGTAAATGAATGGCCTGTCAACATGACTCATGGTAACACTGGAAGCACAACGAACATGTGGGAATTGTACTGTTGAAAGTCAGCATCTTCAGGAGAGGGGCAACAGAGGAGAAGATGATTGATAAAGAAATTGAAACTTGCTACATGGGTAAATAAAGGGCACAAGTTGGGGTCATTTCATTCAATAGTCACTGCATTGTACTCATTTATATTCCAAAGCTATGGGTTTAGACCTGGAGTTGGAATTAGACATTAGCCAGCATTCTGGGTAACTTCTATCTAACTAAAAAAATTCAGGTAATGGAATACCCTGAAGTGGAAGGGACTGCACGTACGTGGCTAGGTCAGCTGGTTTGTTTTTCAACTGTTCAATCATTTCTTTGTAGCTCGGGTCACTCAGTAGTGCCCTTGTCCTGGGGTCGCTCTCCAGCTTC
Source organism: Somniosus microcephalus (assembly GCF_052327205.1). Classification (NCBI taxonomy): domain Eukaryota; kingdom Metazoa; phylum Chordata; class Chondrichthyes; order Squaliformes; family Somniosidae; genus Somniosus; species Somniosus microcephalus. Next base: position 86,135,810 of record NW_028225180.1, on the reverse strand, counting down.
TGGTATAGGTTTGGAGAAGCGAACGGGTTCATGAATTTCTTTTCTGCAAAAAAAGCAAATCAAATTACTAGTGTCTAACAATAGAATTATTTGGCATCTTTGTGCTGAAAATAGGAATCATTCAGCAAAACAGCATAGGAGGCTTCTGAAGAGTAAAAAAAACCACCTTGAATCATCCACTAATTCTAATCAAGAGACTCGATTAGCAGGAATGGATTGTAAATACGTAGCAACATATCATATTTTTATCTTCACCGCCTGGGCAGCAAACTGGAGTGGTTCGCCCAGCTGATTTTCATTCCACTGATTGCGATGGAATGAAAATCAGGAGCTTCTGTAAAAGGTCTGAACTGCCAGGTTACTGCCCAAACATTGAAGACAAAAATCTACCCGTTACATCAAAACACCTTACAAAGCACTTTGTCTAATGAATTGCTCCAAGCTGTTGCCTTGCCCCAATCTGCTTCAGACGGTAGGCTGATCTGTTCCCAGGCACTCGGGAGCAACTTGGATTTTCTTTGCAAGAAAGGAAGGCATTGCTCACCGCTGCCTTTCTTCCCTACTCATTAGTGGCGCGCCAAGCCAAGACGGACACTTCAGAAATTGTACATGCAAATCTTGTCCGGTCTGTGCACTGTATTAGCCCTTCGTAGCGAGAGGGTTTGAGTACAGGAACAAGGAGGTCTTGCTGCAGTTGTACAGGGCCTTGGTGAGACCACACCTTGAGTATTGTGTGCAGTTTTGGTCACCTTATCTGAGGAAGGATGTTCTTGCCATGGAGGGAGTGCAGCAAAGATTCACCAGACTGATACCTGGGATGGCAGGAATGATGTATGAGGAGAGATTGGGTCAATTGGGCTTATACTCGCTGGAGTTTAGAAGAATGAGAGGGGATCTCATTGAAACTTATAAAATTCTAACAGGACTAGACAGACTAGATGCAGGAAGGATGTTCCTGATGGCGGGGGAGTCCAGAACCAGGGGTCACAGTCTAAGGATAAGGGGTAAGCCATTTAGGACAGAGATGAGGAGGAATTTCTTCACCCAGAGAGTGGTGAACCTGTGGAATTCTCTACCACAGAAGGCAGTTGAGGCCAATTCATTAAATATATTCAAGAAAGAGTTGGATATATTTCTTAAGGCTAAAGGGATCAAGGGATATGGGGAGAAGGCAGGGACAGGGTACTGAATTTGGATGATCAGCCATGATCTCATTGAATGGCGGAGCGGGCTCAAGGGGCCGAATGGCCTACTCCTCCTATCTTCTATGTTTCTATCTATGTTTCACCCCACTAGCTAGGTTGCTACAATATTGTACTCTGAATTGGAAGCAATCAAATAGAAGGACAAACTGCCAACTCCACCCGACATTAAGCAGTTAGCTTCTTACCGGCTAGCCTGGCATCCACATTTAGCATTCCGTCCTTCAGCTGTTGGTTTCCTGGTTCGTGTTTTAGTCCCTCCTCGTACGTTTTCTTTGCCTCCTCAAAGCGATTAAGGAACTCCAAGGCTGCAGCCTTCCTTGAGTAACCCTAAAGGTGGCACAGTTATTAAAACAAAAGAGTGTGTTTCAGGCAGAAGGATTTAAATGCAAGCTATTGTACAAGTTTAAGGGAATTTGGAACTTTCCACAACAGCTGCACCCCATTGCGTCATTCATAGCTTCAAAATTAAGAGCGGAGAACGAGAACGTTTAAAATATATATAGGGCCCTCAGGACAGCCCAAAAAGCATCACACAATGAACTGCTTCTGAAACAAAGTCACTTTTTTTTGATAAATACAGAAGACATTTTCTTTGTGTACAGGAAGGTCTCCTGAGTAGCAACGAGATAACTGCAAGTGTTGGCTGGTGGATGAATGCTGGCCGGACAATGGGAGAACTTCCTGCTCTTCTTCTAAGTGCCACAGAATCTTTTACGTCCATCTGAACAGGCAGATAGGGCCTAGATACAACATCTCGTCTGAAATACAGCAGCTCGAACAATGCACCATTTTTCTCAGTAACCTCGGCTGATATTCAGCGGAGTAGGTGCTCAATCCTAGAGCTCACCCGAGTTAGAATCTAGCTTAACGCACTAGTACAATTCTGACCAAGTGCTGCATTGTCAGAGAAAATTTCCTTCGATTGAGAAGTTAAACTGTCTGCCTGGTCTGGTGGGCCAGGAAAATTGCAAAGATCCTATGGCATTATTTAAGAGAGAAACAGGGAGTTCTAGTGTCTAGCTAGCAATCCTCCCTCAACTAACCAAAGGCATCAAAAACAGATCAACTAGTATTTATACAGCACCTTATCACATCTCTCAAACGTTCTCCAAAGTGCTACAGGTACAACAAATGACCCGGAGGTGCACTGACTTAGGTAGGCGACCGCCACAACTATTTTGTGCAGAGGTTAAACACTTTTCCTGAGGGATAGCCTACCTTGCCCCAGTCTGGTTTAATTTCAACAGTTTTGCTGCCATCCTCATAGGCTTTCGGATACTCTCCCTTTTTGGCATAGGCAGCAGACCTGTTGCTGTACAGTACATGGTTCTTGGGGTCCAGCTTAATGGCTTCACTGTAACATATGATGGCATCATCTATTTTCCCAGCACTTAGGGCTTGATTGCCCTTCTCCTTCAGTTCATTCACCTAAGAGAAAAAAGAGTTACCATACTAGAATAAGGTTCTTGCAACAGCACATGGTGAAACATGAGTCTACCATCCATTACTATTCAACCATATTGGCAGCTTTCGACCCAAATCTACACGCAGCCATTTTAACCTTACTTTTTGTATTCTCAACATAATGATTTCTTGCTTTCATAAGAGATAATCTATGCCTATTTTAATTAGTAAACTATTTTAAAAATTCAAGCCCAACTTATTAAAACCTGGTTGTGGGACTGCATGTTGCCTTACATCAATGAGCTGCAGCTGAATAGCAGTAAACAACATAGCCCAATGATGGGTTCGGAACCCGTTGACCAAATCTACACTAGCATCACGGCAACTCCTCCGCTCAACAATTCCCACCAACACCACGGAGGAGTCTGGGAACTCACCACGTAGAAATTCATGGACACAGATGCACACCATACCACTCCATGGCAGATGCATGTCCTCACCCTATTGCTAAATATCAAATTTTGGTTGCTCTGGGACAAGCAGATGAATGTGGATGCTGGACTTGTACAAAATGCCGTTTTTACACATCTAAGAGGCATGCCGGCAGCTTACACCAAACTGCAGCTGTTATAAAGATTCCGGAAAGACCCTGACATCAACACGTGCAGGATGTTAACCTTCATAAGCTATTTCAACGACACTGAATTGTACCAGGATTGAAAGAATTTCATTCATTCATTATTGGCTGAAGACCAACAGGAATTTAAAGCTGGTGGCCCACTAGATTAAACCACTAATCCACTATAGACAGAATAAGACTGCTCCACGTAAACCAGAAACAGTATAAATGAAAAGCACCATATTCCTGTAAAAGCTATAGTAAATTTAACTATTGCTCCAGTGACAGACTTGCTTCATGTGCCAAAACTTATGAACACAGAAAAAAGACAACTATAAATTATAAATACATTGTAAATGTTGCTGTGAGTCAGATTGACAAATGATTATTTATTCTTGGAGTGTCAATCCCTAGTTGATCTGAGGAGTGTGAACCACGTACTGTGGGGCAAGAGCAATATGTAGGCCAGGCCGGGTAGGCGTGGCAGTTCTTGTCTCTGAAGGACATTAGTGAACCAGTTAGGTTGTTACAATAAGCCAGCAACTTTGTTAATTTTTGAATTATAACCTCTAGGATGTTCGCCCAGTACCAGAACACTAGCTACTGTACCCGTATCTCACGAATGGGATGAAGTTTAAAAGTCACTTGAATTTCATGCTCAAATTGACTAAAATCAACAAATTTCAAACATGTTCCTGTTCCTAAAACCATAGGAACCTTGTTCTCAGCCCGAGATAATGTTTACACAACTTTTTCTATTACAGAAGTGCTGTTTCAAAGCGGACTCCTCTTCAGCTCAAGAGCAAAGAAGTTTCCGTAGCAACGACACTGCTACCAGTGAACGGGAAATCTAAACCAGGCAATTAAAATAGTTTCTGTACTCGGAACAGTGACAACAAAACCAAACTTTAGCTGCTTGAAGACACCAAGTTTGTTACATTACCTTAATAATCCACTGCAAGGTTGCAATGCTTTATTCTAAAAACTTATAAACTAAACTAAATGTATTGCTGGATATATTCCTGGCACAAACAGAACATACCATGGAATTGGATACATTCACCTGATTAATCAGAATAACTCATCATTGCTCATGGATATTCGGTTGGATATGTGGCTCCAGTATGCAACTCATGTATCCAGGTCAGTTGGATGAGGTAGCCAACAGATGAATTGAAATCCTTTTGCACTTTTCCTAAAAATAGTATTTCCTACTGATCCCGACACTTTCAGCCTGGTAAGTCAAATCTGGTTCTGTGTAGTGCTTTCCAACGAACAATTAAATCTGCAAATGTCTGACAGACCAGATACACAGACAGAAGGAGCTTTTAATTTGCCATTTCTTTCGATCAGATTTAAAAGGAGTTGGTATCCATGTGCCCAATCCCACATTGTCACTGCTAAAACTAGCAGCAAAATTGTATACTCTGTTTTTCCAGTGTCTACAATTTTACGGTCAGGGTAAGAGCAGACATATCTACACAACTTTTTAAATGTAATGTCAATTTGATAATCCCGTTGGATGTTCAACAGCAACTGTGATCCTTGGATCATGAAAAGCTGTAGCAATGCTCAAAACGAACAAGTCTGCTTTTTAGAAATACATATTCAGCAACAGTGGAAGTGCTCCGAGGGACCAGTGAACACGTACGTGCTTCGTACACGCAGGACACTTTCGACAGCAAGTCTTCGAGGAAACCCTGGTGTACAGGCACACAGTAGACTAGCGACCTGACAGCTTGAAAACCTTTCTATGGAACAGGAGTGGGGGGGGGGGAGTTATTGGAGCTGTATCTAGTTAAATCGACATCCAATTGAAATAACCAGCTGCCCAGTAAAGGTTTGTTTGTACTGTAGTATGGTTTTGAGTGCATGCAATGGATGAACTCCCCTCTCCCAAAGTTAGACATCACACACTGTCCTTTGGCTGTGATGGGGAGATGCTGTGGATTGTGGAACTCTGATCAGCAAGCATGAAAAGCAGAGAAAAGGGTTATACACCAATACACTTGTCCAATTCACCTTTTAAAAACAGAATCATGCAGTAACAAAGTATCAGATGGCAAAAATCAGGGAATAGACACAATCCCACTTCTACAACCAGCACAGTCAAAGTCTGTCCCCCCCCACCCACTAACAGATGGCACAGGTTAGATGAAAGATAAAGTTCCCTCTACACCCCAACACCCAGAGCTAGTTCGAAGTCAGAAAGAGTTAAGTGACAGACATCAGCCCAAAAGCAGCAACAATCTGGTGTCTAAACTGCCTTGACCACCTGTTATCGCAGTAATACACATCTACCGGAATTATTTATTTTTTTGTTCTCACGGTGGGGGAATAAGCTCCATCTTGGATACACAGAAGCTGTCTTGAACAGAAGCAACAAGGTCAGACAAAACAATGAGCATGCAAGAGGTACAAAATTACCAAGAAACAAAACTACCCATTAAGGACTGGACTTGCTGATTACAAGATGTCACTTAAGAAAATAAGATTCAGTCACACATAGGACCTTGAATATACCGTGGCGCAGCATGCTAGAGGAGTTCTTCAGGCATGAATGGGCACGACAACCTGGGTGGGGGAAACGCACACGGTCATTGCTGGAGATTTTCTGGTTACAATTACGAGAACCAACCGGGAGCAATCCCACTCAGCTGGATAACTGAGGAGTCAGAGTTTCAGCTCCTGCTACTTTTAATAAAGCAATTCTGGAATGCGTGGGGCTGCTTTCCGGTGGTGACATCACTGAAGAACCTGAGCAACCTCCATTTGGTGAGTCTCTATTACAAGTTGAAAGTTTTTGTAGTTACAACTTTGCAAAAAAAGGTTGTAAAAGGCAAGCAAAAGCAATCTGAACCAAAAATACTGCCCCCGAGACTTTCCTTTCCCTTTTAAGCCAACAACAGTGACACAGACTATAAATAGACTCTCAGTGATGATTGTTGGGACTACTGAAGGATTTCCACCCAAAACACCAGCCTAGCGTTGTCCTCGGATCATTTTCTACTTCTCTGGAACTGCACTTACCAGATTCAATACCAAGAAAATGCCGAATTAGTTCCCAACCATTTGTATAAAGCTGTCAAGATCTAAAAACCATCATGAGAGGGGCACTGTACAAAAAAGTGTAGAACCCCATTGCCAATATTTATTAAAAAAAACAAAATTAATAATTTAAAGACTTAGAGAAAATTAAGAAGCTATGACTTATAAAAAAAAATTTTTTTAAAGACTCAAAGTAATTCAAAGACTTAAAACAAAATGAAGAACTTAAAAGACTCTTAAAAGAAAAGAATTTAAAGATTTCAAAAAAAACTTAAAACACAAAAAGAATAAAGTTAAAGACTCCATTTTTTTAAAAAAAGGCTCAAGATTTTAAAGACTCAAAATAAAAGAATTTAAAAACTATTAAAAAAGCCAAAATGAATTTAGAAAGACTCTTAAAAATGAAGAATTTAAAAAGACTTAAAAAAGAATTTAGAAAGACCCCTTAAAAAAAAAAGAATTTAGAAAGACTCTTAAAAATTAAAGAAAAAAATCTACATTTTAGTAAAGAAAAACCACGAGTTTGCCCCCAAAGACAATGTTAGCTGGAGAGCAGAAACTGAGCAATGTGTGGGTCAGATTGAGTGAAGTGTGAGTGTGGTTAATGGAAGGTAATGTCCATCCTGTTTCAGCCCGCACTGTGATTGAGCTCCAGCCAGCCCATTGAAAGCCCACCGTGCGACCAGCCACAGCCCACCCCGCCCCACCGCCACTCCCCGAGATATTAGACATTAAAGATGTTTAAAATATCGCTGTTTTGTTTTACCGGCCCTCACCTTCGCCTGATCCATAAGCATCTCAGCACCTCACCATGCGCCTTCTCGAACTTACCAGAACTCTTCCCGGAACTCCCGCCCCCCACCACGCTCCCTTCCCACTGGTGCGCTCGGCTGTCAATCGGAGGCTGGAAGGCGGCTCCTCCCCGCTTGCTGCAGCCCCCCTCTCCACCTCTCGAGCCGCTCATTGGTCCGGCCGATTGTCAATCAAAAGGTGGCGGCGTCCCACCCTCTTGGCATTGTGACGGCGTGGGCGCAGGAACCGGCGCTGACCAATCGGCCGGGCGCCTCTTCGCCGCCAGCCTTGACCTCCTGATTGGTTGCCGGCCCGTCTCTCCGCCTGCTGATTGGCTCCCCCCGGGGGGCTGTCCATCAAATGGGGAAAGCGAAGGGTCAGAGTTTGACAACTTGCTCCGAGAGTGTGTGATTCAGACAGGGAACTTTCTGCAGATGTGGCAAGGGGCAGCTCACATTTAGATATTTTTAAACCAGAAAATCACACGGATTATGTACACCTGCCTAGGTATGCAACTTTGTAAGTTTGAAAATGCTTGCAAAAATCAGAACTTTGCACTTATGTTACATAAGAAGTAGGAGCAGGAGCAGGAGTAGGCCATACGGCCCTTCGGGCCTGCTCCGCCATTCAATAGGATCATGGCTGATCCGAATCTAGACTCACGTCCACTTCCCTGCCCTCTCCCCGTGACCCCTAATTCCCTTATCTGCTAGGAAACTGTCTGTCTCCATTTTAAATTTATTTAATGTTGCAGCTTCCACAGCTCTCTGGGGTAGCAAATTCCATAGATTTACTACCCTCTCAGTGAAGAAGTTTCTCCTCATCTCAGTTTTGAAAGGGCAGCCCCTTATTCTTAGATTATGCCCCCTGGTTCTAGTCTCACCCATCAGTGGAAACATCCTCCCCGCATCCACCCGATCAAGCCCCCTCACAATCTTATATGTTTCGATAAGATCGCCTCTCATTCTTCTGAACTCCAATGAGTAGAGTCCCAACCTACTCAACCTTTCCTCATACGTCAACCCCCTCATCTCCGGAATCAACCGAGTGAACCTTCTCTGAACCGCCTCGAGAGCAAGTATATTTTTTCTTAAATATGGAAACCAAAACTGCACGCAGTATTCCAGGTGTGGTCTCACCAATACCCTGTATAACTGCAGCAAGACTTCCCTGTTTTTATACTCCATCCCCCTCGCAATAAAAGCCAAGATTCCATTGGCCTTCCTGATCACCTGCTGCATCTGCATACTAACTTTTTGTGTTTCATGCACCAGGACCCCCAGATCCCTTTGTACTGTAGCACTTTGCAGTTTCTCTCCATTTAGATAATAGGATTCAATTAACCTCAGGCTCCATTTGCTATTCAATTTCAAATTGCTGTCACATTGAATAAAAAATTGTAGGAAGTCACAACACCAGGTTATAGTCCAACAGCTTTATTTGAAATCACAAGCTTTCGTCAGACTTCACCTGACGAAGGAGCAGTACTCCGAAAGCTTGTGATTTCAAATAAAGTTGTTGGACTATAACCTGGTGTTGTGTGACTTCCTACATTTGTCCATCCCAGTCCAACACCGGCATCTCCACATCAATAAAAAATTGGCACTTGCATGGGCCTTTCAAATCCTCACAGCCAACGAAGTACTTCTGGAATAACAACAGAAAATGCTGGAAAAACTCAGCAGGCCAGGCAACATCCGTGGAGAGAAATTAGAGTCAACGTTTCAGGTCAAAACCCTTTATGAAGACTAAAGAGGCACAGGGAATGAAATAGATTAAGAGGCCGGGCTGGGAGAGAACAAAAGAGAAGAGACATTAAGAGGTATTAAAAACGAGACGAGATGGTGATAGGACTAGTGGAGACAAAAGACGGCTCTAGATTAGGTGTGAAATGCGCTGGCAGAATGGGAGACAGCTGCCATGTGGGAGAGAGAAAGAAAGAAGGAAAGGTGGCGGGGGGGGAAACCAAAACAAAGGTGTGGATGAAAAATATAAGTAAAAATGTAATAGGGGTCGAGGTTATGATCTGAAATTGTTGAATTCGATCTTTATTTCTCTCTCCCACATGGCAGCTGTCTCCCATTCTGCCAGTGCATTTCGCACCTAATCTAGAGCTGTCTTTTGTCTCCACTAGTCCTATCACCATCTCATCTCGTTTTTAATACCTCTTAATGTCTCTTCTCTTTTGTTCTTTCCCAGCCTGGCCTCTTAATCTATTTCATTCCCTGTGCCTCTTTAGTCTTGATAAAGAGTTTTGACCCGAAACGTTGACTCTAATTTCTCTCCACAGATGTTGCCTGGCCTGCTGAGTTTTTCCAGCATTTTCTGATGCAACTTTGTAAGTTTGAAAATGCATGCAAAAATCAGAACTTTGCACTTATGTTTTAGGATTCAATTAACCTCAGGCTCCATTTGCTATTTAATTTCAGATTACTGTCACATTGAATAAAGAATAAGGAAGGATGTTCTTGCCATGGAGTGCAGCGAAGATTCACCAGGCTGATACCTGGGATGGCAGGAATGACGTATGAGGAGAGATTGGGTCGATTGGGCTTATACTCACTGGAGTTTAGAAGAATGAGAGGGGATCTCATTGAAACTTATAAAATTCTGACAGGACTGGACAGACTAGATGCAGGAAGGATGTTCCCGATGGTCGGGGAGTCCAGAACCAGGGGTCACAGTCTAAGGATAAGGGGTAAACCATTTAGGACAGAAATGAGGAGGAATTTCTTCACCCAGAGAGTGGTGAACCTGTGGAATTCTCTACCACAGAAGGCAGTAGAGGCCAATTCATTAAATATATTCAAGAAGGAGTTAGATATATTTCTTAAGGCTAAAGGGATCAAGGGATATGGGGAGAAAGCAGGAACAGGGTACTGAATTTGGATGATCAGCCATGATCGCATTGAATGGCAGAGCAGGCTCGAGGGGCCAAATGGCCTACTCCTGCTCCTATCTTCTATGTTTCTATGAATTGGCACTTGCATGGGCCTTTCAAATCCTCACAGCCAACGAAGTACTTCTGGAGTGCATCACTGTGGCAAAGTGAGCGCCATAGCCAGTATGCACACAGCAAGATCCCACAAACAACAACACCATCCAGGACAAAGCAGCCTGCTTGATCGGCACCCCGTCCACCACCTTAAACATTCACTCCCTCCACCACCGGCACATCGTGGCTGCAGTGTGGACCATCTACAAGATGCACTGCAGCAACTCACCAAGGCTTCTTCGGCAGCACCTCCCAAACCCGCGACCTCTTCCACTTAGAAGGACAAGGGCAGCAGGCGCATGGGAACACCACCACCTCCAAGTTCCCCTCCAAATCGCACACCATCCTGACTTGGAAATATATCAGCCGTTCCTTTATCGTCGCTGGGTCAAAGTCCTGGAACTCCCTCCCTAACAGCACTGTGGGAGTACCTTCTTCTTCTTAGGCAGTCCCTCGGAACCGAGGATGACTTGCTTCCACATTAAAAATGAGTTCGCAGATGACTGATGAGTCCGGTGGGTCAGACGGTGGTTGAAGGGGCGGGTGGGTGGGGTGCTTGGGTTGACATGCGCTCCTTCCGCTGTTTACATAAGAACATAAGAACATAAGAAATAGGAGCAGGAGTAGGCCAATCGGCCCCTCGAGCCTGCTCCGCCATTCAATAAGATCATGGCTGATCTGATCCTAACCGCCAATCCACTATCACAGAACCATCTCCTGAATCTAACAGAATTAGACACACGAAATAGGAGCAGGATCAGGCCACACGGCCCCTGGGCCCGCTCCGCTACCCACAGGGCCATGACCATTCCGAACCTAGACTCATGTCCAAATTCATGCCCGCTCCCCGTAACCCTTAATTCCCTTTACTTCTAGGAAACTGTCTATTTCTGTTTTAAATTTATGTAATGATGTAGCTTCTACAGCTTTTTGGGGCAGCATATTCCATGGACCTACCACCCTCTGAGTGAAGTAGTTCCTCCTCATCTCAGTTTTGAAAGAGCAACCCCTTATTCTAAGACTATGCTCCCTCGTTCTAGTTTCACCCATCATCGAGAACATCCTCCCCGCATCCAACCGATCCAACCCCTTCACAATCTTATATGTTTCAATAAGATCGCCTCTCATTCTTCTGAACTCCAATGAGTAGAGTCCCAATCTACTCAACCTCTCCTCATATGTCCATCCCCTCATCCCCGGGATTAACCGAGTGAACCTTCTTTGTACTGACTTGAGAGCAAGTATGTCCTTTCTTAAGTATGGACACCAAAACTGTACGCAGTATTCCAGGTGCGGTCTCACCAATACCTTGTACAACTGAAGCAATACCTTCCTATTTTTATATTCTATCCCCCTAGCAATGAAAGCCAACATTCCATTGGCCTTCTTAATCACTTGCTGCACCTGCATACTAACCTTTTGAGTTTCGTGCACCAGGACCCCCAGATCCCTTTGTACTTCAGTACTTTCCAGTTTCTTGCCATTAAGATAATAACTTGCTCTACGATTTTTCCTGCCAAAGTGCATAACCTCACACTTTCCAGTATTGTATTCCATCTGCCAAATCTCTGCCCACTTACTTAGCCTGTCTATGTCCCCTTGCAGGTTTTTTATGTCCTCCTCACTCACTACTTTCCCTCCCACCTTAGTATCATCTGCAAACTTTGATATGTTACACTCGGTCCCCTCCTCCAAATCGTTAATATAGATTGTAAAGAGTTGGGGACCCAGCACTGACCCCTGCGGAACACCACTAGTTACTGATTGCCAGTCTGAGAATGAACCATTTATCCCAACTCTCTGCCTTCTGTTAGATAGCCAATCCTCTATCCATGCCAGAATATTACCCCCAATCCCGTGATTTTTTATCTTAAGCAATAATCTTTTGTGTGGCACCTTGTCAAATGCCTTTTGGAAGTCTAAATACACTACGTCCACTGGTTCCCCTTTATCCACCCTATATGTTACTTCCTCAAAGAACTCCAGCAAATTTGTCAAACATGACTTCCCCTTCATAAAACCATGCTGACTTTGTCCTATTAAATTATGATTATCCAAATGTCCTGTTACTGTCTCCTTAATAATGGACTCCAAAATTTTACCTACCACAGATGCTAGGCTAACCGGTCTATAGTTTCCAGCCTTCTGTCTACTGCCCTTTTTAAATAAGGGTGTTACATTAGCAGTTTTCCAGTCTGCCGGGACCTTTGCCGAGTCCAGGGAGTTTTGGAAAATTATTACCAATGCATCCACAATCCCTACCGCCACTTCCCTCAAGACCCTAGGATGTAAGCCACCAGGTCCAGGTGATTTATCCGCCTTGAGTCCCATTATTTTACCAAGTACCACTTCCTTAGTGATTTTGATCGTGTTTAGCTTCTCCCCCCCTTTAGCCCCCTGTTTGTCCAGTGTTGGGATATTCTTAGTGTCTTCTACTGTAAAGACTGATATAAAATATTCATTCAGTGTTTTTGCCATCTCCATATTTCCCACCATTAATTTCCCGGTCTCATCCTCTGAGGGACCAACATTTACTTTAGCCACCCTTTTTCTTTTTATATAACTATAAAAACTCTTACTATCTGTTTTTATATTTTTTGCTAATTTACTTTCATAATCTATTTTCCCTTTCTTAATCAATCTTTTTGTTATTTTTTGCTGTCTTTTAAAGTTTTCCCAATCCTCTATCCTCCCACTAGATTTGGCTACCTTATATGCCCTTGTTTTTCGTCGAATACTATCCTTAATTTCTTTACTTAGCCTCGGATGGCTGTCTTTTCTTTTACACCCTTTTCTTCTCAGTGGAATATATATATTTTTTGGAAGTTGTAAAATAACTCCTTAAATGTACACCACTGCGCTTGGCTTCCGCTTGCTCCCGACGAAGAGACTCGAGGTGTTCGGCGCCTTCCCGGATGCTTCTCCTCCACTTTGTGCGGTCTTGGGCCAGGGATTCCCAGGTGTCGATGGGGATGTTACACTTTTTCAAGGATGCTTTGAGGGTGTCCTTGAAGCGTTTCCTCTGCCCACCTGGGGCTCTCTTGCCGTGCCGGATCTCCGAGTAGAGCGCTTGTTTTGGGAGTCTCGTATCGGGCATGCGGACAATGTGACCCGTCCATTGGAGCTGATTGAGCGTGGACCACATGGACTGCAGTGGTTCAAGAAGGCGGCTCACCACCACCTTCTCAAGGGCAATTAGGGATGGGCAATAAATGCCGCCGATGCCCACATCCCACAAATTAATACAAAAAAGTTCACCTTTAGATACTTTTAAAATAGAAAATCACATGAATTGTCTACCTGCCTAAGTGTGCAACTTTATAAATTTTAAAATGCATGCAAAAATCAGAACTTTGGACATTTTTTTAGGTTTCAATTAACCTCAGGCTCCATTTGCAATTTATTTTCAGATTGCTGTCACATTGAATAAAGAATTTGCACTTTTATGGGCCTTTCAAATTCTCACAGGCAATGACGTACTTCTGAAATGTAGTCACTGTGGCAAAGTGAGTCCCACAGCCAATATGCACACAGCAAGATCCCACAAACAACAATGAGATGGATGACCAAATAATCTGTTTTACTGATTGTTTTAAATGTTGGCCAGGACAGTAGTAGAACTCTACTGCTCTTTTTCAACTGGTGCCATGGGATATTTTGCATCTGCATAATTCAGGTTGTACAAGTTGCCAAACAGGCAGGGGGAGTGGGACAAGATGAAGTGCTCTTGCAGAGATGGGCTGAATGGCCTCCTTCTGTGCTGTAACCATTCTATGATTCTAGGAAGATTCATATAATTTGAACAAAAATTATTCTACCACCTACATTACAATGTTTGGCAGGGAATTTGAATTCCATTCCAAGGTGGCTAACCTACTCATGCCATTAGAGGATTTATTTTCAAAATATTAAGTAAAGCTTTTATCATTTATTTTCCCGTAAACAAATTTGGAGGGTGTTAGGCAGCATAGGAGACCCAGTTCCGGAGGAGGGGTGTGAGCTTTACTGTGCAGCAGTGTTAACCTGTGTTAAGACCCATAAAGCAGAGGAGACGGGAATGAAACCATGGACCAGGATGTACAGGGCTGAAACAATCTGTTGCCTTGTACAGTACATGCTCACCATGGTGATGGATTTAAAAGGGAATTCATTTCAATCCTAATTCAGCATGGAGTATAAGGATTTGTGTTTGGAGAAATGAAATGAAATCTAAATGACTGGATGAGCTGGAGCACTGATATACCTATCAATTCATCCAATGAAAAGCGACGAGTTAAGAAAGTAACTATAGGTTTTTATTGGCTAAATAACAGAGCCCACCCTCATGGGTGATCGGATACAACAAGGAGGAATGCCAGCCAGTCGACTACCTTTATACCTGGGCAGGTAGGTGGAGTCATGGGCGGAGTCAGCAGTGGTCAGCCCAGGTATAGCAGCGTGACAAGAGGCGACCTCGTATAGTGATACAACAGTGTGAACAGTGATAACCATAGAGCAACGATATAACAGTGATAACTATAGTGTAACGATAGTGAACGATAAAAGTGGTTTACCACATTCACCCCTTGTTTAGATTTGAGTCCGGCGGGGTGAAGTGTACTACCAGTTCTGTTATGTCAGTCTGTCCGGAGGCCTCGTAAGCCTTTCTGATCGTCGCAGCGGCGGTGTTGCATTATCCGGTGTTAATGCTGGTGTCTGCGTGGTCGGAGAAGGCTCGTGGGGTTCCGGCATGCCATCTACCTGGTCTGGAATTGGGGGGGTGGTGGGGGGGGGGGTGAAGGTGGTGTCTCCGGAGTGCCCGAGGGTGCGAGGTCTCGTAAGGAGACTGTGTCCTCCCGCCCGTCTGGGTATGCCACATAGGCGTACTGGGGGTTGGCGTGCAGGAGGTCCACCCTCTCGACCAGGGGGTCCGTTTTATGGGCCCTCACGTGCTTTCGCAGCAAGACGGGCCCCGGAGAGGTCAGCCAGGTTGGTAGCGTGGTTCCCGTAGTCGACTTCCTGGGGAAAGCAAACATTCGTTCATGGGGGGTGGCGTTGATGGCAGTGCAAAGTAGTGACCGGGTGGAATGCAGCGCTGCCGGGAGGACTTCCTGCCAGCGGGAGGTTGGGAGGCCCTTAGACTTTAAGGCTAAGAGGACGGCCTTCCATACCGTCGCGTTCTCTCTTTCTACCTGGCCGTTCCCTCGGGGGTTGTAGCTGGTGGTCCTGCTTGCAGCAAGACCTCTCGCTAGTAGGAACTGACGGAGTTCCTCGCTCATGAAGGAGGAGCCCCGGTCACTATGTATATAGTTTGGGAACCCGAACAAGGCGAAGAGGTCGTTCAGGCATTTAATGACCGTGGTACTGGTCATGTCTGGGCAGGGGAAGGCAAAGGGGAAACGGGAGTACTCATCAACAATGTTGAGGAAGTACACATTACGGTCAGAGGACGGGAGGGGCCCCTTAAAGTCGATGCTCAGGCGCTCGAAGGGGCGGGTGGCCTTGATCAGGCTTGCTCTGTCCGGCCTAAAGAAGTGCGGTTTGCACTCGGCACAGGTCTGGCAGTTCCTGGTCATGGTCCTGACCTCCTCGATGGAGTAGGGCAGGTTGCGGGCCTTAATGAAGTGGTAAAGTCTGGTGACCCCGGGGTGGCAGAGGTCACTGTGGAGGGTCTGAAGTCTATCACTTTGCGCGCTGGCGCATGTAATTCGTGACAGAGCATCGGGGGGTTCGTTCAGCTTACCTGGCCGGTACAAGATATCATAATCGTAGGTGGAGAGCTCGATTCTCCACCTCAAGATCTTGTCATTCTTGATTTTGCCCCTCAGCTTGTTATTAAACATAAAAGCGACCGAACGTTGGTCGGTAAGGAGGGTAAATCGTTTGCCTGCCAGGTAGTGCCTCCAGCGTCGTACCGCCTCCACAATCGCCTGGGCCTCCTTCTCGACCGACGAGTGTCGGATCTCAGGGCCCTGTAGGGTCCTTGAGAAGAAGGCCACCGGTCTCCCCTCCTGGTTAAGGGTGGCGGCTAGGGCGAAGTCGGATGCATCGCTCTCGACTTGGAAGGGGATGGACTCATCCACTGCGTGCATAGTGGCCTTGGCAATGTCTCCCTTAATGAGGGAGAAGGCTGCGCACGCTTCCTCCGTAAGGGGGAAGGATGTGGACTTCATGAGGGGTCTGGCTTTGTCCGCATAATTGGGCACCCATTGGGCATAGTAGGCGAAGAGCCCCAGGGTTCTCTTCAGTGCCTTTGGACAGTGGGGGAGGGGTAGCTCCATGAGGGGGCGCATTCTTTCGGGGTCGGGGCCGATGACTCCGTTCTCTACTACACAGCCGAGGATGGCAAGGCGCGAGGTGTTAAACACACATTTATCCTTATTGTAGGTGAGGTTCAGCCGTTGGGCCGTACGGAGGAATCTCTCCAGATTAACATCGTGGTCCTGCCGGTCGCGGCCGCAGATGGTGACGTTATCTAGATAGGGGAACGTGGCGTGCAGCCCGTTCTGGTCAACCATTCGGTCCATCTCCCTTTGGAAGACCGAAACCCCGTTGGTGACGCCGAAGGGAACCCTAAGGAAGTGGTAGAGGCGGCCGTTCGCCTCGAAGGCTGTATACTGGCGGTCCTCAGGGCGGATAGGGAGTTGGTGATAGGCCGACTTAAGGTCGATGGTGGAGAATACCCGGTACTGCGCAATCTGATTGACCATATCAGATATGCGGGGAAGGGGGTATGCGTCCAGCTGGGTGTACCTGTTTATGGTCTGGCTGTAGTCGATGACCAGGCGATTTTTATTGCCGGTCTTAACGACCACGACCTGGGCACGCCAGGGGCTGGTGCTCCCCTCGATGATGCCCTCCTTCAGGAGACGCTGCACCTCAGAGCTAATGAAAGCTCTGTCCCCGGCGCTGTACCGCCTGCTCTTGGTAGCGACGGGTTTGCAGTCGGGGGTGAGGTTAGCGAACAGGGAAGGTGGCGGGACCTTGAGGGTGGATAGGCCGCAGGTGTTGCGCGGTGGGCGGTTTAAAATCTGCTGGTTGTCGACTGTGAGTGGGGGGAGGGGTCCGCCGTATGCTAGCGTGACGCTTTGGAGGTGGGATTGGAAGTCTAGGCCTAGTAGGACGGCAGCGCATAGCTGGGGCAGGACGAGGAGTTTTAAATTTTTATACTCCGTACCCTTAACCGACAGGGTCACAACACAGTAGCCGCTGATGTCTGTGGCGTGTGACCTCGATGCCATCGAGATCCGGTTGCGCGTTGGCAGGACAGGGAGGGAGTAGTGGCTCACCGTGTCTGGGTGGATGAAGCTCTCCGTGCTTCCGCTGTCGAACAGGCAGGTCGTGGCGTGGCCGTTTACTTTGATGTCCATCATCGACTTGGACAGGTGATGCGGGCGGGCCTGGTCCAGTGTGACGGAGGCTAGTGTATAGCTGAGCGAGTTGTTGTAGTCTGCGGTTGAGGCGGTAGTCGGGTCTAGGGGCACGGTGGCGGTCGGGCGTGGTGGGTAAAATGGCGTCTCCCACGAGGTTGGACAAAATGGCGGAGAAGATGGCTGCCCCCATAACTCACATGAGGCACTGCTGGTGTCGGTTGCCTGTATCAAAGATGGCCGCCTCCATGACTCACATGTGGGGATGCTGGCCTCTGTTGCCTTGAAGGAAGATGGCCGCCCCCACAGCTCGCATGAGGCACTGCTGGCCTCTGATGATCCACCTCTGCAGGCCTTAGCGAAGTGGCCTTTCTTCATGCAGTTTGAGCAGGTAGAGCTCCTGGCTGGGCAGCGCGACCTCGGGTGTTTCGCCTGGCCGCAGAAGAAGCAGCCGGCGGCCCGATCGCGGGGGTCCGATGTCGGAGCCGGTACCGGGGGGTGGCGGTCTCGATCGGGTCCGGGACGCCGACGCTGAGGTAGGTCCCAGGGGGGTTGCTGCGGGGGGTATCGCAGTCGGGGTCGGTCCCAAGTCCCAGGGTCGCGAGTTACAGTACCTTGAGTATGCCTCGAGGTCCCGATGGGCCACCTCTAGAGAGAGAGCGAGGGCTGCAGCTTTGTCCAGGTCGAGGTCCCTTGCTTCCAGTAGTCTTTGCCGTGAGTAGTCGGACCGCAGGCCTTTCACGAAGGCATCGCGGACATTGTCTTCAGTATTTTCTGCCGCCGTTACCGCTTTAAAGTTACAGTCTCTGCCGAGTGCTTGTAGCACCCATAGAAATTCCTCCACGGGCTCTCCTGGCTGTTGCGGGCGGGATCTTAGGAGGTGTCTGGCATACATGGAATTTACCGGGGTTTGGTACTGTCTTTTCAGCCGGTTGATGGCGTCCTCGTATGTTTTAAGGTCCCGGATGAGTGCGAATACTTTAGGGCTCACTTGGGCGTTCAGAACTCTTAGCATGGATTTCTGAGGCACGCCGGATTCTCCCAGGTAGGCTTCGAAGCAGCTCAGCCAGTGTTCGAAGTCGAGGGCTGAGTTTGCTGCCTGTGGGTTTAGATCCAGGTACGGTGGTCTGAGGGCTCGCAGCCAGGCCGGCTGCTGTGGCTGTTGTAGCTGGGCGTCTGGCTGGTCGCTTGGCTGGTCGTTTGACTGCACAGGTGTCGACATTTTAAAATTTAGCCAATAAAATTGATATACCTATCAATTCATCCAATGAAAAGCGACGAGTTAAGAAAGTAACTATAGGTTTTTATTGGCTAAATAACAGAGCCCACCCTCGTGGGTGATCGGATACAACAAGGAGGAATGCCAGCCAGTCGACTACCTTTATACCTGGGCAGGTAGGTGGAGTCATGGGCGGAGTCAGCAGTGGTCAGCCCAGGTATAGCAGCGTGACAAGAGGCGACCTCGTATAGTGATACAACAGTGTGAACAGTGATAACCATAGAGCAACGATATAACAGTGATAACTATAGTGTAACGATAGTGAACGATAAAAGTGGTTTACCACAAGCACCTTCTGTTTCTCAATTTCTTTCAACACCCTAAAACAGCTGAGGAACTGGACCTTTAAGGGTTGCAACCACATATTATGCTATTGAGGATTATTGTAGATTGGGGGGGATCATTGTAGGTGAAGTCCTGTTCACCCATCTCCCCTGTGCTCGCCGACCTACAGTGGTTTTAGGTTAAGCAACAATTCAATTTAAAAATTCACATCCTTGTTTTCAAATCCTTCCATGGCCTCATCCCTCCCCATCTCTGTAATCTCCTCCAGCCCCACAACACCCCCCCCCCGCCCCCGAGATATCTGCGCTCCTCCATTTCAGGCCTCTTGAGCATCCCCCGATTTTAATCGCTCCAGCATTGGTGGCCGTGCCTTCAGCTTCCTGGGCCCTAAGCTCTGGAATTCCCTCCCTAAACCTCTCCACCTATCTACCTCTCTTTCCTCCTTTAAGACGCTCCTTAAAACCAACTTCTTTGACCAAGCTCCTGTCCTAATATCTCCTTATGTGGCTCGGTGTCAAATTTTGTTTTATAACACTCCTGTGGAGCACGTAGGGATCATGTGCTTATCTAACTACTCCATAAATGTGTCAGACACACAAGATTTTTTATATATATATAGATTAAGATGTTTATACTCCACACGAGTCTTCTCCCATTCTATCTGCCTCATTTCAGCCTATCTTTCTATTCCTTTTTCTCTCATGTACTCGTCTAATTTCCTTTTGAAAGTATCCAAGCGATTCTCCTCAACCACTTCCTGTGGTAGCGAGTTCCACATTCTAACCACGCTCTGAGTAAAGACATTTCCTCCGGAAAGCCCTGCAGCGGGTAGTCAAAACTGCCCAACGCATTACCGGCACCCGGCTACCGACCATAGAGAACATCTACCAGAAACGCTGTTTACGGAGGTCACGGTCCATCATCAAAGACCCTACCCACCCCAGCCACAGTTTGTTCGCCCCCCTGCCATCTGGGAGACGCTACAGATGCATTCGCACCCGAACGACCAGATTTAGGAACAGCTTCTTTCCCAGGGCTGTCATCCTACTGAACTCTACAAATAAACTCTAAAGCCTGCACATCTGCCAATGCACTTTATTATGTTTATGTTTATGTATTACAAGCCAAATGAATGTTGAATGTTAAATGTCTTAATCAAAATGTACACTCTCGGGAGCCGCAAGCCTACATTTCGTTGTACTGCACTTGTGCACTAACAATGACAATAAAGTTGATTATTATTATTATTATTATTGGATTTATTAGTGACTATCTTGTATTTATGGCCCCTAGTTTTGGTCTCTCCCACAAGTGGAAACATCTTATCTACCTATACCCTATCGAATCCCTTCATAATTTAAAAGAACTCTATCAGGTCTCCTCTTAAATCCTCTCTTTTCTAAAAAAAATGTTGCAAAGGATGGGGGACTTCAGTTATGAGGCGAGGTTGGAAAAGTTAAGACTGTTCTCCTTGGAACAGGGAAGGTGAAGAGGTGACCTGATAGAGGTTTTCGAAATAATGAGAGGTTTTGATAGAATAGAGAGAGAAAAATTATTCCCTCTGGCAATAACCAGAGTCATCGATTTAAAATCACTGGCGAAAGATCTAGAGGGGAGATGAGGAGAAATGTTTTCACTCAGAGAGTTGTCGGGACCTGGACCGCTCTACCGGAAAAGGTGGGAGAAGCTGATTCCAGAAGTAATTTTAAAAGGGAGTTGGACAGGTACTTGAGGATGAGCAGCTCACAGGGTTATGGACAGAAAGCGGGGGTGGGGGGGGGGGGCGGTGCGGGACTGAGCACGACTGCTCTTTCAAAGAGCCAGCACAGGCACGATGGGCCGAATGGCCTCCTTCTGTGCACTTTAAGTTTCTATCAATCTAAATCTAGGAAAAAAAACCCTTGTGATCATTCTATGATTCTACAAGCTCTCCTAAACAATGAGTTACTCTTCAGTGATATTTTGCTTTTGCCCTCTAATCTGTGATTGGTCCTCTTACCTCCTCCTCTAATCTGATTGGCCGCCCTATCCCCGCCTCTAATCTCCAATTGGCACTCCTATCGCCTGCTCTAATCTCTGATTGGTCCGCCTTTAGACTCCTCTAATCTGATTGGGCCG
This sequence comes from Somniosus microcephalus, assembly GCF_052327205.1. Classification (NCBI taxonomy): domain Eukaryota; kingdom Metazoa; phylum Chordata; class Chondrichthyes; order Squaliformes; family Somniosidae; genus Somniosus; species Somniosus microcephalus. The sequence goes on along the minus strand of NW_028225180.1, from coordinate 86,114,716 downwards.
CCTATCACCTCCTCTAATCTGATTGGGCCGCCTAGCACCTCCTCTACAATAATACAAAAAGAAAATACTGCAGATGCTGAAAATCTGAAATAAAAACAAAAAATGCTGGAGATGCTCAGCAGGCCAGGCAGCATCTGTGGAGAGAGAAACAGAGTTAACGTTGCAGATCGATGACCTTTCGTCACCTCCTCTAATCTGATTGGGCCGCCTATCACCTCCTCTAATCATCGCTAACTGCCGCCGTGACATCGGCCGTCTCAATTTCTCTGCTGTTATGTATTGTGTGTTCTCCTCCCACCTGTGGTGGCGCTGTCACAGGAGATAAATGGTTGGGTGTTCTCGGTTAAGTTTAGCTCTCTTTGTTCGGAACTTTCCAGAACTTCCTTTCCTTCCAATAAAGCACTTCATGTTTGAATCTCTGGGTTCTGAGTCCTAAATTGTGTCTAGGTAGAAAGGTACCGACACAACAAGTGGCACCGAGGATCGGATGAATCTGTGTTGTGGGAACTTTCTTGTTTTCGACTACAAAACACTCGGAACAGAGATTGCAGCATCACATTAACGTTACGGCAGTGAGTAAACAGAAATTTTAATTTGAAACGTGAGATGGCTACTATATTAGGAAACATCGGTGATTTTGATGAAAATGTGGAGCAATGGAGCGCATATACGGGACGTTTTGACTATTTTGTATTGGCGAATGCGGTGGCAAATGAAAAGGTCGTGCCTACCTTTTTGAGTGTAATCGGGCCGAAGACATTCAATTTACTTCGCAGCCTCGTGCAGCCAGATAAGCCAGGAACTAAAATATATAAGCCACTAGTGGAAATTCTTGGAGCACATTTTTCACCAAAACCTCTGGTTATTGCTGAGAGATTTAGATTTCACAAACGGAATCAAGAGGAGGGGGAATCAGTGACGATGTTTATTGCTGCTTTAAAAAGGTTGTCAGAACACTGCGAGTTCAAGGAGGTGCTGAAGGACACCATTAGAGACAGACTCGTGTGTGGTCTGCAAAATGCAGCCACACAGAAGCGCCTTCTTACTGAGGACAACCTTACTCTTGAAAAGGCCATTGAAGTTAGTGTCTCCATGGAGATGGTGGAAAAGGAGGCTCACCAGTTGAGTTCAACAGGGAGAGTTCACAAGGTGTCGTCTGAGCCTAAAGGTGCGCGGAACGGCACATGTTACCGTTGTGGGAAAACGGGTCATCACGCTAATGACTGCTGGTGTACGGAGCTGGAATGCCGAAATTGTGGCAAAAAGGGTCACATTGAACGCGCCTGTAGAGGTCAAAAAAGTACAGACAGAGCTGGGAAGCATGGAAGCAAAATGTCTGTATTTAGACAAGAGAGGAAAAAGAGTGTTCATTCAGTGCAGTATGATGGAACAAGCAAAATAGAGGGGAGCGACACCTCTGAGGAGGAAGAGGTGCACATACTGACGGTTGCAGGTGATTCAAATGGCTACTGGGTGTCACCACTGGTGGAGGGACAATCAGTGCGGATGGAGGTGGACACAGGCGCGGCTGTGTCCCTTGTTTCAGACACTGTCTACAACAAAATGCTAAAGCATCTTACCCTTCAGCCAACAAACATTGTGCTAAAGACGTATACCGGCGAACCTGTGGCCATGAGAGGCGTCATTGAGGTGACAGTTAAATTGAACGGACAAACTGCAAAACTGCCACTATATGTGGTAAAGGGAAATTACCCATCACTACTGGGACGTGCGTGGCTAGAGAAAATCACACTGGACTGGCCTGCAGTCCGCATGATGTCAAAAGGGGAGTCAGGTCTGACTGCAGTGTTAAACAAACATGCAGAACTCTTCAATGGGGAACTTGGCAGCATGAAAAAGATCAGCGTGAGACTGGACATTAAACCTGACAGCAAGCCGAAGTTTCACAAAGCCCGACCTGTACCCAATGCAATTAGGCCAAAAGTTGAAGCTAACTTGGAGGCCTTAGTCGAGAATGGAGTCCTGGAGCCTGTGAGCGTGAGCAAATGGGCCACACCCATTGTTCCTGTCCTGAAAAAGGATGGATCTGTTCGAATCTGTGGGGATTTTAAAGTGACTATTAACCCGGTGCTGTCTGCGGAACAGTACCCTCTTCCTCTCATTGATGATCTTTTTATGGGCCTGGCCGGAGGGCAAAAGTTCAGCAAAATAGACTTATGCCAGGCTTATCTACAAATGCATGTCGATGACAAAACAAAGAGAGCTAAACTTAACCGAGAACACCCAACCATTTATCTCCTGTGACAGCGCCACCACAGGTGGGAGGAGAACACACAATACATAACATTTCCTCCCCTCTTAAATGGAAGGTCCACATTATTCCTCAACAGGTAAGTTACTCTCAACGAACCTAGTGTAGAGGTAGACTGCCTCAACCCCTGACTTTACCCTGGGGTTTATTCTGCCCCAGTCTTGTGGGTAAGTCACTAAGCCTACAGATCCAAGCGTCTTGGAGGCCGCTGCTCTCTGGCAGGATACCGGCGGTCATCGCTGGCTTCCACAGCAGTAGGCATTGACACAGGCCTGGATGGAGAAGGTGCCTGTGTCAGTCGAAAGTCAGGAGTTTGCACAGGTGGAACAGTCTCTTTGACTTCCTGTGTTGGAGAAGAGCACTGTCGCAAAGGATGCTGGTTTGCGGTATCATCCGGAAACAGTTCAGGCCAACCAGCCGTTGGAGCCTCTGTGGCTGTCTCTGCTCCTAGCAACAGTTGATCTGTGTGTCTTCTCCAGACGACGTCCTCAGCAGTCTCAACCGTGTAAGACACAGGGCCTGTCTGCGCGATCACCGTAGCAGGAATCCATTTCGGTCCAGTGTTGTAGTTTCGAGCTAGGACGTGCTCTCCCGGATGAAACCGTCTCTCCTTGGCTCTTTTCTCTCTCTTTTCAACTTGAGCTTGTTGTTGATGATGGACAACCTGCTCTGCGCAGAGAAAACAATTGAGAAACTTGGTGAGATGTTCAGCCGTTATGGCTCACCGGAACAACTCGTAAGTGACAACGGTCCACAATTTGTATCACAGGAGTTTGCAACCTTCCTGCATGTGAATGGTGTCCAACACATCAGGTCTGTGCCCTATCATCCCTCTACTAACGGCCAGGCAGAAAGGTTCGTGCAAACTTTGAAGCACGCCTTGAAGGCATCGCAAGGTCAGGGCTCAATCCACCAACGTCTGAACAGCTTCCTGTTGTCCGGCGGCTTACAGTGCAGCTAGGACCAACCTAAAAAAGGGTATCAGGACTGCCAAAAGGAAACAGACACTGCGGATAGAGGATCATTTCCACAACAACTCGGACCCCCGGCGCATGTGGCAAGGCATCCAGTCCATCACTGACTACAAGAGCAAAAACACCAGCCCCCCGGTTAGCGATGCCTCCCTTCCGGAGGAGCTTAACAACTTCTACGCTCGCTTCAACAGGGACAACAGGGAGCCGGCTACCAAAGCCTTGCCACCCCTGGAAGATCAGGTGCTCACTCTGTCGACCTCCGACGTAAGGGGTGTTCTACGCGGAGTGAACACACGAAAGGCTGCTGGACCGGATAGCATCCCTGGACGGGTACTCAAGGAATGTGCTGATCAGCTGGCTGATGTCTTCACCGCCATCTTCAATCTGTCATTGGCCCAGGCAGTAGTCCCTACATGCTTCAAGACCGCTACCATTATTCCTGTGCCAAAACAAATGGCTGTGACGTGCCTGAACGACTATCGACCTGTCGCACTCACACCCATCATAATGAAGTGTTTCGAGAGACTGGTCCTGGCTCACATCAAAGCCAGTGTTCCCGCCTCTCTTGACCAACATCAGTTTGCCTATCGTGCAAACAGATCAACGGAGGATGCAATCACAACTGCTCTACACTCTGCACTGAATCACTTAGATGGTAAAGAGACCTACATCAGAATGCTGTTCATAGACTACAGCTCAGCATTCAACACTATCGTCCCCAACAAGCTGGCCACCAAACTCCACACTCTTGGCCTGAACACTTCCCTCTGCAACTGGACCCTGGACTTCCTAACAAACAGACCCCAGTCTGTCAAATTAGGTAATCACACCTCCCCCCCCTGACCCTGAACACGGGGGCCCCACAAGGATGTGTGCTGAGCCCCCTCCTCTACTCCCTCTTCACCCACGACTGTGTGGCTGTTCATGGTTCCAACACCATCATCAAGTTTGCGGATGATACCACGGTAGTAGGCCAGATCACCAACAACGATGAGTCAGCCTACAGGGAGGAGGTCCAGCATCTCGTGAAGTGGTGCGCCGATAACAACCTGGCCCTTAACATCAAGAAAACCAAAGAAATCATTGTGGACTTCAGGAAGTCGAAAGGCGGAAGTCACACCCCCATCCACATCAATGGGGCTGTGGTGGAAAGGGTGGACAGCTTTAAGTTCCTCGGAGTCCACATCACGGAAGATCTCTCCTGGTCCCTCAATACCTCCTCTCTGGTGAAGAAGGCCCAGCAGCGCCTATATTTCCTAAGGAGGCTGAAGGGATGTAACCTGTCACCCCTGATCCTCTCTAACTTTTACCGCTGCACAATAGAGAGCATCCTGACGAACTGTATCACAGTATGGTATGGCAGCTGTAGCTACTATGACCGGAAAGCCCTGCAGCGGGTAGTCAAAACTGCCCAACGCATTACCGGCACCCGGCTACCGACCATAGAGCACATATACCAGAAACGCTGTTTACGGAGGTCATGGACCATCATCAAAGACCCTACCCACCCCAGCCACAGTCTGTTCGCCCTCCTGCCATCTGGGAGATGCTACAGATGCATTTGCACCCGTACGACCAGATTTAGGAACAGCTTCTTTCCCGGGGCTGTCATCCTACTGAACTCCACAAATAAACTCTAAAGCCTGCACATCTGCCAATGCACTTTATTATGGTTATGTTTATGTTAATGTATTACAAGCCAAATGTATGTTGAATGTTTAAATGTCTTAACCTAAATGTACACTCTCAGGAGCCGCAAGCCTACATTTCGTTGTACTGCACTTGTGCACTAACAATGACAATAAAGTTGATTATGATTATGATTATGATTACAGGAACGAGCCGCGTGCCACAACCAAAACTTCCCCCGCTTTGCTCATGATGAAGAGGCAGTTGCGGACACGTTTTGACTTACTCAAACCTCCAAGGGCAGAGCAGGTTGTCCATCATCAACAACAAGCTCAAGTTGAAAAGAGAGAGAAAAGAGCCAAGGAGAGACGGTTTCATCCGGGAGAGCACGTCCTAGCTCGAAACTACAACACTGGACCGAAATGGGTTCCTGCTACGGTGATCGCGCAGACGGGCCCTGTGTCTTAGACGGTTGAGACTGCTGAGGACGTCATCTGGAGAAGACACACAGATCAACTGTTGCTAGGAGCAGAGACAGCCACAGAGGCTCCAATGGCTGGTTGGTCTGAACTGTTTCCGGATGATACCGCAAACCAGCATCCTTTGCCACAGTGCTCTTCTCCAACACAGGAAGTCAAAGAGACTGTTCCACCTGTGCAAACTCCTGACTTTCGACTGACACAGGCACCTTCTCCATCTAGGCCTGTGTCAATGCCTACTGCTGTGGAAGCCAGCGATGACCGCCGGTATCCTGTCAGAGAGCGGCGGCCTCCAAGACGCTTGGATCTGTAGGCTTAGTGACTTACCCACAAGACTGGGGCAGAATAAACCCCAGGGTAAAGTCAGGGGTTGAGGCAGTCTACCTCTACCCTAGGTTCGTTGAGTGCATTGAAAGTAACTTACCTGTTGAGGAATAATGTGGACCTTCCATTTAAGAGGGGAGGAAATGTTATGTATTGTGTGTTCTCCTCCCACCTGTGGTGGCGCTGTCACAGGAGATAAATGGTTGGGTGTTCTCTTGATTAAGTTTAGCTCTCTTTGTTTGGAACTTTCCAGAACTTCCTTTCCTTCCAATAAAGCACTTCATGTTTGAATCTCTGGGTTCTGAGTCCTAAATTGTGTCCAGGTAGAAAGGTACCGACACAACATCTGCTCCCCTCACTCACTCCAACCTACCTCCCTCTGAACTTGCAGCACTCCATTCTCTTAGATCCAACCCTGACATTGTCATTAAACCTGCTGACAAGGGTGGTGCTGTTGTTGTTTGGCGCACCGACCTCTACCTAGCGGAAGCTGAACGCCAACTCTCCGACACCTGCTCCTACCTCCACCTGGACCATGACCCCACTACCGAACATCAAACCACCGTTTCCAAGACTGTCACTGACCTCATCTCCTCTGGCGATCTTCCCCCCGCGGCCACCAACCTCATAGTTCCCCAACCCCGCATAGCCCGCTTCTACCTCCTTCCCAAGATCCACAAACAGGACTGCCCTGGTAGACCCATCGTTTCAGCCTGTTCTTGCCCCACCGAACTTATCTCTTCCTATCTCGACTCTATCTTTTCTCCCCTTGTCCAGTCTCTTCCCACCTACATCCGCGACTCTTCGGACGCCCTCCGCCACTTTAACAGTTTCCAGGCCCCAATTGCCTCCTTTTCACCATGGACGTACAATCCCTCTACACCTCCATCCCCCACCAGGATGGCCCGAAGGCGCTCCGCTTCTTCCTTGAACAGAGGTCCGACCAGTCCCCATCCACCACTACCCTCCTCCGCCTGGCTGAACTTGTTCTCACATTGAACAACTTCTCCTTTGACTCCACTCATTTCCTCCAAATCAAAGGTGTCGCTATGGGTACCCGCATGGGTCCTAGCTATGCCTGCCTGTTCATGGGACATGTGGAACATTCTTTGTTCCAGTCCTACTTGGGTCCCCTCCCTCACCTCTTCTTCCGGTACATTGATGACTGTATCGGTGCCGTTTCCTGCTCTCGCCCTGAACTAGACAATTTCATTCACTTTGCCTCCAATTTCCACCCTTCCCTTACCTTCACATGGTCCATCTCCGACTCTTCCCTTCCCTTCCTCGACTTCTCCATCTCCATCTCTGGGGATAGGTTATTGACCAACATTCACTACAAGCCCACTGACTCCCACAGCTACCTGGACTACACTTCCTCCCACCCCACCTCCTGTAAGGACTCTATTCCATTCTCCCAGTTTCTCCGTCTCCGCCGCATCTGCTCCGACGATGCCACCTTCCACCAGTGCTTCCGACATGTCTTCCTTTTTCCGCAACCGAGGATTCCCCTCTACTGTGGTTGACACAGCCCTCGATCGTGTCCGTTCTATCTCCCGCACTTCTGCCCTCACCCCTGCCCCTCCCTCCCGGAACCACGATAGGGTTCCCCTTGTCCTCATCTTTCACCCCACCAGCCTCCACATTCAACGGATCATCCTCCGCCATTTCCGCCACCTCCAAAGCGATCCCACCACCAAACACATCTTCTCCTCCCCTCCCCTTTCAGCATTCCATAGGGACCGCTCCCTCCGAGACACCCTAGTCCACTTCTCTATCATGCCCAGCACCCCTTCCCCTTCGCCCGGCACCTTCCCGTGCAAGCGCAGGAGATGCAACACCTGCCCTTATACCTCCCCCCTTCCCACTGTCCAGGGCCCCAAACACCCCTTCCAGGTGAAACAGCGATTTACTTGTACTTCTTGCAATCTAGTATACTGTATTCGCTGCTCATGATGTGGTCTCCTCTACATTGGGGAGACCAAACGCAGATTGGGTGACTGCTTTGCGGAACACCTCCGTTCAGTCCGTAAGGGGGACCCCGAGCTTCCGGTCGCCTGTCACTTTAATTCACCGCCCCATTCCCACTCAGACCTCACCGTCCTTGGCCTCTTGCATTGTTCCACGGAGGCTCAATGTAAACTCGAGGAACAGCACCTCATCTTCCGATTAGGCACTTTACAGCCTTCTGGACTCAATATCGAGTTCAACAATTTCAGATCATAACCTCGGCCCCCATTACATTTTGCTTATATTTTATCCACATTTTTGTTTTGGCTTTTTTCCCCCCTCTCTTTTTTTTCTCTCCCACATGACAGCTGTCTCTCATTCTGCCAGAGCATTTCACACCTAATCTAGAGCCGTCTTTTGTCTCCACTAGTCCTATCACCATCTCGTCTCGTTTTGAATACCTCTTAATGTCTCTTCACTTCTTTTATTCTCTCCCAGCCCTCCCTTTCGATCTATTTTATTTCTGTTGTGTTTGTACCGCTATACACAACTACATAAAATAATAAAGCAGCAGAGACTGAGAGTAACTTCAAGTGATCTTTACTGGGTAACTGGAACTTCGGCACTGACTATACAAATCGATACGCGTCTGTTATATACGCTCGCAACTAAGAATGTTCGCAAGTCCCTTCAATGTTGTATACATTACAATTTCCTTTCCAGTTTTGAAAAAGGGTTAGTCCTGAAACCCTAGTAGAGCAGAGAAACGCGCATTGTTTCAGTAGAGTGCCTTTTTAGGATTTTCTGTTGCTTCACTGAGCTAAATCTACCCAAGAGTGACACCACTGGCCAGAGCCTCAAAATGCTCTGCTTCCGCAGTTCCACGACTGACCATCAGTGTCACTGTTGAACATGTTACCACTTGACAGAAGACTGGCCGACTTCCAAAAAGTGTTCCAACATGTACAGTGGTGTTTTTTTTTGTAATTATACAGTGAACAGAAGGCAAAAGAACTACAGATATTTCTGAACTCGACTCGAGGGCCTAAAACATGGGTTCCGGTCATCCACAATTATTTTGTGCTCGGGGATAGTTAAAGCTTCACTTTTAACATATGTTTAAAATCATTGTAATAGTATCTGTTTGGAAGGACGAGTCAAAGTTCTGTCCTATGTTGAAGGAAATGTAGCTGCATCTGAAGAGAAAACTTTAATGATTTTGACTCTTTGTCTCAGTAGTGAAGATTGTTTATCAGCTGCTGTTCACTCCCAAGTCAAAAATTATTAGATACAGTTGCTTAATTATTCCTTGTTTATAGCCATGACATTGTTATACTCCATGTTTTCCACCTCTACCTATCAAAAACTTTACTATTAACAAAGACAAAAAGGGGGAAATACAGGGCGGTGAGTCAACTGTTGCATCCCCCAGAGCAGATGTCACAGCAACGCAGTGGGCCGAGATAAGTGAGTGCAGACTGAACTGTGGAAGTGCAGACTGAACTGTGGAAGAAGTCACAGAAGCGAAATGGAGAGCAGTGTGAGTCGCACAATGAAAGGTTTGTCTTTTGCACTGAAATGTGGATCCCCTTTGATAAACCCAACTAAAAGGATCTTGTCAACTCCTCATTTGTATGAATCACAGGCAACAGACACGGGAATGTTCAGCGGTTATTATGTCCTTGAAGCTCAAAACTACCGACAATGAAAAAACTTATTTTCTCAAGCTAACAATAGCCTGCTCCTTCTAAGGAAGTTTGATCAACGACAAGTACTTGTGCACAACTTGTGTATAACAATTCTACAAATGTCACCGGTTTCAGAATCAGTTTATTCCTAAGTAGGAATTTAAATTAAAAAAATTTCTTGTAATAAAATATTTTTCTTTAATTTCAAGCTGTTTTGTGTTCAAGTTGTGCAATGTTGGTAATCTTTTTGTACTCTAAACAGAACATTTCTTGCTGTCTAGAGGTTATGAGGATCTTGATGGCAATGTAATGGTGGTTGTCACTGTCTGATGTGTGAAGTACTTTGTTTTGCTGGGTTTTTTTTTGCTTTGTTTCCTAATCTGGTTCACTCTCCTGCCTCTACAGGCTGAGAGAAGTGCTGTTTGATGTAAATGAAGATGGAGTTTATCAGTGTGGTTTGGCAAGAGTTAAACCACTGTTGAGCCTATGAAGAACACATTTATACAGTGATGGTGTGTCTCAGGATATCCCAAAGCCCTTCGCATCCAATGAATTTCAAAGTGTAGCTGCTGTTATGTGAGCAAATGCAGTGGACATTTTGTATACAACAAGATCCCAACAGCCGTGAGATGAACAACCTGTTGAGTTGTTTTTGGTGTCATTGGTTGAGGAATGTTGGCTAGATCAGATCAGCCATGATCTTATTGATCTTACAGAGATGCACTTTCTCACAGCTTGTAGAAAATATCAGGGCATAAGGGAGAATTTCTACCCAAAATTCACAAAAATAAGCCCGGAATTCAGAAATTTGAATGACGACCAAAAACTCCCATACCTACTAGGGGAAGAGAGAAATTGTGTAACCTTAGCGGCACACTATGTTACAGCTTGCCATAAACAGAGGGACAACCACTAAATATAAGAAAAGAGTATATACAAATTATATGAATGTATATTTATACACTCAGGGATATATCTGTTTATACACTGTATTTATGTGTTCAACCATGAATGTTTTTCGATGCTTTGGCAACATAAGATGTACCTTGTCATGCCAATAAAGCGATTTGAATTGAATTGAATGGTGGAGCAGGCTCCAGGGGCCAAATGACCTACTCCTGCTCCTACGTCGTATGAAACGTTGACTCTGTTTTCTCTCCACGGATGTTGCCTAGCCTGCTGAGTTTTTCCAGCATTTTCTGTTGTTATTTCAGATTTCCAGCAGTATTTTGCGATCGTACCTCCTCTAATCTGATTGGGCTGCCTATCACCTCCACTAATCTGATTGGGCCACCCTCTCGCCTCCTCTAATCTGATTGGGCCGTCCTATCCCCGCCTCTAATCTCTGATTGGTCCTCCTAACGCCTTCTCTAATCTGATTGGGTGCCCCCCTAATCCACCCCTCTAATCTGATTGGGTCTCCCTATCCCACCCCTTCTAATCTCTGATTGGGTCCCCTATCGCTTTCTCTAATCTGATTGGGTGCCTCCTATCCCGCCCCTCTAATCTCTGATTGGGTCCCTTAGCGCTTTCTCTAATCTGATTGGACGCCCGATCCCCCCCTCCTCGACTCTCTGATTGGGCCGGCCTCTCATCTCCCAGCGAATAAACCAAACCATAAAAATAATAACAAACCATTGCCACCGACTCGACCTCGGAGCCGTCGTCCTCCAAAAGAAAAAGAAATCAATAAAATATTTCAGCATGTGGCTCCGAAGCGGGTGGACGGCGGCGGCGGAGCTGCTGTCTCGGGCGCGGGGTTGGAGGCGGCCGTTGGCGCTTCGAACGGTTTCGAATGCCGCCCGCCGCCCGCGCGCCTGTCACGTGGCCCCTCCCGCCCGCAGCCCGCGGCTGTCCGCCGGCCTACGCCTCCCGCCGCCTCCTCACTCGCTGCCGTCGAGTGCAGCGGCCAGCCGCTTCTCCACGTCCGCCGCCACCACCATGGCCAGCCGGGAGCTGGGCCCCACCGCCGACTGGAGAGTGGTCAAAAGTAAGTATTATTTCCGCCCCCCCCCCGACACAAAAAAAGGTCAACAATATTATTTTCCCTCCCTCCTACACACAAAAAAAGTGGCCAAAAGTATTATTCTCCACACACACACACAAAAGATTTTGCATTTATACAACCATTCAGGACGTCCCAAAGCCCTTCACAGCCGATTAAGTACTTTTGACGTGAAAATAGGCAGCCAATTTGCGCACAGCAAGCTCCCACAAACAGCAATATTGACCGGATCATGTTTTATTGATGGTGGTTGAGGGATAAATATTGGTACTGCCCCTCCGACAGTGCGACGCTCCCTCAGTACCGCCCCTCTGACAGTGCGGCGCTCCCTCAGTACCGCCCCCTCCGACAGTGCGGCGCTCCCTCAGTACCGCCCCCTCCGACAGTGCGGCGCTCCCTCAGTACCGCCCCCTCCGACAGTGCGGCGCTCCCTCAGTACCGCCCCCTCCGACAGTGCGGCGCTCCCTCAGTACCGCCCCCTCCGACAGTGCGGCGCTCCCTCAGTACCGCCCCCTCCGACAGTGCGGCGCTCCCTCAGTACCGCCCCCTCCGACAGTGCGGCGCTCCCTCAGTACCGCCCCCTCCGACAGTGCGGCGCTCCCTCAGTACCGCCCCTCCGACAGTGCGGCGCTCCCTCAGTACCGCCCCTCCGACAGTGCGGCGCTCCCTCAGTACCGCCCCTCCGACAGTGCGGCGCTCCCTCAGTACTGCACTGGGAGTGTCGACCTAGATTTTTGTGCTCAAGTCTCTGGAGTGAAGCCACAACCTTCTGACTCGAGCGAGAGAAGGGAGAGTGCTACCCACTGAGCCATGACTGACACACACACAAGCTCCCTGCTCCTTCCTCACCCACTACCTCAACGGGAAGGGGGAAAAATACAAATCTTCCTTTTAATGTTGATTAAACATATATTTGCACTGGGGGATTCCAAGAATATTTATTTCAAATACATTCTGCAACAGAACCAATAATACACATGGGTGAAGTTGACCAAATCTGCTGTAACAAGATCATTGATTGCCTCCCAACTTTTAATTTTAGCTCTATCAGTTGTTCAAAGATGAACTTTTTGAATAAGTTGTCAATCTTTTTTAATATGTAAGGTGTAAAATATCTTATTAAAAATTCATCCAGCATTGCAATATATTAAGAGTGTTCCTCGCAACAAATATTACTTCCGATTGTCACAACAACTTGCATTTATATAGCGCCTTTAATCTAGTAAATGTCCCAAGGCGCTTCACAGGAGCGTTAGAATCTTAAAGCACAGGAGGAGGCCATTCGGCCCATCGTGCCTGTGCCGGCTCTTTGAAAGGGCTGTCTACACCTCAGCTTTTTCCCCCATAACCCTGCAAATCAGTCCTGTTCAAGTACACATCCAATTGACTTTTGAAAGCTTCGAAATTTGATACCGAGTCACAAAAGAGATATTGGGACAGGTGACCAAAAGCTTGGTCAAAGCGGTAGGTTTTAAGGAGCGTCTTAAAAGGAGAAAAAGGCAGAAGAGGTTAAGGGAGGGAATGCCGGAGTTTAGGGCTTAGACGGCTGGAGGCAATGGAAATCAGGGCTGCACGATTATTGGCCATCATTTTCTATCAACATTTCAGTTTTAACTATTTAAACTATCGCCGTCTGGTAACAGGCTTAAGCCAGTAGAAAACTCTGTGGAACGAATTTCTGAAGTCTCCCGTTGCCTTCTTGCCTATTTAAAAAAAAAAACTTGTATTCATCAACTAACTGTGGGCAACGTCATGGACTATTTACTAGTTTACAGTAAAATATCAAAACCTGACTGGAATTGTTATTACCCCTAAGTTTAACAAGAATAAGCTTAAAATGAATGTACACCTCACTCTTCACCCTCAACCTTGTTAAACTCCTCCTTCCTTCCTATTTGTTTCCCTGAGACTTTTTAAAGTTTATGGAAGTCGCAATAAAATCTACAACAGGCGTGTAAGCAGGGCACTCACTCTCCCCCCCCATAGCCACACGCACGGTATCTGCATTTAAAAAGAAACTATAAATTTTATCTCAATAAAGCTTTATAAATGTTATCTTGTTCATTAAAATGATTGGAAGAAAAGTTACTGAATAGATAGTGCTAGAAGCCAAAGGAAAATATTCCACCAGTACAACTGTTCTGGGAATTTAGGCCCACTGCACGTGCTCAGACAATAATATCCAAATCATTACAAGGTCACAGCACTGGGCAAAATGATCAAGTCTAAGTGCCCAGGCTTTTGGGAGAGGCTGAAGCCTTCAGGTGAAAACATTAAAATTCAGTTTAGTAATTTGTTTGATCCCGATTCTGCACCAAGTTCGCTGTAATGTCAGCCAGGACAAAGATGAGGGGTGCTACAAGTGACTGCAGTGCCCTGGGTTAGGGAAGAAACATTGTCCAGGGTTCCTGGTGCTGATTGCTGTCCAGCGATCCTTGCGGAAAGTACATGTGTGTAGGCATGGTGGGAGGGCAGGATTAGGCTCAACGACGATGCCCTCAATGTATGTCCGCGCTCCCTGTCGAGGCTTACACATGAATATAAAAATGGGTACGGTACAGTCGTGTAGTGGTTATGTTACTGGACTAGTAATTCAGAGGCCTGAACTAATAATCCAGAATGTAAATTCAAATCCCACCACGGGAGTTTGCATACAGTTTAAAAAGTGACCATAAAGCTATCAGATTGTCGTAAAAACCCACTGGTTCACTAATGTCTTTAGTGAAGGATACCTGCCGCCTTTACCCGGTATGGCCTATATGTGACTCCAATCCCACACCAATGCGGTTGACTCTTAACCTACCCTATGAACCGGCCTAGCAAGCCACTCCGTTGTATCGCCACTTTCTCAGGGCAGCTTGGGATAGGCAATAAATGCCAGCCTTTCCAGCGATGCCTACATCCTAAGAATGAATAAAATAAACTAACGGCCACTTGAATGAGGCACTGGAGAGCAAGCAGGCAACCGTGGAACTGTATCCCGAGCGAGGAAATCAACACTAAGAAGAGGGCATGTGAGAGTGGATAAAATATATGACAACTTCTGTTAGTTGGAACACTAATACACAAAGAAAATACTGCAGATGCTGGAAATCTGAAATAAAACACAAAATGCTGGAAATACTCAGCAGGTCAGGCAGCATCTGTGAAGAGAGAAACAGAGTTAACGGTTCTGACGAAAGGTCATCGACCTGAAATGTTAACTCGGTTTCTGTCTCTTCACAGATGCTGCCTGACCTGCTGAGTGTTTCCAGCATTTTCTGTTTTTATTTCTGTTCGTTGGAGTTTAGGGTATGTAGAATGAGAGGTGTAGCTCACAAATATTTAATAGTTTTTGAAGAGTACATCTGATTTTGGTTTGCTAAAATGTAACTCGTCTGCTCGGGAGCGCTTACGTCCTTCTACAAATTGTTCGCTGGTGCATCGTGCTCAGGAGCAAGTAGGATATGTTGTTCCATGACATGCCCCCTGTGAATTGGTGATCTCAACAGTCTGACTGGGGGCAAAGCACTTCTGCAGAGAGAAAGCACGGTCACAGATCGGCAAAGCCTTGGAATAGGTTGACTGGCTGTACATCATTGGGAGAAGGATGTGTGGCGTGGTAAAATACAGAACCTTTTTGTTTGTCTTTTTTCCCCCTCTCAAAGAGCATCTAGAGGAAATTGATCGCACAGAGAGACGCATTTACTACAAAGCTGAAAGGTTTGTTATCCTTGATGAGATTCAAACATGGAAAGACTTGGCTGAAGGTGAGTCATATATTTGGACACTTAAAAAAGGTACCTCAAGAAGTTAGTACTGTAAATGGTTAATACTTAAATGTGTTGCATATCTCCCCTTTCATTCTGAAAATTTTATTTAAAAGAAATCACATTTAAAGCTCATTAGTTTTTAAGTCTGTACAGAGTTTAAGAGATCAGCCAGGAGAGAAGTGGGAGGAAGGGTCTGCAATCAAGAACATAACATAAGAAATAGGAGCAGGAGTCGGCCATTCGGCCCCTCGAGCCTGCTCCGCCATTCAATAAAATCATGGCTGATCATCGACCCTCAACTCCACTTTCCCGCCCGATCCCCATATCCCTCGATTTCCCTAGAGTCCAAAAATCTATCGATCTCAGCCTTAAATATACTCAACGACTGAGCCTCCACAGCCCTCTGGGGTAGAGAATTTCAAAGATTCACCACCCTCAGTGAAGAAATTCCTCCTCAGCTCAGTCCTAAATGGCCGACCCCTTATCCTGAGACTGTGCCCCCTGGTTCTAGACTCTCCAGCCAGGGGGAAACAACCTCTCAGCATCTACCCTGTCAATCTCCCTCAGAATCTTCTGTGAGATCACCTCTCATTCTTCTAAACTCCAATTTGTCTCCGTGTCCCTGAATCGGGAAAGGAAACAGTCCGAAATAAAGACAGAAAATGCTGGAACAAGCAGGTCAGGGTGGAGAGAGAGAAACAGAGTTAGCGTTTCAGCTCTGTGACCTTTCATCAGCACTGGAAGAAGTTGGAGATGTAATGGTTTATAAGTAAGTACAGAGCCATAGAAAGAAGCGGGGGGCGTGGAGGAGACAATCAGCCAAAGTTCCAGGTCTTGATTATTATCCGGCGACCCTTGATGGAAGTATGCATGTGGAGAAGTTTGGTGAGCATAGGATTGGACTTGGCTGTGGCGCTCTCCCAATAGCCTGATGATTTGTATTCTCTCGGTGCACTGAAGAAGAGTGGCCATTTCATTGCGGTACTGGAACCTTTTCCCAGTGCCATCCTCAGGAGAGGATGCAAGGAAGTTAGAATGGGCAGAATAAAACTCAATTTTATCAATGAACTTAACATTTCAGAGTCTACCTAAAGTGTTAAATATGTATGTGTTTGGTAACAGGGAAGAAATATGATTACATTATTTCAAAACATCAACTTATTCAGTTCTGACAGCAGAGTAGGAAATGTGAGTGCCAATTCCCTCAAATACATATTATAGACGAGATATTGTTGAATAATAAATGTATTTAATAATCTATACCAAAGGTGGTATAAATATTTAACACCAATATGCATCAGACCACAGTCTGCAAGGGCTTAAAAAAGCTGCAGAACCAGTATCTGACAAATCTCAGTGCTTCATATATATTTTTCCAAAAACAACCTGGCCCGTCGATATCCAAAACATTTTGTACTTCATGTTATCTGTGCAGGAGCTAGAGGCACTTTGTAAAGATTGTACTTTTCAGCACGTGGGAATGCTGTGTAAAGACCATACGTATCAAGTACCAGTCAGTCCCTGGCACACGTTGACTGCCTTGGGCTAATATTGCACAGCTTGCATTGATTGCAAGTCGTCTTGAGCTTTTCCTCGACACAAACTGCAGTGCAATCGGGATGTGAAGAGATCACTCAACCGAAGCAGTTTTAGGCAAGTGCTCCAGGCAATGGTTGCACACCAGCGACAGTATAACTGCAATTGGCATTAAGCAAAGTTTAAAAAAAAACACATTTCCAGGTGGTTTGGCTTTTCAAAGTTGTTAATGTTAACTTGAGAGATGGCTTTGCTTGCACCTCATCATCACTGCAGGGAGGAACCCGTCTGAAATTGGTACTTGCAAGGAAACCATGTCACCACAATAACAACAGAAAATGCTGGAAAAACTCAGCAGGCCAGGCAACATCCGTGGAGAGAGAAATATAGAGTCAACGTTTCGGGTCGAAACCCTTATACAGAACCCACAGTTGTTGCTCCATTGCTCAGTCAAGTCACTTCGCTCTGGGATATCCGTTAATTTGAAGTCCTACTTTATAAGCTCAGCTGCATTATCGGAGTCATTTTTCATATGAGCTCGTGGAGGATAAACGCCAAAACGGACTGGTCGGGTTGAACGGCCCGTTTGTGTGTGACAATTTCGATGTAATATATATAGCAACATTTTCTGGAATTACAATGGTTCATAGAGCTTAATTAAAAGTGGCTTAGAAATTAAATCTACTTCAATTTCTTTTTTACGGTCCTTTTATTTCTGCGCCAGTTAGAAAAAGAAACACAGCTCGTTATTTTATATGCAGAAAAATCAATCTTTCGGTTGTGTAAAAAAAGTAAAAAAGTTTGAAAATTTTTGTTTCACAACATTATACAGTTCCAAAGTACTGTCAATTCAATGAGTTAGTGCCCACGAAACCTTTTGAGGATCCGAGTCTCCCTGGAGTTTAAGGATGTTTTCTGTGTTTAAGAGAAAACAGTTTTTTAATCATGGTTTGTTCACTCCCGCCTCTTGCACTTGACTCATTTGTTTCTAGGATTTGAGATTCGTTTGTGGACATTAATCCACTTTTGTAACACTCCAGTTCCTCTTGTGCCACAAGCAACTGAGCCTTCAATTTATTGCGTTCTTGCAACACATCCCTCAGTTCCTGGAGCGTGAAACGGGGACGATCTGGGTCGTTGACATCAACCACAAGTTTGTCCGGCCCAATGCTTTGCTGCTTCTTCGAATCGCTCACCGCCTGCAGCAGTTCTCGGTGAAGCCTTTCCGTTTCGGCTCGGAGATTGTCCCGTTCAATTTTCAACGTTTCCACCGTCAGGTTGTGCTTGTTCACCAGAGCCTCGAACATTTCCAAAACCCGGATGATCTTGTACTGCAGCTCGGAGATTATATGGCAGCCTTCCGGGCCGCTGAGTTTCATTAAATCCCGGCCAATGATGTAAGATATATCGTAGACATCTTCAGCCGTGAGCTCGAATGGATCTTTGTCAAATGCTGATGTCGGGTTCAATTCCTCCATCGACTTTACTTGCAGCGCCAATCTGCCTCCTCGCTCTCCTGCTAGACTGAAAATGAAAATAAAACCGGCTGATTACCTTAGATGAAGAATTGCTGTTTTACAAATGGCATGCTTAAGAAAAGCTTCACTCCCTCTATTCAAATAATAAACCTGTAAAATGAGCAGCTTTGTGTTTGATTACCTGCTTCAGCAGAAAGACCGTTTTCCTCGCTTCCTTTTTGTGAATCCAAGTTTCACATGACAGGAAGCAGTGTTTGAGTGACATGTTTTAAACCAATCCAAGGCTTTGTTTGGCAAGCCCCAGTTGCTTAGCAACACCAGCAAAGACGTAGGATTTGTGCCTGCTTTTTTTGTTCCTCCAGCAGAACTTTTCTGATTTAGTAATGGACTGTGAAAAGTCCTAGAATCAACATTTTTCACCCTCTTCTTTCAATTTTAATTTTCTTTTCACGAATTTTTCTCCCTTCCGCTCCGATGGCGCTGACTTATGTTGGGGTACAGTTTCAAAGAGTGCCAACCGAATGCCAGCATCTCAACCAAGTAGCCTTGACAGCGAGTTCCTGATGGGCTATTTCACTATGGGGGTATCACAGCCAAGTTGATCCTCCCTCCACCTAATATAGCTGTATGCTTTCTGGGAGAGATCTTGGATAGAGATTGGAAGCAGGAGCCCTGGCTGAGTCACTCCGCTTCCAGTGTACTGAGGACCAGTGTAGTACCCCTACTGACGTCCTGACCGAGAGAAACTAACTCAGCACAGAACAGCGTTTGAATATGGGACATTCCTGTTCTGTGTGACTCAGTTACAGTGCCAGGTGCTGTGCTGACCCACCAGGTTATTGAGCATCCCCATTATGTGACTGTGGAGCTCCTAATCAGACCCTGGAGCACATCACTGAGCACTGCCCTCAGAGTAAATTCGCAGGCAGCCTACAAGATGTCTATGCTGTGACACCGGAAGCTTTGGCCTGGATATCTGACTTAGATACTGACATTTGATTTGCTTTGCTACTACCACAGGAAAGAAGAAGATTGAGGGGGAGGAGATCATAGAAACATAGGAGCAGGAGTAGGCCATTCGGCCCTTCGAGCCTGCTCTGCCATTCAACGAGATCATGGCTGATCATCCAAACCCTAGCACCCGGTATCATCCAAACCCTAGCACCCGGTCCCTACACCGACAGCCATCCCACCCAAGCCCTATCCCCGTAACCCCACGTATTTAATCCACCCTAACACTAAGGGTCAATTTTTATCATGGCCAATCAACCTAACCCGCACATCTTTGGACTGTGGGAGGAAACCGGAGCACCCGGAGGAAACCCACGCAAACACGGGGAGGATGTCTGTGTGGAGTTTGCACAGTCACCCGAGGCTGGATTTGAACCCGGGTCCCTGGCACTGTGAGGCAACAGTGCTAACCACTATGCCACCGTGCTTTATTTTCTTTATTTTCTAACAGCTATGCTTTTACTCTCATTTTTTAAAAGACATTCTTTCTCACATTAAAGGAACCGTCACCCCCTTTAATATTTGAAAAGCCATTACAACTTTTCAAGTTCCCTCATTCCTCCCGAGACTGTTGTTTAGGTGGCGAATTGAGGCAGTCACAACACAAGACTGCACCATCCTGCATTCTGTCTGCCCATTATCATTCTTTCCTTTTAAATACACGTTCTGCTATCTTAGCTTTGTTTTTTCCTACCTGGGAGGCGCTCCATCACCCAAGGGGTCTGATCTTTCAGCCTTACAGCACACACACATCCTGCAGTCTCAGTGAATTTGTGGTATGAAGGAGCATTGTTCAAATTTTTCTAGTTGTGACAAGGGAATTGCAAAGTGGAGCAATTCAGCTAGGTTTTTGCCGATTCTCGCTGACTTTTTCAAACTGCTTTTTTCATCTCTTCTGCCCTACCCCAAGCCATTGATCAAATATTTTATGTAAGTAGCTGGACAAAGGTGCTGTATGCATATACTGACCAGTTAATAAATTGTTTCTGAGGGCTTATGTCACTGTCTTTTATAATGTGTGCTTATAAGAAAAGTTCACGTTGAAAAATGGCCATTTGGCAAATCAAAGCTCATCCCTCTAGTATCCTAACTCTCCAACATACCATCCAACTGTATTTCACCAGCCTCAGTATTTGCTTTTGAACTATGATGCCTGGCAAATTATTCTAAACATTTCTCGCTCTGAGTAAAGACAATCTTCTGATTATCTGTTCTAAATTTAGCTTTAACTCATTTCCTTTTTTATGTCCTCTTGTCCTACTTTATTTGTGTACTTTAATACATGGATTTACCTTATGCATTGATAACATTTAATATATTAAATACTTAAAGACAGCCCTGCAACCACCTTGCTTTTATGCACAGAGCCCATATGCCTCTTGTGTCTGATTTTTAAAAAGTCACCTACTTTAAATAGTAGGTTCTTGATCCAATATAGTTCCTATTTAAAGAGGTCAGTACCTTTATTAAGCAATTGCTAATATCACCACAGCTGTTGCTAAAGTAACACATAGGAGCAAAAGAAAATGAGACCGGCACCTTCCTGAAGTAACCATCCTCAAACACTGTATTTATCATGGGTTAAAATGCCTATTCTACTCTTGTGAGTACCTGATATTTCTGCACAATTAGCTCAGTGATGCTTCAAATTGGAGACAAACTATTGCAGTGGAGTGGAATGGGACGAATTAGATTGGACCTACCCCAAGCCTGCTTAGTTTCCCGTCTGGCTGGTGATGTACCTGAGAAGAGGCCAGGGTGCCTCACTGCAGAAGGTAGAGGGGGAATTGGGTGAAGTTGTTCACAAGCTTCTTTATGGTTGGTCTAAGAGGACATTGCATTGACGGTGGTCTAGAAGCTGCCTACCAGCCAACCCTTTGAACTCACTTGCAGGAACAGACAACTTTACTCTGTTTTGTAGAAAATTGGGTGCATTAGGCTGTTTTAAAAACAAATGCACAACCGAGGGGCTAGTTGTAAATGCTACTTATCAATGTGTAACTGATGTCAGCCTTGTTCGATCAGCAGCTTAATATATTTATTGGTCCAGTAACCTGATGTGATTGCACCACAAAGGGAGTTCATGAAGATTGTTTAGACATAGTTGAGTAGGCAAAAAAAGGAAAGATGTGGTTGAGGAAGACTGAAGAATGATTCTCATTATTCACACACACAGTTGACAATGCTAACTAACCTAGTCAGCCGTCTAAAATGTTGAATGCAAGGTACTGCTGTTGGAGCAGCTTTGCAGTATCAGTAGGGGGAGATCTCATGTTTGCAGGGGCGAGCACAATTGGAATACCTCAAGAATGCCGAGGCGTGATGATGGCTGGCTGCAATACGTTGAGAGACAGACCGCAGAGAACCACGAGGGAAGGATTCAGAGACTGTATTTCAGCGCAGCAGTCTGTGTTCAAACAGCTCAGAAGTCAACATGAAGAATTACCGTACACAGTGTTCCTAGGTAAGAAAGAAAGTAGAAAGAAAGACTTGCATTTTTATATAGCGACTTTCACGACCACCGGACATCTCAAAGCGCTTAACAGTCAATGAAGTACTTTTTTGGAGTGGAGTCGCCTTTGTAATGCGGGAAACACGGCAGCCAATTTGCGCACAGCAAGCTCCCACTGTGAAGGAATAAGCCATATACCTATTCCGAAAAATACACCATTCTATGAAAGAATTCTGGCCTTATTAAAACATGACGAACTGGGTCTGGAAATCTAGAAACCGAACGATGAGAAAGCTGTGATAGCATTCTGGCTATTGAGATAAGATAAATTGTTGACACTGAATCAATAACCTTATTGAAACAGCAGGTTAAAGGCTCCTGGAAGTCTGAACCTTTGGGAACAAGACAATAGTTACCCGGTACAAGTTGTTCTAATTTGCACCTCGTAAAGGAGCACATAAAAATAACAAACATCTGCCTTCATAAAAATGATACCAAGTAAAGCGCACCTGCTGTTATGCCATTTTTTATGATAAACTTTAGAACACCTAGAGAAGAGACATAATTCTGTAGTGCTACCAGCTGAGGTGACTAAGAACTGCAGGGGTCAGCAGAAAAATGACTAGAGATAATTAACTTACATCAGCAGAAAACCTTAAAGGAAATACCACTGGAAAAGGGTATAAATATTGAACTCTCAAATGGGATAATAGACTCGCTTAAATGGGCAAAGCGATTCTCGGCTTCAGAGCTAGCTCTGTAAGTCTTCAACTCTTTGTACCTCGGGGATCAAGGTACTGTATTTGATTTTGGTGGATATCCTGAATAAACTTTAAGAACTGTAAAACTGTAGCGAAGTTAAGAGAGTAAGGATCTCTGATAAAATTATAAATGATAAAGCTTTCTCTTTTTGGAACTGTTAATGTTGCGATTGACTCAGCAACTAAATTATATGTCGGTTCTTTAATAAATTATATATTTTTAGAATTGTCTCACATAATACTTCTGTATCAAACTCGCAAACTCAATCTCTGTACACTCTTTGGTGAGGAGTTGCAGAATTCTGGGGGAGTTTTCCAGACCCTCATAATATACGGAACGTTACAGTCTAGCTAAACTTATTAAAAGTGCTATCTGGAGGATGGTAACATTTTCAGGTTGTTCCTTTCCTTTAGGGAGAGATAGTCCGGACCTTTAGACCCAATTAAGCATCTTTAGGATTCGGCTACCTCAAACTTTAGTTGAAAGTGAACGTCTGAGGAATACGCCTTGATGTAAGAAAAAGGAGACTTACCATCAAGTAACTTTAAAGTAAGCTTTAAGTAACTTATAAACACACTATATACACAAGAGAGGTCTTTACCATGCCTCTGGTAGAAGCCTCTTACAATACTGAACAGACCAGTATTTATACCAGTCCAACAGGAAGTGACATATGACAGGAAGTGAGGTATGTACACAGTTCATAGTTCACAGGAAGTGATGACATAACTTCCCGGAAGTTATCATTTTTATCACATTCTTCCCTCCTGCAGGATTAGGAGGCTGTGGTCTACCTTTTGGTCCGCAGCCGCCGAACAAGGAAGAGTCGCACCCGTTTGGATTCCCGTCGTAGAGGGTCGCTGGTCCGCTTACATGCGGTTGGCCATTGGTCAGAGTCTGTGTGGCCTGGATTGCCCTGTGAAGGGTCGGGGAGATCATGGCTTCGAGTACGAGCCCCAATAGGTTCAAAGTCGGACTGCCTCTGTTCAGAGGGAGGTGCAGAGCTGGTCTGTGGCGGATCAGTACTTTCATGTGCGGTACTGGGAGGGTCGCAACCTTGAGCACAGGGTTCTACCGGCACCAAGCTAGTTGGTGTCCGATCAGGATCCTGGAGAGGGGTACCCGATAGGTCCCAAGAGTTTCCTGGTGAAATGCCATCACCCGATGTCCCACTAGGTCCTGGTGGGCAGGGAGCCAGATCCCGTAATGATACGGTAGATTCTCGGCCGTCGGAATATCGTATGTTTGCATAGGTGGGGTTGGCATCGGTTAGTTCGACCTCGTCTACAAGAGGGTCATTTTTAGACGTCCGAACGTATCTTCGGAGTAATACAGGTCCAGGAGTAGTTAGCCATGACGGGAGTGATGTCCCATGAGATGAGCGACGCTGGAATCCAAAGAACCGCTCATGAGGTGTAGTATTTGTGGCTGTAGAAAGCAGGGACCGTATAGAGTGCAATGCATCCGGAAGCACTGTTTCCCATTGCTGGTCTGGTAGGCCCCGAGATCTTAAAGCGAGACGTACGGAATTCCAGATGATACCGTTATACCTCTCTACCTGCCCATTTCCGATGGGATGGTATGGTGTTGTTTTGCTTGTAGCAATTCCCCGTTCTGAGAGGTAGTCCTTGAGTTCCCTTGACATAAAGGATGGACCCCGATCTGAGTGAATATAAGCCGGCATGCCACAGAGAGAAAATACCTGCTCAAGGCAGCAGATTACTGTGGACGCCAGCATATTGGAGCAGGGGAAGGCAAACGGAAAACGTGAATATTCGTCGATCATGGTGAGCAAATATGTGTTCCGAGTTGAAGAGGGCACTGGGCCCTTAAAATCGATGCTAAGTCGTTGCATCGGTTGGGTTGCATGTATGAGTATACCATCTGAGGGGCGGAAGAACTGAGGTTTTAATTCCGCACAAAGCCGGCATTCTGAGCATATTTTCTTTACATCTCCAGTGGAAAAAGGGAGATTCCGTGATCGTACGAAATGTAGCATGCGCGTAACGCCAGGATGACACAAACCATTGTGGACATCCATGAGAGTGGAGGATGACATAGTGGAGCAGAATGCCCGTGTGAGGGTGTCCGGGGCCACATTCTCCTTGCCAGGCCGATAGAGAATGGTATAACCAAAAGAGGCCAGTTCCATCCTCCAAAGTTGTATTTTATTATTATTAATTTTGGTTCGTTTTCGATTATCGAGCATGAAGGCGACTGATCGTTGGTCCGTGATCAATGTAAAGTGCTGGCGAGCTAGAAAATGGTTCCACTTCTGTACTGCCTCTATGATGGCTGTGGCTTCTTTCTCAACCGGAGGATAATGTAGCTCGGCACCTTGTAAGGTCCTGGACATAAATGCTACAGGACGACCTTCCTGATTCAGAGTAGCCGAGATCGCCACCTCCGAGGCATCACATTCAACCACGAAAGGGAGATTCTCATCAATGGAGTGAAGAGCCGCTTTCTCCAACTGTTTTTTGAGAAGGTTAAAGGCTGCAACAGCCGCTGTTCCCAGTGGAAATGATCTAGCATGCAGCAAGGGTTGGATTTTGTCCGAAAAATGAGGAATCCATTTAGCGTAGTATGCAAACAGACCGAGAGCCCGACGTAAAGAAGCCGGATTCTTAGGTGACGGGAGCTCTTGGAGCGGGCGAAGTCTTTCTGGGTCTGGCTTAATGATACCATTGCCTTAGCAGTAGCCAAGGATGTTGATGGTTGGTTGCGACTCAACAGATTTGGATTCATTCAGGGTCAAATTACGGTGATGGAGGGCATCCCGAAATTTTTGGAGGTTGGAGTCGTGACCTGCAATGGCAATGTTATCAAGATAGGGAAAAGTGTCCCTTAGGTTTTCCTGCTTAACCAGGCCATCCATTGCCCGTTGAAAGACAGCCACTCCATTAGTAACCCCGAATGGGAGGCGACGAAATTGGTACAGCCGTCCATTAGCCTCAAAGGCTGTGTACTGCTTATCTGAGACCTTCAAGGGTAACTGATGATAGGCACTTTTTAAATCGTAAGTTGAGAACACTTTGTATTCGGCCAGTTTATTAACCATATCATCAATGCGTGGCAATGGGTAGGCGTCCAAGTCGGTATATTGATTGATGGTTTGCGAATAATCGATGCATACTCGCTGTTTGTGAGGTTTTAGAGGGTTCTTGACAATGACGACTTGAGCCCGCCAGGGCGACGAACATGGTTCAATGATATCCTCTGCTAGAAGTCGAGAGATTTCAGCCGCAATAAAAGATTGGTCTTCCTGATTAAAGCGCCGCGATTTCGTTATTATCGGTTGGCATTGAGGCGGAATACTGGCAAATAATGAGGGTTCATCAAGTGAAGCTGCTGATAATGCACAAAATGGTAATTTAGACGGTATATTAGAAATAGTAAGTCCGGGTTTGGATTCACCAAACTCAATGGTAAGTTTCTTATGCTGTTTTTGGAAGTCCAGCCCTAAGAGGAGATCACTACATAAGTCCTTGAGCACCGAAAGTCGGGTGGAGGGATACACACGACCATGAAGTGTCATATCAACAACACAAAAGCCGGAGATTCTGGTATTAAGTGATGACTGGGCCATCGCAATTGCCTGGTCCGATGGGAAGACATGTAGTTTCAATTTCGCAACAATCTGTTCCTTAATGAAACTATCAGTACTTCCTGAGTCAATTAAGGCATCTAAGGTATGCCCTTTAATTGAAATTTTTGTGGCTGCATGAGACAGGTTCTGTGGGCAAGCAGCTGTAATTGGTGTCGTTGCACAGAGAGTGGCTAAAACTCTCGGTGTGCTTCTTCGGGAGAGAGCTCGAGAGGAAGCTTGATAGGTCCTAGCTGGAGCATCTTGATAGGCCCTAATTGGGGCAGTTCGGTAGGCCTTAGCTGGATTGGCCCTCGTAGAGGCCCTTGATAGGCAAACTTTAGCAAAGTGTCCTTTTTTCCCGCAATAACTGCAGATTGCATTGCGAGCAGGGCAGGTTTTCCTAGGGTGAAAAGCATCTCCACAAAAGAAGCATTCCTTCCTAGATTGCCAAGAGGCTGCTAAAGTGGGGTCGTCCTCCTCTTCTTCATCAGAATTATCAGAATTAGATTCCCCCATGATAGGGTTCACCTGAGACCGCTTGAATTGTCTGGTTGCAGCTACAGCAGCAGATCGAGATCTGGGCAGCTGATAGAGGTCTGCATTTCTCTTTGCCAAATCCAGTGAACAAGCTAGGTCAAAAGCTTTTTGTAGCTCAAGTGTTTTACTTTCTAGTAGACGCTGGCGTATAAATGGAGAGGCAATCCCGCAGATGAAAGCATCACGAATCATTTCTTGGCGGTACAGCTCAGCTGAGGCTGCCTGAAAGTTACAATCTACGCTGAGCCTGCGAAGTTCTTGCAGGAATTCGTCAATTGATTCCCCTGGCCCTTGTCGGGCTGTGGCCAGTAGATGTCTAGCATAGACCTCATTTGGGGTCTTCGCATACAGTTTCTTAAGTGCCCGAATCACCTCTTCGTAATTATCCCAGTCATCAACATATTCGAACACTTTTGGGGTCACATAATTGACAAGTATCTTCAATTTAGCAGGAGCATCCGCTTTACATTCATCCAGAAAATTCTCAAAAGTACGATACCAATGCTTCCATACCCTGCCAGCTGCTGGTGTATTCGGGTCCAAGTCCAGACGAATAGGTCTAAGGATTTTCTCCATGATGGGTGGTTCCCTGGATCCTTAACTTCCGAGTTTGTCTGAAGGTCTAGTATTTGTCAGTGTAAATATTTAAGTTACTTAAATTGATGTAAGAAAAAGGAGACTTACCATCAAGTAACTTTAAAGTAAGCTTTAAGTAACTTATAAACACACTATATACACAAGAGAGGTCTTTACCATGCCTCTGGTAGAAGCCTCTTACAATACTGAACAGACCAGTATTTATACCAGTCCAACAGGAAGTGACACATGACAGGAAGTGAGGTATGTACACAGTTCATAGTTCATAGTTCACAGGAAGTGATGACATAACTTCCCGGAAGTTATCATTTTTATCACACGCCTGATCCGGGGTAGCCCTAAAGGGGCTAGGACTAGTAATAATCCTTTCACCACAAACAGCAATGTGATAATGACCAGATAATCTGTTTTTGTTATGTTGATTGAGGGATAAATATTGGCCAGGACTCCGGGAATAACTTCCCTCCACTTCTTCGAAATAGTGCCATGGGATCTTTTACGTCCACCTGAGAGAGCAGACGGGGCCTCGGTTTAACGTCTCATCCGAAAGACGGCACCTCCGACAGTGCGGTGCACCCTCAGCACTGCACTGGAGTGCTCTGCCGTCTCCCATCAATGTAGCCCCAAAACAGCGGCGGCAACAGAAACAATGCCGCAGGAAAATTAATGCTGGAGCACTCAAAGACCCCACTAAGAAAGCCCTATTCAGCCTGCGCCTCACAAACAACCTGACGACTCCCAGTGATGCAGAGACACAGAGTGTCCACAGCGCCTGGTCTGCACTCAAGGCCTCCATAATCAGCACCTGGAAGAGACGCTTGGCCGCTCTACCAGAAAACACCAAGACTGGTTCGACGAGAACAACCAGTAGATCCAGGATTTAATAAGCCGCAAGTGCAAGGCATTCCTGATCTGGAAACAGCAACAGAACTCGAGAGCAAGAAAGCAGCTCTACAGAAGCTTGAAGGCCGAGGTCCAACAAAAAACCCGCGACCTAAAGAACAGATGGTGGGTGGAGAAAGCGCAGGAGATCCAGCAGCTAGCCGACAACCACGACGTGCGTGGATTCTTTAGCGCAGTGAAGACCGCCTAGGGCCCAAGCACCCAAGGCCCTATCCCACTACGGGCCAAGAATGGAGAGGTACTCATCAAGGACAGAGAGGCAGTCAGTGCCCGCTGGAAGGAGCACTTCAAAGATCTCCTTAACCACGACTCTATCTTCGACTCCATCCCACAGCATGCTACCCGCCACCATCTCAGCACAACCCCAGCCCGGCATGAGGTTGAAAAGGTCATCCGACAACTGAAGAACAACAAGGCCTCAGGAGCAGATGGCATCCCTGCCGAGGCACTAAAGCATGGCGGAGAAGCACTACTGGCGCGAATTCATGAACTAATTTCTCTTATCTGGAAGGAGGAGAGCATGCCAGGGGATCTCAGAGACGCCATAATTGTGACCATCTTCAAGAAAGGTGACAAGTCCGATTGCAGTAATTGCAGAGGAGCTTCCCTGCTGTCTGCCACAGGGAAAATCATCGCAAGAATCCTCCTCAATCGCCTTCTCCCGGTGGCTGAAGAGCTCCTCCCAGAGTCGCAATGCGGATTCCGCCCACTAAGGGGCACAATGGACATGATCTTCACCGCACGTCAATTACAAGAGAAATGCAAGGAACAGCACCAACCGCTGTACATGGCCTTCTTTGATCTCACAAAGGCCTTCGACACTCAACCGTGAGGGATTATAGAGTGTCCTCCTCAAATTCGGCTGCCCTCAAAAGTTTGTCACCATCCTCCGCCTGCTTCATGACGACATGCAAGCCGTGATCCTGACTAATGGTTCCACCACAGACCCAATTCACGTACGAACCGGGGTCAAGCAAGGCTGTGTCATCGCACTAACGCTCTTCTCGATCTTCCTTGCTGCAATGCTCCATCTCACCCTCAATAAGCTCCCCGCTGGAGTGGAGCTAATTTACAGAACAAACGGGAAACTGTTCAACCTCCGTCGCCTCCAGTCCAGATCTAAGGTCATCCCATCCTCTGTCGTCGAATTACAGTATGCAGACGACGCTTGCGTCTGCGCTCACTAGGAGGTCGAACTCCAAACCATCGTCCACACCTTCACCAAAGCGTACGAGTGCACGGGCCTTACACTAAACATCCGTAAGTCAAAGGTCCTCTACCAACCCGCCCCCGCCACACAGTACTGCCCCCCGATTATCAAAATCTACGACAAGGCCTTGGACAACGTAGACCACTTTCCATACCTCGGGAGCCTACTGTCAACAAGGGCAGATATCGACGACTAAGTCCAACACCGCCTTCAGTGTGACAGTGCAGCCTTCGGTCGCCTGAGGAAGAGAGTGTTTGAAGACCAGGACCTCCAACCCGGCACTAAGCTCATGGTCTACAGAGCAGCAGTGATACCCGCCCTGCTGTATGCCTCAGAGACATGGACCATGTACAGCTGGCACCTCAAAGCATTGGAGAGGTACCACCAACGCTGCCTCCGCAAGATCCTGCAAATCCATTGGCAGGATAGGCGCACCAGTGTTCTTGCTCAGGCCAACAATCCCAGTGTCATAAATCTCATCATCGAGAAACTACTTATGAAATAACACGGGACGGCCAGCTGGTGGCGCCGTCCAAGGAGTATAAATACTCGGGCGTTGGCCCCAGCTTGCCAGGGACATTTTGTAAAAGACAAGGAGCTAGTGGATACAACTAGACTTCCATGTTCTGAAATAAGTTGATTAAAGCCTTGCTTTATGCTCAAACCAAGTGCGTAGTGAGTTTTATTACATCAATTTAATCGACTTAATATCGACTCCACGCTTTGGGTGATTTCGGGAACAGCCAGCTACGACTCGAACCGTAGAAGGGAACTCAGATCGATTCATCATGGAGAAACTACTCGGCCCCGCCCGTCTTGACCTGGACCCGAATTCACTTATAGCTGCTAAGGTATGGAAACACTGGTATCGTACTTTTAGCAACTTCCTCAGGGTGTGTGGTGAAAATGTTCCTGATAAATTAGAAATACTTGCTAATTACGTATCCCCTCATGTGTTTGATTATATCGAAGACTGTGTAGACTATGACGCCGCTATCCAAATACTACAGCAGCTATATGTCAAGTCCCCAAATGAAATTTTTTCTCGGCATCTACTGGCCACAACTCGACAACAACCCGGGGAATCACTTGACGAATTCCTTCAGAAACTTTGCAGGCTCAGCAAGGATTGTAATCTTAAAGCTGTTACAGCTGAGCAGTACCAGGAGGAGTTAATTCGTGATCCCTTTATTAATGGGATTGCGTCTCCCTTCATACGTCAGCGTCTGTTGGAGAATAAAACCCTCAAGTTACAGGTTGCCTATGACCAGGCATGTTCTCTGGACTTAGCAAAGAGGAATGCAGACACCTATCTTTTACCACGTGCACAGGCTGCTGCTATCTCTTTTAGTGACTCTTTCAATAGGCCTCGGGCGGAAGCCCTCACGGATGACGACTCCAACCTGGCTGATGACAACACTACCCTAGAAACCTACACTGATGACGACCCCGCCCTAGCAGCATCTTGGCAATCTGGAAGGAAGTGTTTCTTCTGTGGAGGAGCGTCCCATTACAGGAAATTTTGTCCTGCTCATAACGTGACCTGCAATCATTGCAGCAAGAAAGGTCACTTTTCTAAGGTATGCCAGTCAAGAGCCGCTGCTAGTAAGAAAGGCCACTTTTCTAAGGTATACCGGTCGAGAGCTCCTGTTAGTTTTGCAGCTACTATCTATAAAACTGCTCCTCCCCCAAGAGCCACTACTAAGGTTACAGCTGCAATCGATAAAACTGCTCATCCCCCAAGAACCACTACTAAGGTTACAGCTGTCATGGGTAAAACTGCCCCTCCTCCCATCACAGCTGTTTTTCCCCAAAGTTTGTCCCATGCAGCCACGAAGGTTTCGATAAATGGACACATTTTGAGTGCACTAATCGACTCATGCAGCTCTGACAGCTTCATTAGTGAGCGGGCTGTCAGTAAGTTAAAACTGCGTATTTACCCCTCGGACAGGGAAATTGCAATGGCTCTGACGACACTGACAATCAATTCTTCTGGCTTTTGTCTTGTTGACCTAATTCTCAATGACCGCACTTATTTCTCCACCCGGCTCGGGGTGCTCAAGAACCTATGCAGTGATGTGCTCCTGGGACAGGATTTCCAGAAACAACACAAAAGACTCACTTTCGAGTTTGGAGGGTCAAAGCCGGAGCTTACTATTTCCAAAGTACCGTTTTGTGCGCTTTCGGCGGCTTCGCTCGATGAGCCCTCCTTGTTTGCCAATCTTTCCCGCGATGTAAGCCCATATTCACTAAATCACGACGTTTCAGCCGAGATGATCGAGCCTTTATCGAGGCAGAAATCTCTCGCCTTCTAGCTGACGGTATCATTGAGCCATGTTCATCTTCCTGGCGGGCTCAAGTCGTCATTGTTAAAAATCCTCTGAAGCAACACAAGAAACGTCTTTGCATCGATTACTCGCAAACTATTAACCAGTATACCGACCTGGATGCCTACCCACTACCACGCATCGATGACATGGTCAATAACCTTGCCAACTACAAGGTATTTTCAACTTTTGATTTAAAGAGCGCATATCATCAAGTACCGTTAAAGGACTCTGACCAGAAGTATACGGCCTTTGAGGCCAATGGTCGACTTTACCAGTTTTGTCGCCTTCCATTTGGGGTCACCAATAGGGTGGCCGTCTTTCAACGGGCAATGGATAGCCTAGTCAAACAGGAGAAATTAATGGACACTTTTCCATATCTAGATAATATCACCATTGCTGGTCATAACCAGAAGGAGCATGATGCCAATCTCCAGAAATTTTTTGATGTTCTCCGTCGTCGCAACTTAACCTTAAATGAGTCCAAATCTGTGAAATCAGTACCATCAGTCAGCATCCTTGGCTACTGGGTGGGCAACGGTGTCATCAAACCGGATCCGGAGCGATTTTGTCCGCTTCAGGAGCTCCCTCCCCCTACGAATCTCGGCTCTCTTCGTCGGGCACTCGGCATGTTCGCCTATTATGCGAAATGGATACCCCACTTCTCCGACAAGATCCAGCCCCTGCTTCACGCAAAGTAATTTCCATTGGAGGCAACGGCTATTTCAGCTTTCAACCTCCTTAAGCGACAACTGGAAAAAGCCACGCTTCGTTCCATTGATGAAAATCTTCCTTTCGTGGTCGAGTGTGATGCATCGGATGTGGCGATCTCTGCTACCTTGAATCAAGGTGGTCGACCTGTTGCATTTCTGTCCCGAACTTTGCAGGGTAGCGAGCTCCATTATCCTCCTGTCGAGAAGGAGGCTACGGCCATCATCGAAGCGGTACGTAAATGGAGTCATTTTCTCGCTCGTCGCCATTTCACACTTTAACCGATCAGCGCTCCGTGGCCTTTATGCTGGATAACCGGAAACGCACTAAGATCAAGAATAACAAAATACAACTCTGGAGGATGGAATTGGCTGCCTTTGGATACACCATACATTATCGACCCGGCAAAGAGAATGTGGCCCTGGATACCCTCACGCGGGCATTCTGCTCTTCTATGTCAAATTCGACTCTGGCGGATCTTCATACTGACTTATGCCATCGTGGCGTTACCCGTATGTTGCACTTTGTGCGATCTAAAAATCTCCCATTTTCTACGGAAGATGTGAAAAGAACGTGCCCCTTGTGGTAAACCACTGTTATACCTGTCTGTATGTGTATGTGTATTCCACTAGGTACAGGTCTGGACATGCCTCGGCTGACTCCTCCCACTATTCCAGGTATATAAGTGACTACCTCCCAGTCCCTTAGTATTCTGGACGGGTCGACCACTCGAGACTAGACCTTCATTCTTTAGTCAATAAAAGCCTGGTTGTTACTCGCTTAACCTCAGTCTTTTGAGTAATTGATGGCGCATCACTCCTCCTGTAAAATTTGTGCGTAGTTAAAACCACAATTCTTCCATCCATCGGATGGCTCGCTCATACACGCTATGCAGCCTATGCAGCGACTCAGCATTGACTTTAAAGGGCCATTGCCTTCCTCAACGCGGAACACCTACTTACTGACTATGGTGGATGAATATTCACGCTTTCCCCTGTCCCAATATGCTTACTCCCACAGTGATCAAATGCCTTGATCAAGTCTTTTCCCTTTGCAGTACGGCCAATTTCATCCACTCTGATCGGGGTCCCTCCTTCATGTCAAGCGAACTCAAAAGTTATCTCTCCCAATGGGGAACCGCCACAAGTAAAACAACACCGTACCATCCCATCGGTAACGGACAGGTTGAGAGATACAACGCTATCATTTGGAATGCTGTTCGTCTTGCGTTGAGGTCACGCAATCTACCAGACCAGCAGTGGGAAACTATGCTCCCTGACGCGTTGCATTCCATCAGGTCTCTCCTTTCTACTTCTACCAATGTCACACCTCACGAGCGATTCTTCAGCTTCCAGCGTCGCTCCACCCATGGGACGTCTCTACCGTCATGGTTGGCAGCTCCTGGCCCCGTGCTGCTCTGAAGATTCGTCCGATCGTCAAAAACCGATCCTCTAGTCGACGAGGTAGAACTTACAGACGTCAACCCCACGTACGCCCACATGCGGTTCCCGGATGGCCGGGAGTCCACCATCTCGCTCCGGGACCTGGCTCCCTGTCCGGCCGGTTCCGTGGACCCGACTGATGGAGGGACCCGCGGGGATGAGGCCGACTCTCTGCGCTCCCCCGAGGATGACGCCCTACCTGGGACATCAAGGGATCTGCCGGCTGCCCCGCCGGATCCGCTCTGGGAGCCGAGCGCTCCCTGTGGGATGGCCACCCCCGAGTCAGGACGCCGGTCAGTCTCCGGCTAACCAATGGGACGAAGCCAGTTCTGCGCCTGTGGGGACCCGCACCCGGAGTCACGATCTCCCCAGCCTCCCTCGGGGTAGATCAGAGCAACACGGGCCCTGTCGATCCACCGGCACGGATCAAGCGGCCCAGGGACCAAGACACGGTCCGGGGAGACGTGCCTTCTGGCCATAAACAAAAATCTAAAAGACTGCGGCTATTCGTGGTCCGCCTAATCCGTTAAGAGGAAGTCGTCGGATTTCCAAATCTTTTAGGCAGGAAGGATGTCATAAATCTCATCATCGAGAAACGACCTATGAAATAACACTGGACGGCCAGCTGGTGGCGCCGTCCAAGGAGTATAAATACTTGGGCGTTGGCCCCAGCTTGCCAGCGACATTTTGTAAGAGACGAGCTAGTGGATACAACTAGACTTCCATGTTCTGAAATAAGTTGATTAAAGCCTTGCTTTATGCTCAAACCAAGTGCGTAGTGAGTTTTATTACGTCACCCAGCATCGAAGCTTTGACCACGCTCAATCAGCTCCGATGGACGGGTCATTGTCCGCATGCCCGATACGAGACTCCCAAAACAAGCGCTCTACTCGGAGCTCCAGCACGGCAAGAGAGCCCCAGGTGGGCAGAGGAAACGTTTCAAGGACACCCTCAAAGCCTCCTCGAAAAAGTGTAACATCCCCACCTACACCTGGGAATCCCTGGCCCAAGACCGCACAAAGTGGAGGAGAAGCATCCGGGAAGGTGCCGAACACCTCGAGTCTCTTCGTCGGAAGCAAGCGGAAGCCAAGCGCAGGCAGCGGAAGGAGCGCACGTCAACCCAAGCACCCCACCCACCCGCCCCTTCAACCACTGTCTGCCCCACCTGTGACGGAGACTGTAGGTCCTGCATTGGACTCATCAGTTACCTGCGAGCTCATTTTTAATGTGGAAGCAAGTCATCCTCGATTCCGAGGGACTGCCTAAGAAGGAGTGTCCGCCTAGATATTTGTGCTCAAGTCTCTGGAGTGGGACTTGAACCCACAACCTTCTGACTCCGAGGCGAGTCTGCACGTAAGGTCAAGGTGGCTTTGCCGCTTGCATTGGATAAGATTACTGGAGTCGCAGGGGCCACTGGCACTGATGGTATAGCTGTCTCTTTCGAGCACTTTGCTTTTATTTCACACAAAAAAAATCTAATTGCACCAACACAGGTGGCTGGATTTTCATTCAGAAGTCGGGTAGGAGGCGGGACTACAACTTTCGGGTTGTAGTCCCGCCTCCATCGAGATGCGGCCAATCCACGCGATTTTAACTTGATTGACCTTGTTGAGCCCACCCAGCAGGCTCAGCAGGCCAATTAAGGGCCACCCGGCAACAGGTGACATCACAGACTGAAATTTCATCTGTCAAGACGTGTTGACAGATGAGATATCAGTGTTTCACAGCTGCTTGAAGCTGTCAAACACTGACAGTCTTACTTCTAACCTGAGTCCTTCTACGCAGACTCAGTTAGAAATCTCGCCGGCACTGAAAGCTGCAGGCTGTCACATTTGACAGATCGCAGCCATTCTGCTTTCTGTGCTAGCTGAATGATGGACTCCCGAAGCCTAGAGGAAGGAAGGCTGTAAAGGTAAGTACAGGTAATTTAAACTTCTTTACACACTTTAGACACACCAAATACACTTACCTTTGCACTCATGCACCCATCACTCACCTAAACACCGACATCTCGACCCCTCCAAGTCCTTCAACTCGACGGCCCGACTCCTCTAACCTGGCGTGGTTTGGAGCCGTCGGGAATCCCACACGACAACCTTCAAAATAGGGATTAGGCTAAAAACTGCCTGTTAACTACCAGTTAACAGGCAGTTAATTGGCACTAATTCCTTCCTGCCTCGGGTCGGTGGGTCCCAGTGTGGGGCGGGTACCCGCCTCCTTTGAAACTTACATGGAGGCGGGTTTTGGGCGGAATGGTGTTGGGACCCCCGAATTCGGGATTTTAGCCCCCCGCACGCCTAAAAGCCCACCTCACGGCACACTGAAAATCAACCCCAGAATGTCTAAATCAGTTAGTGTGCCTCTTCACTTGTCCTTTTGTAGAAACTTTTTTCAGAAAAAATATTTTTAACCCTGCCACTAAGTGTACAAGTTTGTTCAAGTTTATATTTGTGGAGCATGCCTCATTTATTTCTGAATGCAGAACATCTAAAAGGAAAAAATAATTCAGTTATCACCTGAACATCAGCTAAGTCATTATTTGCAATTATATATTAAATCGATTTTTGGAATAGATTTTTCAAGTTATTTGCTCTTGAGCCGTGGGCCACCCTAGCAAGGCAGTATGTATTGTCCATCCTTTGGTGTTCTGAAGACATTGAGACAACCACATAATGTGGAACTGGAGTCGTATGCAGGCCAAACAAGGTAGCAGTGGCAGTTTCCCTTCCCTGAAGGATGTTAGCGAACCATTGTTTTATTGTTAACGACAATCCAACAGCCTTCATGATAATTCTCCTTTCCTGGTGCCAGGCCACAAACCAGATTTATTGAATTCAGTCTCGCAACTTGCTATGGTGGGATTTGGAGTCACAGGGCTCGAATTTCCAAGCCCCTTGGAGGCTTGCAGAATCGGGGGGCACAAACCCATCCCGCCCCCAACCCGCCTCCGTGCCAATGTCCCAGGAGGCGGGTATCCGACCTGTGCTGGGAGCCGCCTCCCCGAGGCGAGAAGGGGATTAGTGCCAATTAACTGCCTGTTAACAGGTAGTTAACGGGCAGTTTTTTTGCCTAATCCCTAATTTTAGCTCTGAAGTGTGGGCTTCCCGATGGCTCCGAACCACGCCAAGTTAGCGAGGTGGGCCGTCAGTCTGCGGGGGTTGGAGGGGTCGAGATGTCCGTTGTGCAGGTGAGTGATGAGTGCATGTGTGCAGAGGTAAGTGTGTGAGGTAAGTGTGAAGTGTTTTAATAAGTTTTACTTACCTTTACTTTCTCCTGCAGGCTTCCTTCCTTCAGTTCTCAGGAGTCCCTCAGCTCACCGGCACAGAAAGCAGAATGGCCGCTGAACTGTCAAAAGCTGCAGCATTCTGCTTTCTGGTCTGGAGAGCTCTCTAACTGTGTCTGAGTAGAAGGACTCAAGTTAGAAGTCAGATTGTCAGAGTTTGACATCTTCACAGAGCTGTCAAGCACTGATTTTTTCATCTGTCAAAAGCTCTTGACAGATGAAATGTCAATCGCTGACATCACCAGTAACCAGGTGTCCCTTAATTGGCCTGCTGAGCCCGCTGGGCGGGCTTAACAAGGTCAATCAAGGGAAAATCGCGTGGGTTGGCCACAAGTCGATGGAGGTGGGACTACAACCCAAAAAGTGGGAGTCCCGCCTCCATCACGTCCCCATTGACAAAATCCAGCCCACAATCTCTTGGTTGCCATTAAGCTAGTCGATGTAATGGGAACTCCCCTCCTTTCACTTAATGCTGTCCTGCTAATGCAGTACCTGTAGAAATGGTGCTGCCTCCCTCTCTGGAATGGGGAGATTCATTCAAACAAAGAATAGAAGTTAATACGGTATTGGTCATGTTTTTATGTTGGTACAGTACTTAACTAGGTAATAAGAGATGACCTATGAGGAAATATAACATTTTATTCGATTGGCTTTGTTGAACCATGATGATCACTACGACAAGTATCATTCATGTGTGAAGTGGCTTTTAAACATCATCTCAACACTTCAATCTGATCAGCAGTGTAGGTTGCCCATCAGTGCTGTCAAGGAGCAGAGATGTGCTGAGAAGATATGCTGTCGATATGGTAGCGTATTGTTTACATTGATTTTGATTCCTCTGGTTCAAATCTTCAACTTTTTCCAATTATTTATTTATTTATTTACCCCTCTCACCTTCTGTTTATTCTGGGAATTGTAGAAGTTCTAATAACTGCAATGCAACCAGGCCCTTGGATTGAAAAAGTAGCTTCACTGAACTGTCTCCTGCTAACACCTTTGCTCAAGAGCACGAGGGGGGAAAGTAAACTCAATGTGAAGGGTAAATACTGTTATAAATTAACATGGATCAGAGTGCAATTCAATTAACTGCACATAAAAGAAGCTGTATATAATTTTTTTAAACTGCTTATGATTAAACTCAGAATGGACACCAGCTTTAACATTTATATAACTACTCATGTGAACTTTTATTTCACTAGGCAATAAAGAAAGGATTTCACAAATGCTTGTAAAGAGATTTAAAATTTTATTAAAGCACTTAATGAAATGCACCATCTTTACCACTTACAGACTCATTTGTATCACTTGGCATTAATCGAAAAGCTTCCACAGTTTAGGAAGTGTGACATAACTGCACGCATTGACATTATTAATTCGATCAAATTGCTTAAGGAAGGCATAACAGAAGCCGTTAGAGGGCCATTCAGATGTGAAGTTTTATTTTATTGTCTCGTAATCAAGAGGTTTCACAGTTCAGGAGGTTTAATGCACCTTTAGAAATTAAAACTCTTGTTCTTGCTCACAGAATTGTTGGCCTGTCCTGTCTGCCCCTGCAAACCTTATTGTGCGCAATAGTTTCATTTGGAACTGTTAGTGCTTTTGATTTTTGGGGAGCAGAGCTTTTATGTGGGTAGCAGAATAGGTTTGATAGCCCGGTGCACCATGTTGCAAGTGGCAGATTACATGTATTAGCCTGGGAACAGTTTTTCATCTCTTCGCACTTGTTTAATGTCAAAATAAAATTAATTGCAAGATGAGATTTAAACTCAACATGTAAATTGTAAGTAGTAGGGGTGCCCTGGCCAGAAGTCAAATGCATTTAATTATTTTCACTGTCGATTGCCCTGTAAACTCACTCATGACTTCCTCACTTGTGAGTTATCTGCTCAGCTAAACGTAGATGTTTTATGTACAGTTCCAAGTTTTTGACAAGGCAAAGATCACTTCAGTCACACTTAGTGAAACGTTGATCAGAGGGTGTCAGTTTGGAAATTATTAAATTAGTTTTTAAAAAGCTTCCCTGCTGGCTTAACTGGTTAAAGTCGTGAGTAGCTGAGCCACACGGACGAGGAAGGCCCCAGGTACCAACTTGTAGAATGGGGCGGGGCAGCAGGGGTATTATTTGGTTTACAAGAATTGACGGTGGAATGTTTCAATCACTGCTATGTGTTGCAGTTCCATGGTACACCAACAGATGTCACCATCTGGTGCTGTGAGCGTAACTCATTTTGCATTAATTCAACAGAGGGTCCCTGGATGTGTGTACTGTAAATTGTTGAGTACTTTGGTAAAGTCAGATTTGACTCCATTTTGAGTGGAACACACTTTCTGGGCCACTTTTAAGTTCAGGAAGATTGTGGGCTCAAGCCCAGCTCCAGACACTTGAGCACATAATCTAGGCTTACACTTCAGCGCTGTACTATCGGAGGAGCCGTCTTTCGGAGGCCCCGTCTGCCCTATCATAAAGATCCCATGGCACTTTTTGAGGAAGAGTAGACGAGTGCTCCTGGTGACCTGGCTAACATTTATCCCTCAACCAACACCACTAAAACAGATCGGCCTAGAAATTGGATCCGGTGCAACGCATGCTGCATGTGCCTAACGTGGCTGGCGGAGGACCACGGCAAAATGGTCCGCCGGCCTCATTTTCTTATTACCGGCTAACTACGGCTGCCAGTCACAGCCCCAGAGGCAGCTCGCCGGTCCCAGGAGGCAGCAGGGTCATTGGGAAAGTTTTGGGGCGAGCGGGCGGGGGGGGTGGGTGGTGAGGGGAGGTAATTGGGAGTGGGGTGAGCGGTGGCCGGCAGTAGCCCATGGATTTAATAAGATATAAGCAAAACAGTCCAAACTTAACCTTTCCGGTGGCATCTCCAGCTGTCCCTTTAAGGATCGCTGGTTTGGCTGCCAAGTGCCTGAAGAAACTGACTGCAGCATGCTTGGAGCATGAAAGTCGAATTTTGCGAAGGGGGCCTCAAACAGGTGTGAGGTCCTTCTCTTTACATATGGAAAGGGCCTAAATCCTGTTTCGGGTGGGTCCAAGTTGCCTACGAAGAAGCCATTACCAATATGGCAGGCGCACTTCCGATGCAGAATGCGCTCATTCTGCATCGGAAGTGCGCCCGCCATATTGGACCCTTAGGTACCCGTTATACGCCTGTAAGACTGACGCAGCATGATCCAATTTCTAGCCCATTATCTGGTCATTTATCTCATTGCTGTTTGTGGAACCTTGCTGTGTGCAAATTGGCTGCTGTTTGCCTACAATTTCAAAAGTGCTTCATTGGCATTGAAATGCTTTGGGACGTACTGAAGACGTGAAACGCATCGTATAAAAGCAAGGTTTTCTTTCTATTCAGTAAGACAATTCAATTTTCATACAGTTACTGTCCGGTTATGTTGTTGGGTGTCGGCTGCTAATATTCTACTAAATTGTTCTGGTGCAGAGTGGGATGAGTGCTCACTGTCTTGGCGTTTGTACCCAGAAAGATTATTTTTGCTCAAAAAATAGTTGAAAACCCCTGGTTTAGCTTTGTGATGGTTCTGTAATGTCTTAATTTTGCCTACATTTTGTTTTGCAGAAGAAAAGTTTAAACAGCCAGTATCCCACTACAAGA
Organism: Somniosus microcephalus; assembly: GCF_052327205.1. Classification (NCBI taxonomy): domain Eukaryota; kingdom Metazoa; phylum Chordata; class Chondrichthyes; order Squaliformes; family Somniosidae; genus Somniosus; species Somniosus microcephalus. The sequence goes on along the minus strand of NW_028225180.1, from coordinate 86,074,194 downwards.
AGGACGACGTTATGAATGAGAAGCTTTCACTCTTGCAGGAGGACATCACCAAGCTGGAGATTGATGTAATCGTCAATGCAGGTTGGTACATTGGCAGCTATATGACCTGCAAACATACAAAAAGAATGCCAAGAAAAGGCAATCAAGCCTGCCCCATCCAGTCGATGGTGCAATCCATCATCCGATAAAGGCGAGGAAAAAAAAAAGTAGGAAAAAACCTTTCACAAAATCAGGAAAACCCTGGGCACTTGCTCTCCTCGCAGACTTGACCCTCAACCTCTGGTAATCTGGCCCTCCAAAGTTAAGGCAATTCAGTCCTATTTTCACTAATGTTTCTTACTTGCTGTTTTTGTCCTGTTCTTAATGTTGTGGGCCTGGAGGTTTGGAAAGGGCCATTTTTAGTGCTGTTGCTTCATTGTTGGATCAAAAAGTTTCCTAAATCAGGATGTCAAGATCTGTTCGCATCATCAACTTGAGATATAGGTGCAAAATTAATGGGAATATAGATTTCAACTTTGTATGTGGCCAGCAAAGCTCTTTGATGCACGAAGAGGAAAGTGTTCCCACCCTAAAATAACCAAGCAATAGCCAGGAGAATGTAGTGAGAAGCAGCCAAGACGGATTTCAGAAAGGAAGCTTGTGCTCGGGGAAAACCTGAATCATTTGGACAAAAGAATTCTCTGATGAGGTGACAGATATGGTGGATGTGGTGTATGTGGACTTTCAGAAAGCCTTCGATAAGGTACCACACGGAAGAAACTGGAGAAGATGAAAGGGTTTGGAATCAGGTGGAGGGTAGGAAATTGGATCAAAAACTTAGGAGGGACGAAGCGGAGATTAGAAGTTAAGAGCAGTGTCTACGAGTGGTTGGAAGTGTATAGTGATGTCCCACCGGCTTCTGTCTGCGACCGCCTCTGTTCACTGTGTACCTAGAGCTAGAGGGAGTGCTGCGCAAATTTGCAGATGATACTAAAATAAGAGGCATAGTAAATAATTCTGAGGACAAAAGGAATTTACAAGGGCATATTGATAAGTTAGTGGAATGGGCAAAAACGTGGCAGATGGAATTTAATATCAGTAAATGCGAGGTGGTTAAGAAGGTGGGGAAAGCTGGGTGATGTGGAACAGCAGAGGGATTTGGGGGTTCACGTTCATAAAACCTTAAAAAGCAGCACCTCGTGGATAAGGCCATAAAAAGCTAGAGGTGTACTGGATTTTATGATGAGGTATAGAATATAAAAACCAAAATGTAATGGTGAATCTATATAAAACCTCAGTAAGACTAGAGTTGGAGTACTGTCTGCAGTTTCGGCTCCGCACTATAGGAAGAATGTTGAGGTAATGTAGAGGGTACAGTGCAGATACACGAGGATGCTGCCAATTACAGCATGAGGAAACACATACACAGAAAGACTGGAAAAATTGGGGCTATTTTGTTAGAACAATAGAAATTATGGGGTGGTTTAATAGAGATATTTTAAATTATGAAGAGATGGGGCAGAATTGGTAGAAACTGTTTCACGTGACTGTGGTCTAGAATGAGGGAACATAGATATAAGGTTATTTATGGATAGGGGACAGGAGACATGATGTTGTGATGTGGAATGCAGTACCAGAGTTAGCGATTGAAGCAGAGACCATGGGCTGGATTTTTTCAGCCCCGAGGAGACGGGTATGGAGGCGGGACTGCCGGGAAAGTTGCAGAATTTGGGGGTGGGTGGCAAACCCGCCTCCATGCCCTCTTGCCAGGAGGCGGGAAGCCGTCCTGCCCCGGGTCCCGTCTCTTTGGAGGCGGGAAGGGATTAAAGCCTACTAACTGCCTGTTAACAGGCAGAAAATAGGATTATCCCCATTTTTCGTGATGAAGTGCAGGCTTCCCGACCTGGGGGAATCCCGCCGGGGTGTAGGAGGTGAGTAGGGGGTCTGAAAGTGCGATGTAGAGGTGGTTGATGGGTGCAAGTGTGGAGTGGTAAGTATGTGAGGTGAGTGTAAAGTGTTAGAAAATGTTAATTTACCTTTGTTTCTCCCTTCAGCCGCTGTGGAGCCGTAGTCCCCGACACCTCCATTGTAGAGATCACAGACTGGCTGTTGGATCCAACAACAGCCAGCTGATTTCTGCAAAGTAGAAAGGTTTGATGAGTCCTGAACACAAGGACTCATCAAAGTACAGAATTCGAATGTCAGTGGTTGACAGCTTCACAGAGCTGTCAAATGATGACATTTCTTCTTTCAAAAATTCTTGACAGATGACACGTCCGACGTTGACGTGCTCTGTCACTGACTTCCCCCTAATCGGCCTGCTGAGCCCGCTGGGCGGGCTTAACAAGGTCAATCAGGGGAAAATCCCGCTGGTTGGCCAGAACCCGATGGAGGCAGGACTGAAACCGAGCAAGCAGCAGTCCCGCCTCCACCACGTCTCCATTCATAAAATCCAGCCCCATGTCAGCATTTAAAAATAGGCTAGATAGGTGGTTGAAGTAAAGTGGAATAAAGGGATTTGGAAACACAGAGGGATTGGGACTACAGACCTTGTGGAGAATAAACACCTACTGGATTGTATTGTAATTTCTGTGTGATTCTATGTAACTGGAATTGTCCTCTTAGGCACTTGTCAAGTTGCCTTTTAAAGGACTGTAGCAATTTCATATTCACCAAGTCTTGGCACTTTATTTCAGAGGGTGTTGATTGGTATCTAACCTAATTCTTTTTCTATCGATTTTATAGGCATGACCTCCATTCCTACCATACCTATCCATTTCAAATAATCTATCTAACTGGGGTGTATCCACTCCCCACATTATTTATAAAACTTCAATCACATTCCCCTGAGCTGGTTTTTAATTGTAAAGCAAACATCTGTCTGGTACCATGGACAGCGCTGATCAAATTTGTTCTGTAACACTGAGTTAACAATCCATTCACATTAGAGGCATGCTCAAGCTGGAAGGGTGATACTTGCGTTACATAACACTCTGTACATTGTGACTGAAATACTGGATAATAGTTTAACTTTTGGGATAGTTATGCTGATATGGGTTTGCCAGCCATGCCATTTTGTAGCAGGCCGTCTAATTTTTGATGAACCCTTCCTGGAATTTCTAAAACATAGAACAGATACGAAGTCTGATTTATAAAATAATTTTTTTTTCTGTTCAAATCTGTCTCTCCTGATATGGAGGCATTAACTAGTTATTATGATCAACAGCAAAGAAAATATCTTTTAACTGGTTTGCGACTTGGCAAAAACTCTATAAAGAAAGAAAGACTTGCATTTATATAACGCCTTTCACGACCTCAAAGCGCTTTACAGCCAATGAAGTACAGTCACTGCTGTAATGTAGCAAACGCGGCAGCCAATTTGTGTAGAGCAAGCTCCCACAAATAGCAATTTGATAATGAGCAGCTAATCTGTTTTAGTAATGTTGATTGAGGATAAATATTGGCCAGGACACCAGGGATAATTCCCCTGCTCTTCTTCGATATAGTGCTGTGGGATCTTTTACATCCACCTGAGAGAGAAGAAGGGGCCACGGTTTAAAGTCTCATCTGACAGTGTGCCGCTCCCTCAGTACCGCCCCTCCGACAGTGCAGCACTCCCTCAGTACCGCCCCTCCGACAGTGCGCCTCTCCCTCAGTACCGCCCCTCCGACAGTGCGCCGCTCCCTCAGAACTGCCCCTCCGACAGTGCGCCGCTCCCTCAGTACCGCTCCTCCGACAGTGCGCCGCTGATGCGCTATCAATTCTAATAAGAGGCTGAGCAGAGTTCAGAACGACAGGCTTTTGTTAACTACTGAATTGCACTTCAGACAGATCAGGACTATGCCTCTAGTGGATGACCGAATGCCTGGGGCTGCCATGCGGCCGTCCTTATACTCGGTAGCCGAGGGCGGAGTCAGCTGAGGCATAGTCAGACATAACAGTTAAACAAGAGTGAACGACAACAACAACAACAAGTGAACACAGTGAACTACAGTGGTTTACCACATTCACCCCTCGTTTAAAATTAAGTCCGGCGGGGTGAAGTGTATCAAAAGTTCGAGTAGGCGAGTCTGTCGGGCGGCCTCGTTTGCCGTCGAGATCTTCGTGGCGACGGTTGCGATGTTACAGCTTCCAACGACGCGTCTTGAGCGGGGTCGGGCACCGGTGTATCGTCCCCTTTGGTGTTGGGTGGGCGAGTGGACTCCGGCTGGTCCTGGGGTCGCGGCATGCCGTCTACTGGGGTGGAATGGATAGGGGTGAGAATTTGGTCTACTGAATTTTGGGCCGTGTCGAAGGGGGTCGTGGTGGAGGGCAATGGTGACGGGTCAGTGGACCCCGAGGGTGCCAGATCTCTAATGGAGACTGTGTCCTCCCGCCCGTCCGAGTATGCCACGTAGGCGTACTGGGGGTTGGCATGGAGGAGGTGAACCTTCTCTACCAGGGGAGCCGTTTTGTGGGACCTTACATGCTTCCTCAGCAGGACGGGCCCTGGGGACGTCAGCCAGTGTGGTAGTGAGGTACCGGGTGTGGACCTCCGGGGAAAAAGGAACATTCGCTCATGGGGGGTGGCGTTGGTGGCCGTACACAGCAGTGACCGGATGGAGTGGAGCGCATCAGGTAGGACATCCTGCCAACGGGAGGTCGGAAGGCCCCTAGATTTTAAGGCTAGGAGGGCCGCCTTCCAAACCGTCGCGTTTTCTCTTTCAACCTGTCCGTTCCCCCGGGGGTTGTAGCTGGTGGTCCGGCTTGAGGCAATACCTCTCATGAGCAGGTACTGACGGAGTTCGTCGCTCATGAAGGATGAGCCCCGGTCGCTATGAATATAGCTGGGAAAACCGAACAGAGCAAAGAGGTTGTGCAGGCATTTAATGACCGTAGCGGTGGTCGTGTCCGGGCAGGGGATGGCGAAAGGGAAACGGGAGTACTCATCATCTATGTTGAGGAAGTACACATTACGGTCAGAGGAGGGGAGGGGCCCTTTAAAGTCGACACTCAGGGGCGCTCAAAAGGGCGGGTGGCCTTGATCAGGTTTGCTCTGTCAGGCGTATAGAAGCGCGGCTTGCACTCTGCACAGACTGGGCAGCTCCTGGTCATGGTCCTGACCTCCTCGATAGAGTAAGGCAGGTTGCGGCCTTTAATGAAATGGAAGAACCTGGTGGCAGAGGTCGTTGTGGAGGCCCCGTAGTCTATCGATCTGCGCGGTGGCGCATGTGCCTCGCGATAGAGCATCTGAGGGTTCGTTGAGTTTCCCGGGCCGGTACAAGATGTCGTAATTGTAGGTGGAAAGTTCAATTCTCCACCTCAAAATCTTGTCATTTTTGATTTTGCCCCTCTGCTTGTTGTTGAACATGAAAGCGACTGAACGTTGGTCAGTAAGCAGGGTAAATCGTTTTCCAGCCAGGTAGTGCCGCCAGTGGCGCACCGCCTCCACAATGGCCTGGGCCTCTTTTTCCACAGAGGAGTGTCTGAGTTCGGAGCCCTGGAGGGTTCGTGAAAAAAAGGCCACGGGTCTTCCCGCCTGGTTAAGGGTAGCGGCCAGGGCAAAGTCGGATGCATCGCTCTCCACCTGGAAGGGGATGGACTCGTCTACCGAGTGCATGGTGGCCTTGGCAATGGCGTCTTTTATACGGTGAAAGGCTGAGCGGGCCTCCGCCGTCAGGGGGAAGGAAGTGGACTTGATAAGTGGACGGGCTTTGTCCGCATAATGAGGGACCCACTGGGCGTAATAGGAAAAGAAGCCCAGGCACCTTTTGAGGGCCTTGAGACAGTGGGGCAGGGGAAGTTCCATCAATGGGCGCATCCGGTCAGGGTCAGGGCCGATGACTCCGTGTTCCACCACGCAACCAAGGATAGCGAGGCGGGCTGTGCGGAATATGCACTTTTCCTTGTTGTACGTGAGGTTTAGGAGTTGGGCCGTGTGAAGGAACTTATCAAGATTGGCGTCATGGTCCTGCAGGTCATGGCCGCAGATGGTCATGGTCACGTTGTCCAGGTAGGGAAACGTGGCCTGTAACGCATTCTCGTCGACCATCCGGTCCATCTCCCTCTGGAAGACGGAGACACCGTTGGTGACGCCGAAAGGAACCCTGAGGAAGTGAAAAAGACGGCCGTTTGCCTCGAAAGCTGTGTACTGGCGGTCCTCAGGGCGGATAGGGATTTGGTGGTATGCTGCCTTGAGGTCAATGGTCGAGAAAACGCGATATTGCGCTATCTTATTAACCATGTCGGCTATGCGGGGAAGAGGGTATGCGTCCAACTGGGTGTACTTGTTGATAGTCTGGCTGTAGTCAATGACCAGGCGCTGCTTGTTACCAGTCTTAACGACTACCACCTGAGCTCGCCAGGGGCTGGTACTATCCTCAATAATCCCCTCTTTCAGGAGCCGCGTCACCTCAGATCTTATGAAGGATCTGTCCCCGGTGCTGTATCGCCTGCTCTTTGTGGCGATAGGCTTGCAGTCGCGGGTGAGGTTGGCGAACGGGGGGGGTGTGTGATTTTGAGGGTGGAGAGACTACAGGTGGGGCGCGACGGGCAATTTAAAAACTGCTGGTTGCAGACAGTGAGCGGGGGAAGAGGTCCACCGTATGTCAAGGTGACGCTCTTAAAGTGACAATGAAAGTCCAACCCCAGCAGAACGGCAGCGCAGAGATGTGGCAGGACGAATAGCTTTACATTTTTATAAACGGAGCCCTTCACCGAGAGGGTCACTACGCAGTAGCCGCCGACGTCTGCTGAGTGAGATTTTGAGGCCATGGAGATCCGATGGCACGTTGGCCGGACCGAGAGGGAATAATGCCGTACCGTATCAGGGTGTATGAAGCTCTCCGTGCTCCCGGAATCAAAAAGGCAAGTTGTGGCGCGGCCATTTACCTGGATGTCCATCGTGGACCTGGCTAGCTGATGGGGTCTGGATTGATCCAGCGTAATGGAGGCCGCTGTGGAGTCGGGAGCGTCGCTGTAGAACCCCGGTGAGGCGGCGGTGGGTGAGTCGGGGGCCCGTTGGCAAAATGGCGGACAAAATGGCGGCGTCGGAGAAGAAGGACAAAATGGCGGCGCCCATGACGATCCCGATCCCCACGAGGCTGGAGGAAGGCAAGATGGCCGCTCCCACGAATCGCACGCAGCGCTGCTGGAGGTAGGGGTCTTCTGACTTCTGCAGACGCCAGCGTAGTGTCCCTTCTTACCGCAGGCAGAGCAGACCGCGTTTTTCGCCGGGCAGCGCGCCCTGGGGTGTTTGGTTTGGCCACAGAAATAACATTTCTGGCTCGGGCGGGACATCGCTGCAGCAGTTGAGGCCGGGGCCCGTGGCGGCGCCGCGTCCCAAGATGGCGGCGGCTGCGGCATCCATGAGGCGGCCGCATGGTCCGGGGAGTAGGCCTCCATGTTCCGGTGGGCTACGTCCAACGAAAGGGTGAGTGAAATCGCCTTCTTCAGGTCGAGCTTGCTACTTTCCAGCAGTCGCTGCCGTGTGTGAGTGGACCTGAGGCCCGCAACGAGGGCGTCACGGATGAGCTCCTCCGTATGTTCCGTGGCTGATACTTGCTTGCATTCGCAGGCTCGGCCGAGTTCCTTCAGCGCCCGTATGTATGCTTCTGTGGGTTCCCCGGGCTGTTGTTTGCGAGACCCCAGGAGATGTCTTGCGTAAACATAGTTGACCGGGCGTGCGTATTGCTCCTTCAAAATGTCGATAGCCCCCTGGTAGCTCGTAGCGTCCCGGATAAGGGCAAAAGCTCGGTGGTTTACTTTAGAATTCAGCACCCTGAGCTTGTCGGCGACGGTCTCGCCGGATGCAGCCAGAAAGGACTCAAAACAGTTCAGCCAGTGCGAGAACTTAGCAGTCGAGTCCGGTTCTTGCGGGTCGAGTTCCAGGCACTTGATCTTAAGTATCTGCAGCATCGTTATTATTATTATTATTTTTTTTTTTTCAGTAGTTAATAAAATTGATGCGCTATCAATTCTAATAAGAGGCTGAGCAGAGTTCAGAACGACAGGCTTTTATTAACTACTGAATTGCACTTCAGACAGATCAGGACTATGCCTCTAGTGGATGACCGAATGCCTGGGGCTGCCATGCGGCCGTCCTTATACTCGGTAGCCGAGGGCGGAGTCAGCTGAGGCATAGTCAGACATAACAGTTAAACAAGAGTGAACAACAACAACAACAAGTGAACACAGTGAACTACAGTGGTTTACCACAGCCGCTCCCTCAGTACCGCCCCTCTGACAGTGCGCCGCTCCCTCCATACTGCACTGGAGTGTCAGCCTAGATTTTTGGGCTCAAGTCTCTGAAGTGGGACTTGAACCCACACTCTTCTGACTCCGAGGCGAGGGTACTACCAACTGAGCCACGGCTGACTGCATATATCACAAAAGAGCTAAAGCTGCTGATGGCCTCCTCTATGTAAGTTATAAAGAGTCGAGTGCCATCTTTGAGATTTCGGCACTACTTGGGGGATGCGAGCTAGTTGGGGTGTGAACAGAGGTCCTCACCAGCCCTGCATAATGCTGCTTGCCCTAAACAGTTTCTTCATGTGATGCTCAGCAACCTACTGCATTGCCCTCTCCGCTGCACTCTTATCGCCTTTATCATACATAGAAACATAGAAGATAGGAGCAGGAATAGGCCATTCGGCCCCTCGAGCCTGTTCCGCCATTTAATGAGATCATGGCTGATCATCCAAACTCATTACCCGGTCCCTGCTTTCTCCCCATATCCCTTGATCCCTTTAGCTTTAAGAAATATATCTAACTCCTTCTTGAATATATTTAATGAATTGGCCTCAACTGCCTTGTGTGGTAGAGAATTCCACAGGTTCACCACTCTTTGGGTGAAGAAATTCCTCCTCATCTCTGTCCTAAATGGCTTACCCCTTATCTTTAGACTGTGACCCCTGGTTCTGGACTCGCCCGCCATCGGGAACATCCTTCCTGCATCTACTCTGTCTAGTCCTGCTAGAATTTTATAAGTTTCAATGAGATCCCCTCTCATTCTTCTAAACTCCAGCTAATATAAACCCAATCGACCCAATCTCTCCTCATACGTCATTCCTGCCATCCCAGGTTATCAGCCTGGTGAATCTTCGCTGCACTCCCTCCATGGCAAGAACATCCTTCCTCAGATAAGGCGACCAAAACTGCACACAATACTCAAGGTGTGGTCTCACCAAGGCCCTGTACAACTGCAGCAAGACATCCTTGTTCCTGTACTCGAATCCTCTCGCTATGAAGGCCAGCATACCATTTGCCTTCTTAACCGCCTGCTGCACCTGCATGCTTACCTTCAGCGACTGGTGCACAAGGACATCCAGGTCTCGTTGCATTTCCCCTTCTCCCAATCTATTGCTGTTCAGATAATAATCTGCCTTCCTGTTTTTGCCACCAAAGTGGATAACCTCGCATTTATCCACATTGGGCAGATGCATGGCAGATGCAGTATAATCATCCAACCTGTCCAAATCATACTGGAGTTTCTCGGCATCCTCCTCACAGCACACACGCCCACCCAGCTTTGTGTCGTCTGCAAACTTGGAGATATTACATCTAGTTCCCTCGTCTAGATCATCATTAATATATATTGTGAATAGCTGGGGTCCTAGGACCGATCCCTGCGGTACCCCACTGGTCACTGCCTGCCACTCGGAAAAAGACCCGTTTATTCCAACTCTTTGCTTTCTGTCTGCCAACCAGTTCTCTATCCAAGTCAGTACCTTGCCCCCAATACCTTTAGTCTTTGTTCCTTTTTATACCAAGGCTTCTTAAAAACTGTTTTCAGTGGTTGTGTTTGCTGGAGAAAGTTCAGAGCATGCAGTTACTGATTACCCTTTTTATACCTAGGCTTCTTAAAAACTTCCATATCTGCATTCTCACAAAGCTCTAGTGTCCACCTTCACTGATTGTGCCTCCCACTCCCACCCCACAGCTCATATAATGACCAAAAGGTGAACACGTGACCCCACAGTCATAGGGCAGCCATTTTAGTCACAGAGTCAGCAGGTAATGTCGCCATACAAAATTTCAAATTGAAGCATTAATTAAAAAGTTAGTCATCTGATGTAAAATCACTCCACTATAAAATAATAAATTTAATACAATTTAGTGCAAAATTCCAAATTATATTAAATATATATATTTAATTTTCAGTCCTCTGGGACTGATTCATTTTTAATTCTGATCATGGTTTAAGATTAAGGACCAGATAATTCCAATTTATATTCAGGAGGTTGGCTCTGAATGCAGATGAAGGGTTATGATTCTCTGGCTCTGACCTACCCCCTTGTCAACTGTTTTCAGTGGTTGTGTTTGCTGGAGAAAGTTCAGAGCATGCAGTTACTGATTACCCTGAGTAATGAACAGTAAAAGATAAATCAGGTTTGGAAGATCGCAACTGTTTCTTTGAGTTCAGATCCAATCTTCTGACAAATAAATTCTTATTTTGAAGACGTCCAGAATTAAAAAATAAGGGGGAAAAATTCAGTTGTTTGAGCCTCCCGTTAGTGCCTTAAGAGGGCGCCAATTGGGGCGCAAAGCAACTAGCGCCCGGGCGTGGTGATGTTTGCCGCTCGCGAAATTAACTAGACATTTTGCGGCGGCGCTAAACACTACTGCCACGATCTCCTGCGCCGGCAGATTGTGACGTCAGTCGAGTGCGCAATGCCCTGTTATCACCCCGGACCGGATATTGAGTGGCACCCCCTGCCTTACCGCCTGCCGCAAGCAACGACAGGTTGAGGGGAGTGTTATGCTGTCAGAAAGGGACTGGGGGAGCGCTATTTAAAGGCGACCGCTTCCTGCCTTTTTTTCTCGGTGACATTTTTGCACCACGCATTCTGAGAGAGAGAGACTTCTGGAGAGATTCAACGCTGTGTGAAGGAGTTTTGGGTACTGAGCAGCACTTTGCAGGTTCATTTTGATTTGCCCTTCCTTGCTTCGCCAGCGATCTGAGGTAGCGCCTTGTTCCTCGGCCTTTGTGCCTTAAGACAGGTGTGAAGCGCCTGATTTAGCGCTCCAATCACCTCCAGGGGCGATAAAAGCCAAGTTTGCTGTCGGAGGTGATAATTGGTGCCAGGCGCTAAACTTTGCTCACGGCCGATAACGGCGCCCCAAACGGGGCGATACTGAATTTTTCCCCCTAAGAATCTGAGCGGTGAGATTGTGTGGAGTCAATAGATTTATTTAAATAATTTTTGATTTTTATATATTAATTAATTCAGTTTAATTTCTTGAAACTTGTCCCATCAGGTTTAAGGCACTTTTTAAAATTAATTAATAGAACATTTTCAGTTCAGGGAATTACCTAGATGCCTCAGCTGAATTGATAATTTGTCGGGTATGTCCGCCCCCCAGTCTTGCCTTTTTCCACTTTTATCCCTACTTCCCTGAAGCCACTGACTCCTGTTGGTGTATAGCGTATAGTTCCAGGATACCAGCCCTCTGGTACCTTATTCAAGTCGCTGTTCCTCATGTGTGAACTTAGCTAGTGAGGCTGTTTGACAGTAGGGGGCATCACAGCTGAACTCGATCATGTTCGTGCATGCGGATATCTGAGCTGGTGTTACAGAACAGCGAACAGGAATGGGAATCCCGGACAGTTTTTCCGCTCTTGACCCTGGCCCAGAGTCACAGAGGTGAATTGTAGCATCCGCTCTGCAATCTCAGCACTGACTGGGAATAAAAAATCTTGCTTGTGCTGATTTAATTCAGGATTGTGGTAGGTACGTGACACTGGTCTGAGTGTCCCTGGGTTAGGAAAGGGAAAATTCAGACATGGTTCTCGCTCCTGAATGCTTTACTGTGATCTCCTTCCCTAAGCTGAGGCACTGAGACCAATTGTGTCACCAGCACAGGGACCAGGGATTGAACTTGGGGCCCTCTTGATTGGTTCAGTAGCAATGTGCGATGTGGTACCAACCTTTGAGACCTCGCCTCATAGTTTTCAAAAGTCATCTGAAGTAGATTGGAAAAATTAAAGGGATGTTGAAGTTAATCGTAGTTCTTTCGAAAAACTTATGGGAGGAAGGCAACCTCTTCATTAGAATGAGAAACCAGCAAGAACCTGAGATGGGTGAATAAGATAATGGAGGGAACAAAACCTGAAAAGTACCGCAAATGGGATAGAGGGTGGTGAATCTTTGGAATTCTCTACCCCAGAGGGCTGTGGAGGCTCAGTCGTTGGGTATATTCAAGACAGAGAGCGATAGATTTTTGAATATTAAGGGAATCAAGGGATAGGAGGATAGTGCAGGCAAGTGGAGTTGAGGTAGAAGATCAGCCATGATCTCATTGAATGGCGGAGCAGGCTCGAGGGGCCGAATGGCCGACTCCTGCTCCTATTTCTTATGTTCTTATGTAGAAACACGGAGGGCATGCTGGAAAACGTGGTCTGTGAGAAAGGGTACCCAGAGAAGAGAAATGGACAATGGATGCTGGGCAAAATTGGAATAAAAAGAAAAATGGCAAATGCTGAAATAAAAACAGCAAAGCTGGAAACTGAAAGCATTTCAATCTGTCTTAAACTAGCTCCCATCTGAAACATTGATCGATCTCTCTCTCTCTTTCAGATGCTGACTGACTTATTAATTTCCAACATTTTCTGTTGGATAAGATTCAAACTGATAAATAGAGTTGAAGTACATAGATATTTCTGTGGAACTCTGCTACCCTGACCAGAAATAATGTAATAATTGCTCTCGGTACTGTCACAGAAAAGAGAAATTGTGAGCAGTAATGAATACGAATTACACTATTTCATTAATTTTGCTATCAGTTGCAACATCCATCACTGTTTGTCTCGACTCAACACCATTTGTCAGATCTTCAGTTTCAGTATTCTGTGGCTGTACCAATCTATTACTGCCCGTCAAGGTAGCAGATTTTCCGAGAAAGGGTGGCTCAGTCAGTGTTTTCACCATCCTTTTTAATTGTGAGGGTGACATTGTTTTTCTTTCCAAACCACGTGGTCAAGAGGCTGATTGGGCAATCTGCTCCCAGAACTCCTCCTGCGCTGCTCTAAAACTGGTCACTCCGAGGTCCACAAAAGCAACGCCTAGGATGACCATGTCTTGAATTTTACTCTCCTTTCCTGCAGCAAAGCAACGAGCCTCTCCTGGGCACCTTAACCGAGGAATTCTGTAGTGCTCTACAATCCATGTAACCCAGGGCTGCCAACTCATTCAATTGGAGTGAAACTTTAAAAAATCTTAATTTTAAAAATCTTAATCTTAAATCTCCGTAAACTTGAGGTCATCCAAAACTCTGCTGCCCGTGTCCTAACTCGCACCAAGCCTCGTTCACCCATCACCCCCCCTGTGCTCACTGACCTACATTGGCTCCCGGTTAAGCAACGCCTTGATTTTAAAATTCTCACCCTTGTTTTCAAATCGCTCCATGGCCTCACCCCTCCCTATCTCTAATCTCCTCCAGCCCCACAACCCTCCGAGATATCTGCGATCCTCCAATTCTGGCCTCTTGAGCATCCCTGATTTTAATCGCTGCACCATTGGTGGCCGTGCCTTCAGCTGCCTGGGCCCGAAGCTCTGAAATTCCCTCCCTAAACCTCTCCGCCTCTCTTTCCTCTTTTAAGACGCTCCTTAAAACTTACCTCTTTGACCAAGCATCTGTTGCAATATCTCCTTATGTGGCTCGGTGTCAAATTTTGTTTTATAATGCTCCTGTGAAGCGCCTTGGGACATTTTCTTACATTAAAGGCACTATATAAATACAAGTGGTTGGTTGTTAATATAAAAAGCTACACTATTTTGATGTACCTAACTCTGAAAAGTAAGTAACGACCCACATGTAACAGATTGAGCTGTTTTCCGCTTCCAGAATTGTCATTTTTATTTCAGATTTTCGCCCTTTGCGGGTTTTCCTTTTATTCCAATTCTGCTGAATACTGCCCAGCATCTTTTGCCCATTTCTCGTCTCTTCTCTGAATGCCCTTTCTCACAAACCATATTTTCCAGCATGCCCTCTATGTTTCTGTCCATGGAGCTGGGCCAGTCAGGAGGGAAATCGGGAAGTACTTTTTCACACAAAGGATAGTAGAAAACTGGAAAGCTCTCCCCAAAATACTGGGACAGTTGGAGCTTTCAAGACTGCGATAGATAGATTTTTTGTTAGGTAAGGGTATCAAGGGATATGAAGCGAAGATATGAAGTTGAGGTGCAGATCAGCCATGATCTAATTGAATGGCGGAGCAGGCTCGAGGGGCGAAATGGCCTCCTCCTGTTCCAAATGTTCCTATCCCATTTGCAGTCATTTCAGCTTTTTCGTCCTCCGTGTTTTCACCCCTCTCAGGTTCTTGTTGCTTTCTCGTGCTAACTGTAGAGGTTACCTTGCTTTCACGTCTCTCAAAAGGAATTTCAGCATCGGTTTCCTGTATGTCATCCGATCCCTACCCTTAACATCTGATCTAAAATATGCTTGACTGTAACAGTTTATTGGTCCCAACTTGAATCTCCGATTACCCAAATTCTTGTATTACTTTCTGTTCTGTTTATTACTATCTCGGTCGTCTTTTTTTTTTTAGCATAGTCTCTCTATGCTTCTCCTTTGGCGCCTGTCTCCAATCCTTTTCTCCTTTTTTGCATGCATTAATTTCAGAAATGTTTTGAATACGAATGTTACAAATTGCGGAAATACTGCCAATTGCCTGCTGGTGGCACTGTTGAACTGACCAAAAAAAGGCCAGTTCCCCTTGGCTGGCTCTGTGGTGTTTTTCTTTCCAAATTCTAAACCACCCTATTCTCGAGACCATTATTTTTGCAGTGATTTTAGAAATGCAAAATGTCAAGACACAAAATGTATCGAGGTCTGCCATAAATCATCACCTGTGTAAATGTAGAGTGAGGTGGTTGCACAGTAATTGGCATCCAGACTCCGAGTCCCTCACCATTTGGGGAAATTAAAGGCAGGTTCTGAGAAACAGGCTCTTTCAAGAGCGTTTCATTTTTATTAACGCTTTTATAGAAACATAGAAGTTAGGAGCAGGAGTAGGCCATTCGGCCCTTCGAGCCTGCTCCGCCATTCAACGAGATCATGGCTGATCATCCAAACCCTAGCACCCGGTCCCTACACCGACAGCCATCCCACCCAAGCCCTATCCCCGTAACCCCACGTATTTAATCCCCCCTAACACTGAGGGCCAATTTTTATCATGGCCAATCAACCTAACCCGCACATCTTTGGATTTAAAGATACTTTGCACAGTAGCCCAGGTCAGTTGCTCTGCAAGTAACGGCCCAGAAATACATGGAAAGAATAGAACCGTCTTGGGCCCTGTGCAGTCCATGTACACATACAGTGAGCTAGACATACAGACAGACGCATGCACACACACACACAGACACAGACAATCAGGAATATTTTTCTTTAAATAGTGAGTGCTGATGACCTCAACGTGTCACTTGGGATCATTCACTGAGACTTGCAGTATGAGCAAGAAGGAGTTAAATTAACATTGTTAGTGATGTCGGTAGAAAGGGAGGGGTCCTTCAGCTTAAACTATTTGCATTTTAGTAACTTCCCCCTGTTTCAGTATCTTATTTAACCGCCCCGCCCCCCACTACCACCAACTTGGTCTAAGGTTATTTGCGTTCAGTCACAATTTTTGGTAACTTTGTTTCGGAATGGATTTCTTGGTGGGAATTGGATTGAAGAGATCTGTGTTTTCATCTACTGCTTTATGTCTGTGATCTTTAATCAACTCTCACCATTATCTCAGTCCAGATTACTTTTTGAAAATGTTTGGTGCTCATCAAGTTGAGGGATGTTCGTGCTGAAAATCTTGCGGGGGGGCGGTGTGCGGGGAAATTACAAAGTTCTGGAAATTCACAGCAACATAGAATATTACAGCACAGAAGGAGGCCATTCGGCCCATTGTGTCTGTGCCGGCTCTTTGAAAGAGCTCTCCAATTAGTCCCACTCCGCCCCCTGTTCTATTGAATCTGCTTCCACCACCCTTTCAGGGAATGCATTGCAGATCAGAACAACTCGTGTAAAAAATGTTTCTCCTCATCTTCCCCTTGATCAACATCTGAAAGATAAAGTCAGTATGATGCTGTGGACCTCTTGTGCACTTTCATGATTTGCTATTTTTATTTCTTGGCTCCAGATGCGTGCGTGCGTGTGTGTGTGTCTCAAAAATGATAATTTGAAAATGATTATTCTATCCCAAGTTCCCACTCACTTTCTCTCGACTGTCATGTTTTGCCCATGGCCGCTAGACTTTATGCCGATGAATATTTTTGAGTCTGCGTGGATAGCTCCGGGACTATTTACAATACCTTTTTGTCATGTATTTTTCCATTTGATTTGTTAAGTGTTTTCACTGAACCGCTGAGACTATTACCCAATTCTCCTTTCCGCAATATGTCTGTAAATAGGTTTTGACATTTGTATTAAGCCTACAGTGTGCCAGATGCATGTGTCAAGCTCCCGTAGTTAAGGTAGTGAGTGGTTGCGATATCCAGACCAGGAATGACCCAGGTTCGATCAACAGACTGTGCTGCGTCAGCCGATCTAATCGGGGTGGCGGCGGTAGGTACATTACAACTGCCTTCTGCGTTGTGGTGCTAGTAAGAAATTCATCTAGGGTTCCTGCTTCTGGTATATTGACGCCTGTTACAGTCAAGTGAGACCTGATCTGACTTGGCTGTAATGCCCTTCTCCTTCCACCCCCACCCCGACCCAAAACACGGTAATCTGTCCTGCTGATGCTCATTGTCTCGGCTTACATATGAAAAATGATGACTTGGACAATGGCTGACTCCATGGAACCATAACCCAGAAAAAGAGGGGAAAAATTGACAGGAAAAGGATTTTTAAAGACTGAAGCTCATTTATTACCAGGGTCTTTTAGAGTTCTGTGGTACCGCAAAGCCAGTTTCTGTGACAGCTCGACCAAGTTCTGCAGAGAAAGAATGTGGATTCTGTCGTGGGTCGATCCAATTTGAGGCACATTACTATGTGGTCTACACATTTATATCTTAAAGATATTGTAACAGTGAAGAGTGGCAGGAAAATAACAAATAAGCTGCTGACAACCTCTGGGCAGCATATCATTACAATTGAAAAATAAAACAGACGGGATATTGACATAACATCATTTTGCGGAAAAAAGCAAACAAAAAACGTGTCAATTTTAATATGTATCCACTTATTACACCCACAAATTGCTAACACAATCCTTAGAACATTATCATAAAGGAAAAACATGTTCACTTAAAGATCATTTTCTTTCCAATCGTCTCCTTTTCCCAGCCCCTAAACTTGCTTTCCATTTCCTGCTTTTTTTCCAGTTCTGACGAAAGGTCTTCGACCTGAAACGCTAACTCTGTTTCTTTCTCCACGGAAGCTGCCTGGCCTGCTGAGTTTTTCCAGCGTTTTCTGTTGTTATTTCGGCTTCTCTTCCTACCCTCACAATCCCCCAAGAATCGATCCTTGTCCCCCTCCTCTTCCTCATCTGCATGCTGCCCCTTGGCAACTTCATCCAAAGGCATGGGTGAGTTGAGCTTCTGACCCCCTATCCTCTCCGTTATAAAGACCGCCTACTTCCACCTCTTAACATTGCCCACTTTAGCGCCTACCTCAGCCCATCGGCTGCTGAAACTCCAATCCGTGCTTTTTTTCACCTCCAGACTCAACTATTCCAATGCCCCCCCGGCCGGCCTCCCACCCTCTCATGTTCTGTAAACCTCACCTCAACCAAAACTCGGCTGTCCGTATCCTATCCTGCAACAAATCCCGTTCACCCGTCACTCCTTGCAGACCTACGTTGGCTCCCTGTCCCCAATGCCACCAATTTAAAATTCTCAGCTTCACGTTTAACTCCCTTCATGGCCTTGCTCCTCTCTCTCTCTGGAGCCTCCTCCAACTCCCCCAGAACTCTCCATTTCTCTGACATTGGCTTCTTGTGCATGCCCCCTCTCTTTGCCCCACCATTGCTGTCTGTGCCATCAGCCCTCTAGGTTCCATGCTCTGAATTAGTCTCCCTAAACCACTCTGCCTCTCCACCTTTTAAAACCCTCCTGAAAACCCACCTTTTTGACCAAGCTTTTGCTCACCCCTCCTAATATCTCATTCTCTGCCTTGGCGTACAGCTTTGTCTGATTATGCCTCTGTGAAACACCTTGGGACCTATTTTCTATGTTTTTTTTTAGAGCACGACACAAGAAAAAAGTATTAAAAATAAACTTAAATGGTATATTAAATCACATATATAACAGATCTGTAGGAAGTTAAGTTAAATAACAACTTGCATTTATATAGCGCCTTTAACGTAGTAAAACGTCCCTTAATTTAAAAAAAAAAGTACCTTTAGCAGTAGAATGGTAATCTTTAGTAGATGGTGCTGTTCATGAACGGTTATTGTTGTAAGTCCTGCAGAGCAATAGTGGAACTGTATCCGAGAGCTGGCCTTTTATATGCTCCCCAGAGCTTGTCAACGCCTTGATTATTTTCCCTCTGTTCTTTGCTGTGCTGCCATCTGATTGGTTCATGGATATCAAGTGCTAGTTTGAAGTGCAGACAAAGCAGTTCTACAACCCAGTGGCCATTTTGAGTTCTTTATTTTATTAAAGGTAAAAATGGGTTTTCCATTGTGGGGGGGTGCAGTTGGTAGAACGTCTGCAGTTAGTTTGGCAAGCAATGCTGCAGAATTGCAGAGCACTAGGGGGTTCTTGTTATTGTTCCAAGTAAGATTAGACAAGGAAGGATGTTCTTGCCACGGAGGGAGTGCAGCGAAGATTCACCAGACTGACATCTGGGATGGCAGGAATGACGTATGAGGAGAGATTGGGTCGATTAGGCTTATATTCACTAGAGTTTAGAAGAATGAGAGGGGATCTCATTGAAACTTATAACATTCTAACAGGACTGGACAGACTAGATGCAGGAAGGCTGTTCCCGATGGCGGGGGAGTCCAGAACCAGGGGTCACAGTCTAAGGATAAGGGGTAAGCCATTTAGGACAGAGATGAGGAGGAATTTCTTCACCCAGAGAGTGGTGAACCTGTGGAATTCTCTACCACAGAAGACAGTTGAGGCCAATTCATTAAATATATTCAAGAAGGAGTTGGATATATTTCTTAAGGCTAAAGGGATCAAGGGATATGGGGAGAAAGCAGGGACAGGGTACTGAATTTGGATGATCAGCCATGATCGCATTGAATGGCAGAGCAGGCTCGAGGGGCCGAATGGCCTACTCCTCCTATCTTCTATGTTTCTGTGTAACACGTCAGGTTGAAATGGGAAACAGGAAGATACTGATCAAATGAGGCTATACGTATCTCTCCACAGTTGCTGTCTGACCTGCTGAGTATTTCCAGCATTTTCTGTTTATGTTTCAGATTTCCAGCATCCGCAGTATTGTGCATTTGTATTGGGCTATAAGTATCGCTGGGTTGAAATCCATACCTGTCACGGTCTCTTATCCTTAACTCATTCTTTCCCAGGACCTCAAAACTGTGAAATTCCTTAGTTCGCTCAGTCATCCCTTCATCCTGCAGTTCATGACCAACTTTGCAGAGGATAGTAAAATAGGAGGCATAGTAAATAACTTTGAGGACCGAAGAAAGCTTCAAGCAGATGGTGGAATGGGACAAAAAGTGGTAGATGGAATTTAATATCAGTAAATGTGAGGTGGTACATTTTGGTTTAAAAAAAGAAGTAATGTACTTCGAATGGGAGAAAGCTGGGTGATGTGGAAGAGCAGAGGAATTTGGGATTTCTATGGATAAGGCCATAAAAAAGCTGATGGAATACTGGGTTTTATGGCAACAGGTATAGAATGTAAAAATCAAGATGTAATGCTAAATCTATATACATTTTTAGCAAAATGAGGGTTGGAGTACTCTGTGCATGTTTTGGGCTCCTTATTATAGGAAGGATGTTGAGGCAATAGAGAGGGTTTGGTGCAGACTCACTCGGATGCTGCCTAGTATGAGGAAATACAAATATGCATGACTTTGGGGCTGTTTTCTTTAGGACAGTGGAGATTATGAGGCGGATATGAAGCCAGTGGAACAAAGCAGATAGAAACTGACCATTTCCAGTGATTGAGGAGGTGAAACGTTTTTTTTACGCAGAGGGTTGCGAGGCTGTGGAATGTCGGTGATTGAAGCAGTGACCTATTTCAAAGTTTACAAATTAGGTTAGATATGTGGTTGAAGGACCCCGGACCCACTTACCTGTGGGCCGGTGTGACGCCAGCAGCGGCCCGAGCACGCACTCCTCTTCGCCGACAGGCTCTCATCGCCTCGCCGGCTGCGTTGAAATGATGCTCAATAGCGGTGGAGCACCGGGCCTCACCATTCAGGCACAGGGAGTGTACTCTGCACCCCAAATTTCTGGCCCATAACATTGCAAAGTGTGTGTGTGGGGGGCGGGGGGGGGGGGGGCGGTAAAAAGGAAAATCTGAAATATTAAAATTAAATTGTGATAGTAGGACAAAGTAATACAGGTTTAAACTAGTAAAACGTAAATTTACTATGGATGTCAGGAAATTATTCTTCACACAAGGAGTGATCAACACAAGGAATGGACTCCGAGATGGAGTAGTGGAGTTGAAAACTACAGTTGTACAGGGCTTTGGTGAGACCACACCTGGAATACTGTGCACAGTTTTGGTTTCCTTATCTAAAGAAGGATATACTTGCCTTAGAGGTGGTGCAACAAAGGTTCACTAGATTGATCCCTGGGATGAGAGGGTTGTCCTATGAGGAGAGATTGAGTAGATTGGGCCTATACTCTCGCTGGAGTTTAGAAGAATGAGAGGTGATCACATTGAAACATAGAAGATTCTGAAGGGGATTGACAGGGTAGATGCTGAGAGGTTTGTAGTGCATGTGCTTTAAGTCAGAACTACTTTTTACAGCTCCTGTATACTGTAGTACCGGCAGTGACCACACCGGTGTATAAGCTGTGCGCATGCCTCTGTACCCCAGTCTAGAGATTACCCTCCTCCAGTAAAGACCTGTTATTTGTTTATGTACAGCATCCGTGTAATTATTTATCCACTGAACCACGGATCTAACAGTGGCGACGAGTGTTGATGCGAATCTACCTGCAACATAAAAAAAAAAAAATAGTCGAGTCCAGGGACACGGGCGTCGACCGCGAGCAACCGCCCAGCAGTCAGGCAGAGATCCAACTTCGCTGGGGAGGCTGTGGAGAGCCGGGCTTGGTTCCCCAGCCACAACGAGCAGTAAGAGACCGACGACAGGTCCAGAGCAGACCTTTCCCGAGCAGCGGCGGCTGGAGCCGACCGACGGCAGAGAGAGAGGGCCGGGCAGCGTCGACGGGGTAAGAAAGAGGGTGAAGAGAGCAGGGCGCAGCCGGGGGTTGATCACCGAGCTGCGTCGAGGAAAAATACTGCAAACCGGAGAGAGAGAGGGTAAGAAACAGCCGGGTTCTAGACTGAGCGGCGTCGACAAATATCAAGAGAAGAACGCGCAGAGCACAGCCAGGGATCACGGGCTGATCAGGGTCTGCGGGGCGGGGCGAAGCAAGGGGAGACGCCATTGAGCCGCGGAGAAGCAGGGAAAGCGCGGGAGACGCCATTTTGTGCCAGCGGAAGGGGAAGCGCGGGAGGCGCCATTGGTGATAACGCACAACCAAGGATGCCGAAGAGTGGCAGTATCTCTACGTTCGACAATGAAGTCGAAGATTGGGCGACATATGTGGAACGTATTGAGGTGTACTGCAGGCGAATGAAGTGCCAGATGCTAATAAAGCACTGGTTCTGTTAAATTCCATGGGTGCAAAAACTTATGGGTTACTGCGAAATCTAATAACCCCAGAGAAGCCGGTAAACAAGAATTTTGAAAGCATAGTAGAAATCCTACAGGACCACTTAAACCCCACACCGCTGCTGATAGCAGAACGATTTAAGTTCCATAAAAGGAACCAACACAAAGACGAAAGCAATGCTGAGTACCTAACGGAACTGCGCAAGCTATTGAAATACTGCCAGTTTGGAGCGGGACTAGCAGACACGTTAAGGGACAAGTTTGTGTGTGGGCTACAAAGTGAAGGAACCCAGAAACGGCTTCTATCAGAAAAGGACCTTACGCTGGACAAAGCTTTCAGTATGGCAGTATCACACGAAGCAGCCGCAAGGGGCGCTGCAGAGATACAACGGAGACCGCAAGAATATGGCACCAACGAAATGACCTATGGAACAGGGAAGTGCTATCGCTGCGGCAGAACAACACATGACCAGAAAGATTGTTGGTTCAAGGACCAAGTGTGCAGACAGTGTGGGAAAGCAGGACACATAGCAAGAGTCTGCAGGTCTGGGAAGAAAACCAACAGTAAGAAATCTCCACAGGAGAAGTACAAAAAGGTACACCAGGTGATGGACAGTGGTTCAGACGAACAGAAAAGTGACACAGACTCCGGAAGCAAGGAGCTGGGTTGTCTGAAACTACATAATGTAACCGAAATGGAGGATCACCAGACTATCTGGGTTACACTCAAGATAGACGGAGTCCAAGTGGAAATGGAATTGGACACAGGGTCAGCTCTAACAGTCATAAATCAAAGAGACTACAAGCAGCTATTTTCACACATACCCTTGAAAGCTACAGAGATTGTCTTGAAGACGTATACGGGGCAAAAAGTCTACCCCAAAGGAAAAATAAGGGTGAAAGTGACATATAAAGGTCAGGAAATACCTAAAATGGATATATATGTATTGCCAAATGGAGGACCACCACTGCTAGGACGTGAATGGATCCGGAAGATACATTTAGATTGGCATTCCATACAGGCACTGAAGGTGGAGGCCAAAAAGGATGACGACGTCACACCTGGACGACTGTCAAAAATGCTAACTGACGCAAAAGAAGTGTTCCAGGAGGGACTAGGAACACTAAAAGGAATAACAGCAACAATTAAAATAGAGGATAATGCAAGCCCAAAGTTTCTGAAGGCCAGACCAGTGCCTTATGCGATCAGACCAGCGGTTGAAGCAGAGCTGGAAGGGTTGGAACGTTCAGGAGTACTGTCCAAAGTGAACTGGAGCGAGTGGGCTACATCCATCGTTCCTGTAATGAAGAGGTCGTTGAGTAATACGCCTGGGGAACCAAAGAAGGTCCGCATCTGTGGGGATTTTAAGGTAACAGTGAACCTAGTCCTTCACACGGTGCAATATCCGCTTCCACGAATTGAGGATATTTTCGCCTCACTATCTGGTGGTAAACGCTTCACCAAAATTGATCTAGCCCAGGCGTACTTGCAAATGGAGGTAGAAGAAGCTTCGAAACATTACCTTACGATCAACACTCATAAAGGTCTCTATCAATACAACCGGCTGGTGTTTGGAGTAGCCTCGCCTCCGGCTATCTGGCAAAGGGCGATGGATCAGGTCCTGCAAGGGATTCCAGGGACCCAGTGTTATTTGGACGACATCTTGGTCACGGGCGAAAATGACGGTGATCACCTCGCTAACTTGGAGAAGGTGCTCGCCAGATTAAAGGAATATGGGCTACGAGCTAATCGCTACAAGTGCGAGTTTTTCCAGAAACAGATCTCATATTGCGGCCACGTCATCGATGAAGAGGGGTTACATAAGTCCCCTGACAAGATAGAGGCAGTAGTCAAGGCTCCAGCACCGGAAAATGTGTCACAACTGAGGTCGTTCCTCGGGCTGGTAAACTATTACCACAAGTTCTTACCAAATTTGTCTACGGTATTACACCCGCTGAACACCCTACTGCAAACAGGGGTACCATGGAAGTGGGATGACGAACGTAGACGGGCTTTCCAGAAGTGTAAAGAATTGATCACATCAAAAGAGGTGTTGGCCCATTTCAACCCAGCACTACCAATTCGTTTGGCATGTGATGCATCACCCTACGGCATTGGAGTGGTGCTGTTGCACAAATTCCCAGACGGGCTGGAGAGGCCAGTAGCCTTTGTGTCTCGGTCACTAACCTCAGCCGAGCGCAACTACGCCCAGATTGACAGGGAGGCCCTCAACCTAGTATGGGGAGTAAAAAAATTCAACCTTGCTGACTGACCACCAACCACTTGTCTCCATCTTTAATCCTAAGAAGGGCGTGCCAGTAATGACTGCACAGCGGTTACCAAGATGGTCCCTGTTTCTAGGGGCGAATCAATATGAAATAGAATATAAAGGCACGAGACAGCATGGGAACGCTGATGGGCTATCGTGCCTGCCACTGCCTACTGTGGAGGAAGCACCAGCAGTGGACCCTATCGAGATATTTTATTCATCGATAATTGAACGATTGCCAGTAACAAACGCGGATATAGAGAAGGAGACCCGCAATGATCCGACGCTGTCACGGGTATATGAATTGACGGTGAGGGGATGGCCAACACATGGCGACTCACTGTTGCCAGCATTCTCATCCAGAAGAGAACAGCTGTCAGTATGCCAGGGGACAGTGATGTGTGGATCCAGAGTGGTGATTCCACCCAAGTTAAGGGAGAGAGTGCTAAATGAGCTACATGAAGGTCATCTGGGGGGAGTGAAAATGAAAAGCCTAGCTAGGGCTTATGTGTGGTGGCCGGGAATCGATCAACAAATCGAAGACCTAACTAAGAGCTGCTTAGGATGCCAGAAGGTCCAAAATGCACCACCACATGCCCCTCTACACCCATGGGAGTGGCCCTCCTCTCCATGGCAACGGGTGCATATTGATTTTGCTGGTCCATTCATGGACTCAATGTTCTTAATAGCAGTGGATGCTCATTCGAAGTGGCCTGAGGTGATAAAGATGTCTTCAACCACTACAGAGAAAACGATTGCAGTCCTACGGACCATATTTGCCAGAAACGGGTTGCCAGAGCAGATCTGCTCTGATAATGGACCACAGTTTGTGTCCGACGAGTTCCAAAAATTCATGAAAAGGAATGGGGTAAGGCATTACACATCCGCCCCGTATCATCCAGCCACCAATGGATTGGCTGAGAGGTTCGTACAAACCTTTAAGAAGGCGATAAAGGCCATGTGCGACGATGAAATTCCACTACAGCATAAGATAGACAATTTCTTATTAGCCTACCGAAACGCGACACATGCAGTTACCAACCAGACCCCGGCCATGATGTTCTTTAACCGAAGGTTGAGATCTCGTCTGGACTTGCTCAGACCAAATGTGCGAAGAAATGTTGAGGACAAACAATTCCAGCACATCAACGAGAAGCCGACAAGGAGCTTCAATGTAGGGCAACCAGTCTTGGCCCGTGACTATCGAACAGAGAAATGGCAACCCGGAACGATATGTACAAGGCAGGGGCCATTAATGTACACAGTGGATGTCGGGGAGAACATTGTGAGACACCACGTCGATCAGATCTTAGCGTCACAGGAATGCGTCAACCGCATGTCTCGAGTACCTGGGGATGAACCCGACATACCGGTAGCATCTACTTCAGACCCCGTAGCAGTGGAACCCGATGAAAGGGGGTCAGAATCGCCTCTGCACCAAGAACAAGAACCTCCGGAAAGGCGCTATCCCGAAAGGGTCAGGAAGCCGCCCCAAAGACTGAATCTATAAATGGACTTTTGTTATTGAATGTACATGTAAAAATGTAATTGTTATTTGAATATTAAGGGGATATTATTAATCTAAAAAGGGAGGAATTGTAGTGTATGTGCTTTAAGTCAGAACTACTTTTTACAGCTCCTGTATACTGTAGTACCGGCAGTGACCACACCGGTATATAAGCTGTGCGCATGCCTCTGTACCCCAGTCTAGAGATTACCCTCCTCCAGTAAAGACCTGTTATTTGTTTATGTACAGCATCCGTGTAATTATTTATCCACTGAACCACGGATCTAACAAGGTTGTTTCCCCTGGCTGGAGAGTCTAGAACCAGGGGTCACAGTCTCAGGATAAGGGGTCGGCCATTTAAGACTGAGATGAGGAATTTCTTCACTCAGAGAGTGGTGAATCTTTGGAATTCTCTGCCCCAGAGGGCTGTGGAGGCTCAGTCGTTGAGTATATTCAAGGCTGAGATCGATAGATTTTTGGACTCTAGGGGAATCAAGGGATATGGGGATTGGGCGGGAAAGTGGAGTTGAGGTAGAAGATCAGCCATGATCTTATTGAATGGCGAAGCAGGCTGGAAGGGCCGTATGGCCGACTCCTGCTCCTATTTCTCATGTTCTTATGTTCTTAAAACCTTGGAATCGTTTAAGAAATAATTGGATACCATAATTAGGTGACTTTAGGGTCTTTCTAGCTGGATGAATTAAGATGCTTCAAAAGGCCCTTCTCATGTATAATTATCTTGTAATTCACTGTGAGCTTTTCCCTAAGTGAAGGAAAGAGAGAAACACGGGGACCAGAAGGGAAAAAAAAGGATAAACCGCAATAATTAGTCGGCTGAGAGGGCAGGCAGGCAACGTGTTTCTGTTGATGGGGGTTTCATTTCCTCCCTGCTTCGGTGGAAAACGCAAAAGAAAGCGATGTGGATTGACGTCCTTAGATTTTGTTTTCTCTGCCATTCTGTGGGGAAGTGTCAGATTTTTCCAGTGATACGGCTGAAATTGAGAATTGGCCCATTAGAGGAACCATGATTGCCAACATCAGTACATAAATTTGCTTTTTTGTTTCAAAGGCAGAATTACATTCAGTCATGGGCAACGCAGATTTTCTGTATGTGTGATTTATCTTTTAATATCAGCTTCAAAGTTTACTTATCTGGATGATGAATCATGGCACTTATAAGATCACAAGGCATGTTATGCTGATGATGCATTGACTATGCTTATTTCACATTGTAACTTGAAATTTAATCTCTGATTTGTCTTGCTTCATCAGTTCCCTATCCTTGCATCTCCGTCCCTGATCCAAGCCAGTTTTAACCTTTTTTATCTAAGTGCAAAGAAGGTACTAATCTAAATGAACTGGACCGTGCTTCTAATTGAACAGAAACTAGAATTTCCAGTTCATTTGTACTAAAGGGAAGGTTAAGTGAGTGTTTGCTGCATTCTCACTTGAAGGGAAGTTATTGTGCATTGTGGGGGGAAGGAATTAATTCTTGTGTGGCTGGTTCATGGGGACGTTCCTGCTCTGAAAATTGCATTTGGGAGTTGCTAAAACGGTTTGGAAAAAAAACCTAAAATGGGACTTAAGATGAAAGGAACATTAATTTATATCCCAGATCTGGAGGCATTTTAGTAGACTAATATACCACTATCACAGCAGCCTCTAAATAAGTAATTTCTTCCTCGAAGTCATGAAAAAACAGGTCCTGGGCAAATAAAAGCTCCCTCATTCGTTGCTGAGTTGGGCATGGTTTTAAAAAAAATTGCTGATGGCAAACTGTGAAGGATTAAAAGTTCAGGGGACCTTGGACCTATAGTCCTATGAGCCGGGTTCAATTGGTTGAATTTGAGAAAAGGGTTGTAGCAAAATAATGGGCATGACGGGGCTAATGCTATACAGATGGTTAACGATGTGATGGCTATTGAGGGGACTGAAAGACTAAGTGCAGATGTCACTGCATTTAAAACCCTTTTAATTAAAAAAAAATGCAGTGGGTTACGCACAATGAACTGAGAGTGCGTTCAGCTTCAGCACATCACAACAAAGTCCCCTCTTCCGGTGTCACTCAGGATTTATTGGACCCCCCTACTCTTTAACAATGTGTGCGGCTGACTTTAACAGGCATGTATCTGTAGTTATACTAGAAGGCCTTTGTAAGAAGACAAAGTAACTGTTTTGCCTATTACAGTCTATTTAGAAAGTGTCCCTTTTTTTTTACAGTTAATTGTACTTTTAACAATTTTTCCTCTCGAATTTGTTGAACTTTTTAATTATAACGAGTACTGCAAACCTTATTTAAATTTTTCTCATTGGCAAATAGAAAAAAAATAACATTAAAATAAAATGTGGATAACTTGTAAATTAGTTCACTGAATTTTTGACATGAAAATTCATTTGATGCCTATTTTTCATTATCGCCCAAAAGGAACTATTTTCTTGGGGTGGGGTGGGAGGAGGAGAGGGGAGTGGTGTTGGATAAGAGATGCAGAGATACTTGAAATACAAATGCTTAAAATATGCAATCCTTTAGTACAAGTAACAAGTTATTTGCTATTTTGGTTAAAATGATTTCCAACAGTAGTGTGTTTCTCTTCGAACTGTGTTTATGAGTCAGTTTGGCATGGAGAATAATTCTGACTGTTGGGCCGTAGTAAGAACTTGATCGTATATGTGAGGGGCAACTAAAGGAGTGGATGACTGCTATCAGTCCATATAATAAAAACAGAAAATGCTGGAGATATTCAACAGGTCAGGCAGCATCTGTGGAGAGAGAAACAGAGTTAATGTTTCAGCTCGATGACCTTTCGTCAGGTGTCGATTAATTGTGAAATTAAGTGATTAAAAATAAGGGAGATGAAATCATTTTTAAATGATCGCAACCCCAAGAGAATGGATCAAGGAACAGCAATTAAAATTTCATTCAGGGGCTGTGGGACAAAACTGGCATTTATTACCCATCCCTAATTGCCCTTGAGATGATGGTGAGCCACCTTGTTGAACCGCTGTAGTCTTTGTAGCGGTTTGTTACAATTGAGTGGCTTGCTAGGCCATTTCAGAGGGCAGTTAAGAGTCAAACACATTGCTGTAGGTCTGGAGATAGGCCAGACCAGGTAAGGTTTCCTTCCCTAAAGAACATTAGTGAACCAGATGGGTTTTTACAACAATCCGGTAGTCGCCATTACAGATTTACTTAATTAACAGCTGCTGTGGTGGGATTTGAACTCGCGTCTCCAGATCATTAGTCCAGGCCTTTGGATTACTAATCCAATAACATAACCACTATGCTACTGTACAGCTGTCGCACACTGTATAAAACCAACAAGTCATAATTGCACATGCTTAAAAATGCATGTACAAAATGGAACAAAACAAGAGGATAGGCCTACTTAGAGAGAATGATAGAAACTGTGAGACAGACAGAATAGAGGAGCCAAGAGTCAAGGAGAGAGTTACCCAGAGGGAGAGAGTCAGAAACCAAAATAACAACAGAAAATGCTGGAAATACTCAGCAGGCCAGGCAGCATCCGTGGAGAGAGAAACAGAGTTAATGTTTCAGAGTTCTGATGAAGGGTCCTGTTGTGTATGTACCTTTAAGAGAATAACTGGTCTCAGGCTGCAGTACCGGCAGTGACCACCCCTGTATAAAAGGCGCTAGAGAGCCTCTGTTTGTTAGTTTCGCTATTGACTTCCACCAGTAAAGACTTGTTTGTTTTCACTCCTGCTGGTCCGTGTCTCAATCATTCACGGACTTAACACTGGCGACGAATAAGAAACGAACTTACCTGCAACTCGGCAGCACCTCAGACGACGTTGTTGAAGGTCGGAGCCAGAAGAAAGAAAAAAAAAATAGAGTCCAAAGAAACTCGGGAAACGGGCGTCGACCGTCAATCATCGGTTTGAAAACTTGCAGGAGAGACTGTTCAGAGCCAGGCTGGGTTCCTCGGTCTGTGGTTTCCCAGCTAATCGGGCTGGTGGCAGGTAGTGCTCTGATCCTTCCTGGGCTGCGGCGGGCTGAAGCTCGATCGGGTGGCTTTTCAACGGGGCCGGGCAGCGAGTCGGGAAGCAAAGAGAGAGAGAGAGGGTGGAGCACACAGGGCGCGGCCGGTGCTTCGAAGCCAGGCAGCGTTCGGACCTAAGAAGAGGGAGGGAAGTGTCCCAGAGGGTCCGCTCCACGACGGGAAAATAATAAAAGAAAAAGAATCAATATTTAACGCGCAAGAAACCGTGGAAAGCAGCGCTAACAACAGCGGGGAAGAAGGCAAAGCGCGGGAGGCGCCATTTTGTTAAATCGGGGAAGAAGGCAAAGCGCGGGAGGCGCCATTTTAGATTTGCAAGATGCCGAAGACTGGCTGTATCACTGCTTTTGATAATACATTAGAGGACTGGACCACGTATGTGGAAAGAGTCGAGATATATTTCGAGGCTAACGAAATAGCGGAGGGGAAAAAGGCATCGATATTGCTAAACTTAATGGGCGCTAGAACGTACGGCCTATTGCGGGACCTGATTACTCCAGCCAAACCGAAGGCGAAGAGCTTTAACAAAATTGTTGCTGTTCTACAGGAACACTTAAACCCTGCACCGCTGTTGATAGCAGAAAGATTTAAATTCCACAGGAGAACTCAGCACAAAGATGAGAGCAATGCTGAGTATCTTACGGAACTACGCAAGCTATCAAAGCACTGCCAGTTCGGAGCAGGACTGGCAGATACCCTACGGGACAAATTTGTCTGTGGACTCCTGAGTGAAGGAACACAGAAGAAGTTACTCTCAGAAAAAGAGCTGACGCTAGATAAGGCTTTCAGCGTGGCAGTATCGTATGAAGCAGCAGCCAGGGGAGCTGCAGAAATTCAACAAAAACCACAGGAATACGGCACCCACGAAATGACACGGGGATTTGCAAAATGTTATCGCTGCGGCAGAACTAACCATGACCAGAAGGACTGCTGGTCCAAAGACAAAATATGCAGACAATGCGGGAAGATTGGACACATTGCATGAGTTTGCAGGTCTGGGAAGAAGACCAGCGACAACAAAAAGGCTACTAAGGAACCGTACAAGAAAGTACAAAAGATGACGGACAGTAGTTCCGAAGATCAGATGAGCGATAGTGAATCCGGAAACAGGAGACTAAGCTGTCTTAAACTTCACAATGTAATCGCAAAAGAGGATCACCGAACCATTTGGGTCACCCTCACGATAGCAGGGTCCCAAGTTAAAATGGAATTGGATACAGGATCAGCGCTAACCGTCATGAATTGACGAGACTACGAGCGGCTATTTTCACACATACCCTTGAGAGAGACATCCATCGTCTTGACGACGTATACGGGGCAAAAAGTATACCCCAGAGGAAAAATAAGGGTGCCTGTCGAATACAATGGCAAGAAAATACGGAAATTGTATCTCTACATACTGCCAAATGGTGGACCACCGTTATTGGGACGGGAATGGATCAGGAAGATAAACTTAGATTGGCATTCCATTCATGCAATGACGGTGGACGGTAAAAAAGATGAAGACGTCACTCCTGGACGATTGTCAACAATCTTAGCTAACGCCAAAGAGGTATTTCAACAAGAACTTGGCACGCTTAAAGGCGTAACCGCCTCGATAAAAATAGAAGAGAATGCAGCTCCCAAGTTTTTCAAAGCAAGACCGGTACCATATGCAATTCGCACAGCCGTCGAGGCAGAGCTGGAGAATCTGGAGAAGGCGGGCGCGTTGTCTAAGGTCGACTGGAGCGAGTGGGCGACACCCATCGTTCCTGTCATGAAGAAAACGTTAAGCAATAAGCCCGGAGAGCCAAGGAAGATTCGCATCTGTGGAGATTTCAAGGTGACGGTGAACCCTGTCCTTCGCACAGTACAATATCCTCTTCCAAGGATAGAAGACATCTTCGCCTCACTGTCTGGAGGGAAGCGTTTTACAAAAATTGACCTAGCACAAGCATATTTGCAGATGGAGGTTGAAGAGTCCTCTAGGAAGTATCTCACGATAAACACTCACAAAGGTCTTTACCAATATCATCGATTGGTATTCGGAGTAGCATCAGCTCCGGCGATATGGCAAAGAGCGATGGAACAAGTCCTGCAAGGGATTCCGGGGACTCAGTGTTACTTGGACGACATCCTTGTAACAGGTGAAGATGACAGTGAACACCTTAACAACCTAGAACAGGTGCTCACTAGACTACGGGAACATGGGCTGCGAGCCAACAGCCCCAAGTGCGAATTTTTAAAGAAACAGATATCGTATTGTGGCCACGTAATTGATGAAGAGGGGTTACATAAGTCCCCTGACAAAATCGAAGCGGTTGTTAAGGCCCCAGCGCCTGAAAATGTGTCGCAACTGAGGTCATTCCTCGGGTTGGTGAATTACTATCATAAGTTTTTGCCGAATTTGTCGACAATTTTGCACCCACTGAACGCCCTGCTACGAACGGGGGTAGCATGGAAATGGAGCGATGATTGTAAGCGTGCTTTTCAGAAGAGTAAGGACTTAATCACTTCAAGGGAAGTATTGGCTCACTACAACCCAGCACTGCCAATCAGGCTGGCGTGTGATGCGTCTCCCTACGGCATTGGGGCGGTACTGTCACATAAATTCCTTGATGGTTTAGAGAGGCCGATAGCTTTTGCGTCACGCTCGTTAACTTCTGCCGAGCGTAACTACGCCCAGATTGACAGAGAGGCCCTCAGCCTAGTGTGGGGGGTGAAGAAGTTCAATCACTATCTGCACGGTCAAAAATTTACTCTACTAACCAATCATCAACCTCTTGTCTCTATTTTCAACCCTCAGAAGGGCGTACCGATAATGACGGCACAACGGCTGCAGAGATGGTCCCTTTTCCTAGGGGCACACCAATATGACATCGAGTACAAAGGAACTAAACAGCATGGAAATGCTGATGGATTGTCACGCCTACCGTTGCCGACGGTGGAAGAAGACGACCTTGCAGTGGATCCAATGGAGTTATTCCACTCGACCATAGTCGAATGTCTCCCTGTGACGAATGCAAACATAGAAAAGGAAACACGGAATGACCCGACACTATCACGGGTCTATGATTTAACGGTGAAGGGATGGCCAGCACATGGCAAACCACTGCTGCCAGCATTCTCGCCGAGAAGGGAACAGCTGTCAGTGTGCAGAGGAACCTTGATGTGTGAATCCAGAGTAGTAATTCCACCTAAGTTGACGGATAGAGTGCTCAATGAGCTTCATGAGGGTCATCTGGGTGGGGTAAAAATGAAGAACTTAGCCAGAGCGTTTGTGTGGTGGCCGGGAATTGATAGAGAAATCGAAGAGATGACCAAGAGCTGTGCAGGATGCCAGAAGGTCCAAAACGCCCCACCACAAGCTCCTCTGCATCCATGGGAGTGGCCCTCATCTCCATGGCAAAGGGTGCACATTGATTTTGCTGGTCCCTTCATGGACTCGATGTTTTTAATTGCGGTGGATGCACATTCAAAGTGGCCAGAGGTAATAAAAATGTCCTCAACCACCACGGAAAAAACGAGCACAGTTTTGCGAACCATATTCGCCAGGAATGGGCTGCCTGAACAGATTTGCTCTGACAATGGACCACAGTTTGTGTCTGAAGAGTTCCGGAGGTTCTTAAAGAACAATGGCGTTAAGCATTACACATCTGCCCCATATCATCCAGCCGCTAATGGATTGGCCGAGAGGTTTGTCCAAACATTCAAGAAGGCTATCAAGGCAATGTGTAATGAAGATATACTCCTACAACACAAGGTGGACAACTTCTTGTTTGCCTACCGGAATGCGACACATGCGGTTACCAACCAAACTCCAGCCATGATGTTCTTCAATCGAAGACTACGATGCCGCTTGGATTTGGTTAAGCCAAACGTCTGAAGAGATGTGGAGAACAGGCAGTTTCAGAATATGAATGAAAGGCCGACCAGGAGTTTTAAGATAGGTCAACCAGTTTTGGCCCGGGACTACCGCACTGAGAAATGGCAGCCAGGAACGATTTGTACACGGCAAGGACCTCTCATGTATACTGTGGACGTTGGAGAGAGCATTGTAAGACGCCATGCTGACCAGATTCTAGAGTCACTGGAAAACGTCAACTCCACACCACGATCTGATACACCTGGCAATGAAATCGACGTACCAATTGCAGCTACCGCAGAATCGGTGATATTGGAAGCAGATGAACCAAACAACGACATTGATCTCGACTCAACATTGCCAGAAGAACCTGATACCCGAAAGAGGCGTTATCCAGACAGAATCAGGAAGCCTCCTCAAAGACTGAACTTATAATTGCTTAAACTTAACCAATGTATCTAGCAACCGTAATTGTGATTGTAATTAGTTATCATTTAGTTGTTCAATGAATGTTATGTACTGTTTATCTAAAAGGGGAGGAATTGTTGTGTATGTACCTTTAAGAGAATAACTGGTCTCAGACTGCAGTACCGTCAGTGACCACCCCTGTATAAAAGGCGCTAGAGAGCCTCTGTTTGTTAGTTTCGCTATTGACTTCCACCAGTAAAGACTTGTTTGAGACACGGACCAGCAGGAGTGAAAACAATCATTCACGGACTTAACAGGTCCCAGACCTGAAACGTTAACTCTGTTTCTCTCTCCATGGATGCTGCCTGGCCTGCTGAGTATTTCCAGCATTTTCTGTTGTTATTTCAGATTTCCAGCATCCGCAATATTTTGCTATTATACGAGTCAGAAACCAATCCAGTTTTAATTGGCAGCATGTTTTAAAATGTCCATGATCTGCCTCTTGGCCCTCCTGACATTGAATATTAAATTTTTAGCAGTTGGAGTACGCACTGCATTGCTTCAAAACCTCTTCCCCAGTCCTGCTGGAATTCCATGAAACCTCTCCTCGGACCACGCCCCCCCATTCCCACATTGTAGGGCTGCCTCCAGACCTTGAGACCTCCTTCTCCCTTTCTGCCAGAATCCAGGAATCATCATTCAGTGATCCAATGATCATCGAACCTCCCTCTTTAGTGTTCCCAAGACCCCCCCCCCCAATCCCAGTGCGCCGAACCCTAGGAATGCATAAAAGGAAGTTGTCACCATTAGCACACTAACTTAGAAGGTGCCTGGGATCTTTTCGTAGTCAGAGTCGAGTTGAGAGGTGTAGAAGGTTCTAAGCTCAATGTTGGCCATCTAATGGACCAAGATTCACAGGTGCAGTAAAATGGAAGAACGTTGCTCATAGATTGTGGGTTTCTATTTAAGCAGTGGCCTTCCTGGAACCCCAAGCACCAATGTAAAAGTGCCAGTGACTGCTAAGAGCTGTGCCAAACTGCCTTAGATGATTGTAAGAAGTCACACAACACCAGGTTATAGTCCAACAGTTTTATTTGAAATCACAAGCTTTCGGAGCGCTGCTCCTTCGTCAGGTGAAGTGAAGAGATGCATAAAGACACAGCTTATATAGTCAGAGAATAATGCCAGATGATTACAGGTAATCTTTCTAACTGCCATTTATCACACCTCGGCAGAGAGATAATCACAGCAATCAAAGGTGTGAATGGTGTCCAAACAGGTCAGTCAGGAAAACATTACATCAAAGAACAATGAGGTGGGGTCACAAGGGGTCAAATGTTGCAGAAGCTGGGGTCTGTATGAAAAACAAAAAACAGGCAAAAAAACTTTTTTTTGCTGGAAATCACAGCAGGTCCGGCCGCATCTGTGCAGAGAGAACAAGCCAATGACGACTCGAGTCTGGATGACCCTACGTCAGGTGGGGTTACATGTAGCGTGACATGAACCCAAGATCCCGGTTGAGGCCGTCCTCATGAGTGCGGAACTTGGCTATCAGTTTCTGCTCTACGATTTTGCGTTGTCATGTGTCTCGAAGGCCACCTTGGAGAATGCTTACCCGAAGATCGGAGGCTGAATGTCCTTGACTGCTGAAGTGTTCCCCGACTGGGGAAAGACGCCCTCGTAAGAACGGGATATGACGCTCGACTCGTTGATCGACAGTTCCGACGGGCCACAGCAAAAAATCGCATAGACCTCCTCAGAAGACAAACATGGGACACAACCAAAGAGTACCCTTCGTCGTCCAGTACTTCCCCGGAGCAGAGAAACTACGCCATGTTCTTCGCAGCCTTTAACATGTCATCGATGATGATGAACACCTCGCTAAGGCCATCCCCATGCCTCCACTACTCGCCTTCAAACAGCCGCCTAACCTCAAACAGACCATCGTTCGCAGCAAATTACCCAGCTTTCAGGAGAACAGCGACCACGACACCACACAACCCTGCCACGGCAACCTCTGCAAGACATGCCAGATCATCAACACAGATACCATCATCACACGTGAGGACACCACCCACCAGGTACATGGTACATACTCATGTGACTCGGCCAACGTTGTCTACCTCATACATTGCAAGAAAGGATGCCCCGGAGCATGGTACATCGGCGAGACCATGCAGACACTGCGACAACGGATGAACGGACACTGCGCAACAATCGCCAGGCAGGAGTGTTCCCTCCCAGTCGGGGAACACTTCAGCAATCAAGGACATTCAGCCTCCGATCTTCGGGTAAGCATTCTCCAAGGCGGCCTTCGAGACACACGACAACGCAAAATCGTCGAGCAGAAACTGATAGCCAAGTTCCGCACTCATGAGGACGGCCTCAACCGGGATCTTGGGTTCATGTCACGCTACATGTAACCCCACCTGACATAGGGTCATCCAGACTTGAGTCATCATTGGCTTGTTCTCTCTACACAGATGCGGCCGGACCTGCTGTGATTTCCAGCAAAAAAAAGTTTTTTTTGTCTGTTTTTTGTTTTTCATACAGACCCCAGCATCTGCAACATTTGACCCCTTGTGACCCCACCTCATTGTTCTTTGATGTAATGTTTTCCTGACTGACCTGTTTGGACACCATTCACACCTTTGATTGCTGTGATTATCTCTCTGCCGAGGTGTGATAAATGGCAGTTAGAAAGATTACCTGTAATCACCTGCATTATTCTGACTATATAAGCTGTGTCTTTATGCATCTCTTCACTTCACCTGACGAAGGAGCAGTGTTCCGAAAGCTTGTGATTTCAAATAAAACTGTTGGACTATAACCTGGTGTTGTGTGACTTCTTACATTTGTCCGCCCCAGTCCAACACCGGCATCTCCACGCCTTAGATGATGTCTCTCCAGTTCTTAATTTTGTATCAGGAATGTCCAGTCTTTGGTGTCTCTCTCCAGATGGCCGACATCTGAAAAATCAAGGTCACATCCGCCCTGTTTATACGGCAAAGCAGATTCAGCAATACTGGCATAACCGGTGTGTACTGGGCCATGTTTGCAACTTTATTGTTGGAGCATGGCCTGTACAGGCCAGTGATGTCAAACATGTAGCCTTTCCAGGACCAGATCCAAATGGTAGATTCAGCAGCAAGTGCCACTGCGGGCAACATTTTACCTGCTCCACTTAGAGTGAAATAACCTCCTGAGGAGGGGTTTGATGTCTTTGATGGCACTGCTGCTGCATAGTTTATGCTGTGAAAGTGCTTCCTGTAAGATAAATGGGGTATAAAATGAATTACAGAGCAGCTTATTGCAAATTTACATTTGTGAATTATCTTGTTCTTTTTTTGCGCAGGTAAGAAATAATCCCTGAAAGGCTTTGCGGACCGCTTTTATATTTAGCAGTTCCTCAGAAATCCTCCTGTGTGTTAATACAATTTCAAATTGTGTGCAGACCAAGAAGCACGTCCCCATTGCCTGTACAAATTATTTGTGGAGCTTTGCTCTGTGTGCTTAGAACCAGCTGCTGATGTGAGTGCCTTAAGCACTCCTCGTCGGTAATGTAGGCTTGAGATTAAATAAAAGGTTTCATTTAGGATTCCACGACTAATCTGTTAGAGAAGGTGGGAACTTCAGCAACAGCCTAATTGAAGTGCTCCATTTATTTCGGCATTTCTTTGAAGTGAGAGATGTACTCGCTGATCTCTGGGGCATTTTGAACTCTGAATAAATTCTTCTTCATTTTTTAAAAGTAACAGCAGTGGTGACGAGGGCTCGAGTTTGAGAGATTCTTTAACAGTGAACTTGAGTTCTGATTAAGTGTGTTATTTTTCTTTGATTTTGCACATTAGGGCAGAAATTGTGAGGCTTTGCTGCTGGTGCAATGTCTTGCGACTTGGGGTTGTAGCCCTATTTTCGATCCACGCTCTGGTCTAATGAAGATGTGCACTGGCAACAGAGCTTTGCATTTTCTGCCTTATATTCTAGTCTTCGTTACCTCAGCAAGTGAACTGTAAATGTTTTTATAATTGGGAAACCTGACTGAAGGACCAAGGCATTATAGGGTGGGACATGACCAAGATTGAAAAATAATACAAGATAGAAGACAAAGGTAATCAGAAAGTAGTGATTAGATGACGCCAAGATTGCGTCTTAAAACTGTGGGCTGGGATCAGATTGTACAGTTTGGGGCTGACGTGCACTGTGCCAAAGAATGGTAGGTTCAAGCTTGTTGTTTCCCAACGGTGTATTACTGGTTTCGACCCAAAACGTCAACTCTGTTTCTCTCTCCACGGATGTTGCCTGGCCTGCTGAGTTTTTCCAGCATTTTCTGTTATTATGGTGAATTACTGATGTTGCTGCAACTGAGCAGCTGAGGTACTTGCTGATCAGAGGTTAGGCACTTTCCCACAGGAAAGGAGAAGAAAATCAAGGGATTGAGTTAGTCTTGGTCATTCTTGTGAAGTAAAAATAGAACGTGATGGAAAGACCTGAGTTGTTCATTCAACATCTGAAAGAGAAAAGACAGATGAACATTTTGCGTGAGGCTCTTCTTCAGTACTGGTTTCTGATCCCGACCTGTGCATTTTCAGAATTTCCTGTTTTTATTTCAGATACACAGCCAGCATTCATGGGGTTTTATTCCCATCGCTCTCATGCCTATGGCTGGATCAAAATCGTTGGGAACAGGTCATATCCCACCCTCTCTTCAGGGTCGTGGTGCATTCCATTGAGAGTCTCTTAAAACCTTGAATACACACTCAGAATTGTTTAATTCTTAAATATTTGTCCAGATATATGATGGAAGATAAATGAGCTTCGCCGTGTGGCCGGCCTCCCACAACACAACAGAACAGAAAACATTGGTCGATCTATCTTCTCTTTCTGTAGAAACTAAAAGTTCCCATCCCCCACCCACCTTTCGCCAGTGATGCATCATCGTGATTATAAAGAGTGATGGCACAATCTGATGTATTCCCCTTTAATTTTTTTTTTGGGCTATGCTGTAATTTTTGATATACTGTGCTTTTAATGATTTTTGTGCTAAATGGCTAGCCGAAGACAATGTAGTTAATAAAACGGTATTTTAAAGTTGTCTGTGACGTAATTACTGCAGATTTATGGAGGAATTATTAGCCGCTGAGTACAAGGAAATTGTATGTTAAGAATATGTTATATTACTTTGGAGTTGTGAAATTAACGGGGATGGAGCCCTCTCGTAATTTGCATGCCATTATGATTTATTGATATGTTCACTTCTGAAATATTGCCAACTAATCTGTAGGCACTTTCATATTATAAAACTGCAGCCAATGGCATTGCATGGTTCCCTTGCCATCAGCTGCACTTATAGAAATATAAAACTGATTTAGCAGCAGCAAAGACTCACTTTCCTGGCAGGTCTTGTAAACCGCTACCAGATTCCTCGATTTTTTTTTTGTTGATCTGGCTGCAGAGACTGGCTCTGGGTGAAAATGCAAATTGGGAAGCCGGTATTGTCACTGTTCTTTCAATGCCTTCATGGATAAAGGCACAGCCTACTAAGAGGATAAGCTGCGTAGACCGGCAAGATCCCAGGATCAATCCCAGTCCGTGCTGAGTTAGTTGATATCAGCTGAGCCACAGTTGGAACAGTGCAGTTGGTCTCTTTGCCCCTGGCCTAGGGAGGGGAAAAGTGAATTAGGCTCCAGCTCTTGATTAATATCCAGTGACCTTTCCTAGACGTGTGTGAACACATGAAGTGAAGGGAGTTGGGTGAGGTATCTGTGGAACTGTAATGCAGGAAGAGGTTGAATTTCCCCCTTCAAGGGTAATGTACCACATCGCCTTGTGATTGCTTCTACACTGGCATTGCAAGAGGCCTGGAGGTGCAGGTCAGCTGATTGTTCTGTCTAGTTTAAACTGGTGATTGACATCCAGTGAAGCCCTAAATAGGGGCAAGAGGAGACAGACAATAGATTGTATCCAGCTTGCAACTGACCAAAGGAGCAATGGACTACGTTGGAGCCCCAGTGTGCAGCATCACAGAGTGGTAGGAAGTGAATTTCTGCCCACAATTCCTATTGCATGGAATTAATTAACCTTGGCAACAACTTGAATTTATATAGCACCTTTAACGTAGGCACTTCACAGGAACGTTACCAGACAAAATGTGACACCAAGCCATGGAAGGCGATATTAGGACAACTTGGTCAAAGTGATTTAAGGAGAGTTTTAAAGGAGGACAGAGGCGGAGAGATTTAGGAAGGAAATTCCAGCATTTTGGGCCTAGACAGTTGAAGGCATTGAGGGACGAAGGAAATTGGGGATGCACAAGGGGGCAGAATTGAAGGAACACAGATCTCGGAGGGTTGTAGGGCTGGAGGAGGTTCCAGAGATGGGGGGTGGTGCGGGGAGGGAAGGGAAAGGTGAGGCCAAGGATGGATTTGAACACAAGGAAAATAATTTTAAACTTAAGGCTTTGCTGGACCGGGAGCAAATGTAGGTGAGTGAGCAGAGGGGTGATGGGTGAACGGGACTTTGTTCGAGTCACGATACGGGCAGCAGAGCTTTGGATGAGCGGAAGTTTATGTCGGGTGGTAGAGCGGAGGCTGGCCAGGAGAGCATTGGAATAGTTGAGTCTGGAGGTAACAAAAGCATGGATGACTGTTTCAGTGGCAGATGGGCTGAGGCAGGGGCATGACAGGTGATATGCAGGTGGAAGTAGGTGGTCTTGGTGATGGAGAGGATATGTGGTCGGAAGCTCGGGGTCAAGTCGGATGCCGAAGTTGCAAACAGTCTGGTTCAGTCTCGAGCAGTGGCCAGGGAGGGGAATATAATCAGTGGCTAGGGAATGGAGTTTGTGCCGGGGGCCAAAGACGATGGCTCTGGTCTTCTCAATATTTAAATGAAGGAAATTTCTGCTCATCCAATACTGGATATCGGACAAGCAGCGTGTCAAATAATGGGACTGTGGAGGGGCTGAGAGAGTTGATGGTGAGGCAGAGCTGGGTGTCGTCAGCATACATGTGGAATACATTAGGGGAAAAGTTCAGTTGCTTTGCGCCTCCCGTTAGCGCCCTAAGAGGGCGCTAATGGGGCGCAAAGCATCTAGCGCCCGGGTGCGGTGGTGTTTGCGGCGCTAGCAAAATTGACCAGACATTTTGTGGCGGCGCTAAACACTACCACCACGATCCCCTGCGCTCGCAGATCGTGACGCCAGTCGAGCGTGCAGCGCCCCGGACCGGATATTGAGTGGTTCCCCCCTGCCTTACCGCCTGCCACTAGCAACGACAGGTTGAGGGGAGCGTTTTGCAGTCAAGAAGGGACTGGGGGAGCGCTATTTAAAGGCGGCCGCTTCCTGCCTTTTTTTGTCGGTGACATTTTTGCGCCACGCATTCTGAGAGAGAGACTTCTGGAGAGATTCAACGCTGTGTGAAGGAGTTTTGGGTACTGAGCAGCACTTTGCAGGTTCATTTTGATTTGACCTTCCTTGCATCGATTTAGAAGAGACTATGGGGGCTGCACCCTGAGCTCTTCCCCTGGGCCTCTCCATTGTTCTTTCCAGCAGATTTGATGTACAGGTCTCTCCAGACCGAGATTCAAGGCTGCAATGAGCAGGGTGTGGATGGACAGCAAGATCGACCCTCCCCTTTAAGAACTGGCCGGCGCCAGTGTGTCTGTGTTCCATTGCTGACTGACATCACATGAGCTTCGCCACTGCTCTGAGGTAGCGCCTCACTCCTCGGCATTCGCGCCTTAAGAGAGGTGTGTAGCGCCTGATTTAGTGCTCCAATCACCTCCAGGGGCGATAGAAGCCAAGTTTGCAGTTGGCGGCGATAATTAGCGCCAGGTGCTAAACTTTGCGCCCGGCCGATAATTGCACCCCAAACGGGGCGACACCGAATTTCTCCTCCATTGTGTTTTCAGATGATGTCACTAAAGGCCAGTGTGTAGATGAGAAATAGGAGGGGCCAAGGTTGATCTTTGGGGGACCCAGAGGTAACGGTGCAGGAGCCTTTGCTAGGAGATTCCCTGGCTATGACTGGATGGATGATAAACCAGGTGAGAGCAGCTGGACAACGGAAGAGCGGCGTTGGAGGAGGATGGTGTAGTCAACCATATCAAAGGTTCCAGACAGATCGAGAAGGATGAGGAGGGACAGTGCACCACAGTCACAGAGTATGTCATCTAGGACTTTGATAAGGGCCGCTTCAGCAATGTGGCAGGGGCGGAAACCTGATTGGAAAGTTTTAAACATGGAGTTGTGGGAGAGATGGGTACAGATTTGCGAGGCGACAATACGTTCAAGAACTTTGGAGAGGAAAGGGAGGCTGGAGATGGGACGGTAGCTTGCTAGGACAGAGAAGTCAGTGGATTGTTTGAGGAGTGGGGGTGATTATGGTAGATTTGAAAGTTCAAAATGCAGTTGTGGGGAGGTGCTGAGTAGAGGCCAGATGTTTCTTACAGGCAAAGTAGAAGAATCAACAACAATAACTTGCATCGATATCGCGCCTTTTATGCAGTAAAACGTTCCAAGTTGCTTCATTTTAGTGGAGGAGTCACCTCATTTTACTCTCGCACACTTCACAAACCCTGGTCATAGAGCGTTGTTGGCAGAGCCTGGGAGCAGGTCTCATTATCTTCTGGCCAAGGGAGGTTGTGTGGTATCGGGAGACTTTGGAGAAAAATATAATTCACAAAGTTAAGTTACTAGTGATGGCAGTAAGCACTGAGTCTTTATTTTTTAAATTTTATTTTGAAGAGAACAAGGAAATTTTCACATTTGTATGTACAAGGAAAAAAAGTCAGCATGTTTCAGTCTGAACACACACTTAACATTGAAATTTCAAGGCACCTACAAAAAGAGGCCAAAGGGCTTCACAATGCACTTTGGTTTTGTCTTCTGAAAATCCTTATTTCGGTGTAGTAATTCTCATGATCAAAAACACAGCAAGCCAACCCTAAACAATGCAACATCTAGAGAATGAAGAAGGAATGACGATAACTTTTTTTTTATAATGGCTATTGAGCTTAACTAATTAACCTGCTTCCCTTGATTTATTGTCTTGTGTAGAACGTGATTATTCGCATTATACAACAGATGCTAGAGCTGATAATTCATCTTTTTTGGAAGCGAGTGCAGCATATGAAACTCTGTATTTCTTGCAGTTCCAGTATTTGCCCCCCCCCCCCCCCCCCGCCGTGTTCTCTGAAGTTCATTTTCATGTGTTCGCTCCTTGTCCCTCAACCTCCACTCCCAGATTTGAACATTTAGAAAGATGGGTGCAGGCAGAATTCACACTGACTTTTTGACCCTCTGTGATATATAATGCGCAGCACCTCTTAACTAATTTTAGAAAGAAAAAAAAAAATCCCAGGGCAATTCTCTGCCAAGATATACATTTGTCCAGACCAGCCTGAGAGTGGTAAATAGGGCTATGCAACATTATATTGTTTCTGCAGTCAGCTGCCCCTCCCACCGCTTCTTCGTATTCTCACTGGACTGTTCTGCCACTTACGTCCGAGGTATGTCAGCCTGTGCAGCTCATGACCCCAACCAAGAGAATTATTTTATTTGATAAGCAGGGTGCCACATACATTTTTCACAGTACAGTGTACGTCACAGACAAGATTTTGATCTCATTTAAGTGGTTGCTTTAGGATTCTTAAGTAATCGCTTAGTCTGGGATTTACATTAAACGGAGAACATAGCTAGCTATTTCTTTTTTACTGCAATTAAGGAAATGTTAGCGCAAAGAACACTTTGCACATTGGCACCAAATTAATTTTGATGAGCAGCAATAGATTCTGAGTGCGAGATGGTGTGAGTCTGAACAGAGTTTAAACGCAATCATTTTAAATTTGCAACAGCCTACACCTGCGGGAATATGGCAAATTTTAGATGTCAGTACAAATTTCCCTGCAGATGGTGTTCTGGTGACGCTATTATGTATATAAGTCTGGCAGACGGTCAGTAGCCGTTATTGTGCTGAAAATGAGAAGTGAATTGTGGTAATCTTTGGCTGCTCCTAGGCTGCCTCCTTTTGCCAAGTGAAAACCAGATAGGAATTAAAATGGTGGAGGGGAGGGGGGTGCGGGGCAGGTTAGGGGTGGAATCAAGGCTGGCGTTCTGAGATTTGCTTTGCTGATGGTAAAAATTAATCAGAACTTTAATTTTTAAAACGTCATTCTGAGGATGTGGGCGTGGCTGGCGAGGCTGGCATTTATTGCCCATCCCGAGTTGCCCTGAGAAGGTGGTTGTGGGCCACATATTTGCTAGGCCAGAGGCCAGCTGAGAGTCAACCACATTGATGTGGGCCTGGAGTCACACAAAAGTAAGGATGGCGGGTTTCCTTCCCTAAGGGGCATTAGCGAATAAGTTGGGGTTTTTAACGACGATCCAGCAGCTCCACCACGGTCACTTTTACTGATAACCAGTTTTTAATTTCAGATCATTTTTAATTGAATTCAAATTCTCAAACTGCTATGGTGGGATTAGAACTTGTGTCTGGATTATTAGTCCAGTTATTTAACCACTACACTTCCACACCCTTACGACCTCCATTA
Source organism: Somniosus microcephalus (assembly GCF_052327205.1). Lineage (NCBI taxonomy): Eukaryota > Metazoa > Chordata > Chondrichthyes > Squaliformes > Somniosidae > Somniosus > Somniosus microcephalus. The sequence goes on along the minus strand of NW_028225180.1, from coordinate 86,029,877 downwards.
TTAATACTTCCACATCATGAGTCACAGAAATATACAGGAAAAAAAATAACCTTTATCTTCGAAATAAAACTGTTGGTGTCTGATTTACCTCCCAGGAATGTCCAGATAATCTGCTCAGAATCTTGACTGTGGTGAAATTAGTAGGTCGCAACCCTCGATTCTCCCTGGTGCTTTTTGGTGCATGCACTGAGATGTTAAATGACATTTAATTATTCTTCATGTTTCTATTTCAAACTAAGTGGCTCCAAAAAATATTCCTTGGAAAGGGAAAAAGACGTTTTCTCATGTAATGTTGCTACCATATGTTGTGAAAGGATAGACATATGCTGGGAAACACCAGTTCAGCTGAGCTTTTGTGGTAGAGTTTACCCACAAATGCTATTGCAGTTATGGCCCCAGCTGTACAAAAATAAATAAGTCTGCTCACCATGGGCACAAGACCATTTGCTCATGTTTCAAGAAATGAAGACCAAAAAATTAATTATTTACAAAATAGAAGGATTGTTATATTTGTGTGAATTATTTCTTGGATTTTTGTGTCACTTCGGGGCTGATGGCCCTGAGTTCATGTGAAGTAGGTTTTATTTATTTCCAAGTAATTGAGAACAAAGTGACATTGTTGTTAGCAAGTGAACTAAGCTGATGGCGGTATGACTGACCTAGTGGGCAATGTGTTTACCCTCTAATTCTTTCACGATACTCTGGCTGACCAGTTGAGGAGATGGGATTCAAGACCTGATGGGAAAAACATCGACATTTTCGTTCACAGGCCAGTAATGCTGCATTATTGCAAAATGCACAAGTGCATTGCCCACCACAGCTGGTCAAAGAGCTAATGCTGCAGTTTGCTTAAGGAGCACATTGAAGAAAAAACATTCAATCTAGAGCTGAAGTAGATTTATAACTGAATAAATACATGCTTTCTTTGGGAGTGGGGAAGGGCTATTGGGGGTGGAGTAGTCAGATGACAGGAGAACACCAGTAAAGGTTGGATTGTGTATTCCTTTAAACTCAACAATCCGGGAAAGACGAGTGAAGGCAACACTTTTGAGAACACCAGTAAATCATAATGGTGAGTGTGTGACATGTTTGTACTACATGAGAAAACCGTGCGTAATTGTGAAATACACCCCGCTGTACACTCTAGATTTTGCCCTTCCAAACCTGATTTGTATTTGAAGAGAGGATTTTAATCTGTATCACATTCGGGTGATGTACTGATGATCACAGATCTCTTGGTGGCGGTGGTGGTTGTAATAATTTGAGGCGATGAACTGAGAATAAGTACATTTACTTGGCCTTAAAAGTTATAATGCATTAGTACCAGTAACCAAATTGAAGAGAATATATTTCGGGTAGGTTAGTCATGATGTTGCATATGGTTTGCAGTAGGTGTTGAATCGACAGGCCAAAACTCAAAGGTGCTGTGCCAGAGTGTGTTTGGACATCGGTTCAGTTCCTGACCTTGCTTGTGCTGCCCGGGGTGGCTGCTAAATAGATGAGAGGGAAGGAAGATTGGAGAGTCCTCCTGCTGTGCAGCACACTTCCTGGCTGCAGGGCATGCTGGGAATTAAATTAGCTGTCCACCTTTTTGAGTGCAAAATTGATGTGTTGCATTGGAGGAACTTAAGAGGAGAGGAGTAAACGTCAAGTTGACTAAATCAAGCACGTGTACACGTTAGTCTAGTTCCGGCCTGTATTGAGACCTGTCGTTTTCCAGTTAGAACTCCTCGTACAAGCAGAGATGTAAAAGAATCCCCCCCCTCAATTTTCTCCCCTTTCCCGATGGGTGACCCTTCTGCTTGGCTAGATGCAGTTGCAACCATGCCAGGTGCCCTTTGCTACCGTCGCTGAGTCTCCGGGTGCCAGCCTGGAGAGGAAGCCTCAGTTGGTAAATTGAGGCACATTGCAGGTGCGCCTCATCGCTTATTTTCTCCCTCTGTGATTGGGCCAGCTTGGGATCTTCTTGCTTTGTATGGCTCATTTAACTCACTGGGACATTGAGGGGGTGTGATATTTATTATCCATTTATTTAACTAACATTGCAGCAAATGCTGTTCATGACATGAGATTTTCAAAATAATTAAGCTGAAGCGTGGATGGGTGAATAATGGATGATTACAGTCCTTGCACCAAAAATGCCTCCGTTCCCTGTTTGTCAGCCAGTAGCATTGTTATAAATCTCATCATCATCAAGAAACTACTCATGAAATAACACTGGACGGCCAGCTGGTGGCGCCGTCCAGGGAGTATAAATACTCGGGCGTGGGCCCAGCTTGCTCAGGGACATTTTGTAAGACAGGAACTAGTGAAGTACAACTAGACCTCCATGTTCTGAAACAAGTTGATTAAAGCCTTGCTTTATACTCGAACCAAGTGCGTAGTGAGTTTTATTACGTCAAGCATAGCATTGAAAGATATTGCCTTCCTTCGTGGTCAATGTTATTGCGCTCACAAGGTCTGGGATGCTCAGGTATTCAAGTAATATTGGTGCAGATCCTCATTCACGCTTGGCTGCTAGGAATGATTTGTAAATCAGACCAGTGGAAGCATCTGGCAGCTTTGCTGTTTGGTGGAGTGATACTGTAAAGATTATTAGTGGCTCATTTTTCTCTCTCGTTTTTCCTGTTTTTGAAAATGGACCACACCACAATGAGGTGTGCTACCAGTTTAAAGCTGTAAATCCACATTCCTCTCAAATAATGGTGCTGAGAATTGGGATCAATATTTTATTTCATATACTACGCCTTGTGCACTGTGCCCAGCATTTTAATTATATTCTGGGAGGCTGACATGTTTTGCATTACATTCTACTTGATTTGTCTCTTTAAGTGATACTTTTATTTTCCAAAAAAAAAAGTTTTAATTTAAGGGTTTATTATACTTTCATCTCTTCTGAGGACACTTATGAAAAGAAATACGCTAAAATTGCTGTGATATGCCTCTAACTCGGGTGGTTCTGCCTCCGTCCAGACCAACTGGTGTGACAGACACAACAATCTCAACCACATCATGTATGTCATTGTCCGAATAGTCAAGCTGCAGAATGTTCAGCCCATCTGGAATGTAAATGCATATCCTCATACTCTTGGCAACATTCTGCTACATTACAGTCAGCCTTGTTAATTCCAATTCTGAAAGTAATTTAAAACAAATTGGGGGGGGGGCAGGGAAGTACAGTAGTCATTGTTCTCATTAAAATGCTCTGATTTAAAAAAAAATCAATACTTCATGGTTATTTAATAACAAATTAAGGCTGGGAAATGGTAGTAAAAGGTTAGATGACATAACTGCAATTACACCATCATTAGTGTGGAAGTATGATTTCTCACTTCCAATATTTATGGGGTCATACAAGTGTTGGAACATTTCACATCTTGAGAAAAATGATTTATTTAAAAGATCAGTTGTAATTCGATAAACACAATTTTAAAGATTATTTACAGGAAAGTCATTATCGGAGCTTCAAATGATTTCTCAGTTACTCTCCAATCCGGGTCACCGATGTGTCTGGTCGGCAAAAGTGTAGAAGGAGTTGAGGCTCTGAGCTCAAATATTCAGGAAAGCCCCGTGAATAATATTCAGCGATCAAATGAAAACCTTTTGGAAGGGAGGAATGGGGATCAGCACTTTCAATAAAGACTGTATGTAAGAACTCCATTTCTGGATGGTCTCCGGTATCACCTTTGCACCCTCGCATCCTATATAAAGATGTCAAAAATATGATCTTAAAATGAAAAGCATGGGACTCCAGATCTTAAGTTATCAGAAGCTCAGACACTTGCGCACCCGTAGCATCTTAAGAGATACTTTCAATTGATAGTGTAACCTGCTAGCACCCACACCATGTTTAACGTCAGCCTGGGTTTGCTTCAGTTTGAGGCTGTTCCTTTCAAAATGTAACTTCCTTTTAAGAGGAAGAGTATTTTGTTCTTGGGTAACCCTTTGAGTACTTGATTTTCCTGGTCACATTTCAAATGGCATTGTTTTCATCAAAGCAAATGTTCTGTGATTTTTCTTTTGGAACTTGCAGATGCAGATTTAGCCAAACCTTGCCCAAATCAATTGCAACAACATGTGTAAATATTTCTACGGTTCGTGTTATGGGAAAATATGCAACCACGGAGCAACGCTGAGGTTCACCGCGTTATTCGAAAAAGTGTGAAAATTGTTCGTTTTTAGGTTAAGAAAATGTTTTAGTTGAAACTCTTCCCACAATAGTCCTCAAAGGGTTAAATTGAGGATTAAAATTGATAGCGCTGCTCGCCAGATATCTATAGTACATCCATTTTGACCTGACATTTAAGGACATGTAATTCACGGCTTAGATACACACTTTTTATCTATAGGCAAAAGTCTAACTTGATTTTTTTTTTTTAAGTTTCAGCAAAATTGTCTTTAAAAATAACTATGAAAGTCCATCTCTTCTTCCAATTATGATTAAGTCCTAAAACAACACAGTAAAGAACTAAAATATTTAAAACTATTTTTCTCTTTTTTTAAAACACCATAGCAGAATTAAAAAAAACAAGACATCAACAAATGATTCTGCTAGAAGTGGTGGGGCGGCAGGGGGACCTTAAATCCTGCACAAGGAAACAGGAATATATATATATGTGTGTGTGTGTATTTGTTGAGCCTTTTGCTTGACTATATACTGTAAATCTCCAAGGTGAGGGGGAAAAAATCATTGCGTATGAATTCTTCTCCAAGACGTTCGCCTGTGTGACACTAAAGGAATTTGGAGCCTTATGACTGTGTATTTCCAAAGTAGGCTGTTCATCCTTTGTCCCGCTTCTAACCAAAATGCAAAAAGAAAAACTGGCTTGTACACAATTAGGTAGCTGTGTTTTCTTTCTAAATGTCCAGCTTTTTTAATCATTTAAGCATATTAAATATAAATTATGTGACAAATGTACAAAATATTGTGCCAGGCATTTTCTGCTGGACTTTGTGTGTTTTATCCCTAACATTTTTCATGATTCTTTTTTTAAATATCTTTTGTTTGCAGTGCAGTGGAGATGATCACGCTATGAGGCATCACTGCAATCACGTGTAAGAATATTCAGCATCTGGTATCCCACCGTCTCTGTAACCTCGGTTACTGCTGAGGGCTGTACTATGAGTGTTCTTGTAAAGACTTGTCCCATTGGATGGAAATATGGTGTGAATCACATATTCCTCCTTTGGTCGCTGTTGGTTGTTGAGTGGAATCATCTGAAAGCCACTCCCTCTGATTTCTAAAATGGAATTGTCTTTCTTTGTCCCCGCTTCTGCATAATCATCCTTTTTCCTACAACCTCTGTTGTACGCCTGATCCTGTGAAAAAACATTCCCATTGTTGTTGATGTAACAGCAGAATGCAGCAAGGACGACGACAATGAACACCAAGGCTGATGCGCCTCCAATAATACCAGCCAGTGGAAGGCCTACTTGGTCCGATTCCTCTTGCTCCCTGTTTAACGCTGTGGTAGGACTATATAAGTCGGCAGTCTCTGCTTTAGCACAGACTGGCGTTTCATCCCTTACATAGAAGTTGCTGGTCTCCATTGTAACCATGCATATGATGTAGGTTGACTTGGGCTCGAGGGCTGTGAGAAGGTATTCAGTCTTGTCTCCTTGTACCAAGGTTTCAGTGATGGAACCTACTGATGGGTTATGGTCTAGTCTGAGCCAACTGAGCCTGAAGGATGTGACTGGTAGCATTGTCCTCCATGTTATACGAATGCTGTCAGCAGTTAAAGGCATCACATTAATAATTATCGGCTTTGCTCCTGGCCCTCCTGACAAAGGATAGTCCACAGCTGAATCTGGTGGCTTCAAATTTGGTCGTCTTGGTTTGTACGCGAAATGTAATCCTTGAGTGGCAGTAGCTGTACGAACAACTGGGGTTGTTTTCACAACTGTGTTGCTGCCGTGCAGGCTGATCTCAAAGCAGTCATCCATTTCTGTATTGATGTCTTTGACCGCCATTCCTCGAACTTTATCAGGCCCTTGGCACATAAGCCCTCGCACGTTGACGTGAAATGCAGTTGTTTGTAACCAGTCTCTCAGCCACATCATTTTGCAGCCACAATACCAAGGGTTGTTGCGCAGGAGTAGCTGACTCAAGTTCGCCAGGTCATCAAAGACTCCTTTGGGCAAAGTTGTTAAATTGTTGTTGGACATGTCCAACCGCTGAATCAGTCTCATTTTAGAAAAAGCATTGGGTGGAATGTAGCTAATGAGGTTATCCTGAAGGTACAGCTTTTGTAAGTTTGAGCCAGGTAGATTTGGGGGTGGAAAAATGAGCGAGTTTCTGATCAATGAAAGTTCAGTCAGATTTTGAAGCCTGCTGAAAGTCTCATCTGCTATTCTTTGATTAGCTAACAGATTGCCGTCCAGTACCAAGCGCCTCAAGTTGACCAAGCCTTTGAAAGCATACTGTGGAATGGTTGCAATCCGGTTGTCATCCAGCCTCAGTTCCTCCAGTGTTTTAGGAAGGCCAGTGGGGATGCTGCTTAGATGGTTCCTGGACAAAAAGAGCAATTTGAGGTGCTTACTGTCAGCAAATGCATCTTCCTCGATGCTGACTGTGGACACTGAGTTATCATCCAAATGTAACTTTTCCAGCAAGGGAATCCTTGAGAGTGCGTCGTGCGTAATGGCCCGAATGTTGTTGTCCTGAAGATGCAGCTCTTTCAGAGATCTGGGAAGGTTTATAGGAAACTCATCCAAAGCATTTTCATAAAGATAAATCACTTTTATATTCAATAGATTCTTCAGTTGGTTTGGGATCCCAGCATTGTTGATCTGGTTGTTTTGTAGGAAGAGAGTTGTAGAGTCTTCCGGTATTTTGGCAGGAATGGATGTCAAACCTCGGTCGTTGCAGTAAACAAATCCATTGTCACATCGACACATAGAAGGACAAGTAGAAATAACACGTGGCATCAAAAGCGCGGGTATGACAACCCAGAGCAACAAACTTTTCTTGATATCCATTGTTTGTAGCAGCATTTGGAAGTAAAATTACTTGTAGTTTATATTTTCGTTCACGTACAATGATCTGTTGGGGGGAGGAAGTACAAAATACACATTAGTTAATGTACATTTTCTTCCCTCCACCCTCCCCACCCCCCCCTCCCGCTTTTCTGTTCCATACACCATTCCCCAAACAAGAGGGCAGATAGGTCATTTCACTAGCCCCCTGCCACTAGGTGGGGGCATGATGGTTACTTATCCCCATAGCACCAAATTGCCCCGTCTACATTAATGAGCCATAGCAGATGGCTGATAACATTACAAAATTACAGCTGACTGCACACGTGTGGTTCCCCCGTCATCAGCTACACTTGAAAATTTAAAAGGGCCAGTTTACATGGTTGTGGTGGCAATGGAGACCCACTTTTTCTTGGATCTTTTGAACTGTCGGCGGATTTGCTTCTGCATGATGGCTAATGGAGAACAGCACAAGTGGCAATGTAAACCAGAAGGAGCCAAGCTGGTACAGTGTTAATCTCTTGAAACTGGAGCAGTAATATAAAAATGCCATAAAAGTGACATTGCTTTCATTAAAAAAAATACATCCCCTACGTTCACATCCAAAAACTAAGATGCCAAAAAGAGTAATGACAAAACTAATCTTATCAGGCAATGGCTCAACTCTATAAAATTTGACATATAATTAGAAGCATGCTCAAAATGTATTAGGATTTTGAAGTAGAGTCCTCCTTGATGTCATACTAAATTAAACTTTTGTTCTGAAAAGATAGGAAGATTTCTTTTTTCTCAAATATTGCTACAAGTACTAAAAAGACCAAATGGCATTTAGGATTACAAAATTCAGAGCAATTCCATGAGTATCTCATATATAGATGTATGAAATAAGATTTACTCTATTTCATTATTTATAAACTAGCAATTATTTAAATTTGTTATTCTCCAGTTCCTTTAAAACTAGAAACCATTGCCATAACATTTTTTTCACTCGAAACAGGAGTAGGCCATTCAGCTCCTCGAGCCTGCTCCACCATTCAATTATATTATGGCTGATCTGTACCTCAACTCCATTTACTCACCTTTGCTTCATACTCCCTAATACCCTTACCCAACAAAAATCTATCTATCTTTCAGTCTTAAATTTCAATTGACCCAGCATCCATAGCCTTTTTCGGAAGGGTGTTCCAGATATGCGCTACACTTTGGGCAGGATTCTCATTCAGGAGTTGGGTTGGAGGCGGGACTACAACTTTTGGGGTTGTAGTCCAGCCTCCATCGAGATGCGGCCAATCCACGCGATTTTAACTTGATTGACCTTGTGGAGCCCGCCCAGTGGTCTCAGCAGGCCAATTAAGGGCCACCCGGCAACAGGTGACGTCACAGATTGAAATTTCATCTGTCAAGAGGTTTTGACAGATGAAATATCAACGTTTCACAGCTGTTTGAAGCTGTCAAACACTGACAGTCTTACTTCTAACCTGAGTCCTTCTCCACAGACTCAGTTAGAAATCTCACCGGCACAGAAAGCTGCAGGCTGTCACCTTTGACAGATCGCAGCCATTCTGCTTTCTGTGCCAGTGAGATGAGGGACTCCCGAGACCTAAAGGAAGGAAGGCTGAAAGTTAAGAGAAGGTATGTAAAACTTATTTACACACTTTAGACACACCAAACACACTTACCTCTGCACTCATGCACCCATCACTCACCTGAACACCGACATCTCGACCCCTCCAAGTCCTTCAACCCGACGGCCCGCCTCCTCTAACTTGGCGTGGTTTGGAGCCGTCGGAAATCCCTCACTTCAACCTTAAAAGTAGGGATTAGGCTAAAAACTGCCTGTTAACTACCTGTTAACAGGCAGTTAATTGGCACTAATCCCTTCCCGCCTTGGGTAGGCGGGGCCCCAGTGCGGGGCGGGTACCCGCCTCCTTTGAAACTGGTATGGAGGCGGGATGGGGTCGGGACCCCTGATTTCGGGATTTTAACCCCCCGCACGCCTCCAATCCCGACTCCACGGCCCAAAGAAAATCCTGCCCTTTGTGTGGAACAAGTGCTTCCTGATTTCACCCCTGAATGACATGGCTCTAATTTTAAGATTATGCCACCTTGTTCTGGATTCCCCCACCAGAGGAAATAGATTCTCGGTATCTACCCCTTTATCCTTTTATACGCCTCAATTAGATCACCCCGAACCTTCTAAACTCAAGGGAAATGCAAGTCTTTTTCAAGGGACTTTTTCCGAGTGGCAGGCAGTGACTAGTGGGGTATCGTAGGGATCGGTGCTGGGACCCCAGCTATTCACAATATATATTAATGATCTAGACGAGGGAACTAGATGTAATATCTCCAAGTTTGCAGACGACACAAAGCTGGGTGGGCGTGTGTGCTGTGAGGAGGATGCCGAGAAACTACAGGATGATTTGGACAGGTTGGATGATTGGGCAGAAGCATGGCAGATGCAATATAACGTGGATAAATGTGAGGTTATCCACTTTGGTGGCAAAAACAGGAAGGCAGATTATTATCTGAATGGCAATAGATTGGGAGAAGGGGAAGTGCAGCGAGACCTGGGTGTCCTTGTGCACCAGTCGCTGAAGGTAAGCATGCAGGTGCAGCAGGCAGTTAAGAAGGCAAATGGTATGTTGGCCTTCATAGCGAGAGGGTTCGAGTACAGGAGCAAGGATGTCTTGCTGCAGTTGTACAGGGCCTTGGTGAGACCACACCTTGAGTTTTGGTCGCCTTACCTGAGGAAGGATGTTCTTGCCATGGAAGGAGTGCAGCGAAGATTCACCAGACTGATACCTGGGATGGCAGGAATGACGTATGAGGAGAGATTGGGTCGATTGGGCTTATATTCGCTGGAGTTTAGAAGAATGAGAGGGGATCTCATTGAAACTTATAAAATTCTAACAGGACTAGACAGACTAGATGCAGGAAGGATGTTCCCGATGGCGGGGGAGTCCAGAACCAGGGGTCACAGTCTAAGGATAAGGGGTAAGCCATTTAGGACAGCGATGAGGAGGAATTTCTTCACCCAGAGAGTGGTGAACCTGTGGAATTCTCTACCACAGAAGGCAGTGGAGGCCAATTCATTAAATATATTCAAGAAGGAGTTGGATATATTTCTTAAAGCTAAAGGGATCACGGGATATGGGGAGAAGGCAGGGACAGGGTACTGAATTTGGATGATCAGCCATGATCTCATTGAATGGCGGAACAGGCTCGAGGGGCTGAATGGCCTACTCCTCCTATCTTCTATGTTTCTAAGTCAAGTTTATGCAACCTCCTTATCATTCATCCCTTTAAGCCTGGTATCATTCTGATTATAGTTCCCCTTTAATTTGAATAGTTGAATCTCATTTATGTAAACAAAGGTGACAGCAGACAATTTTCTCACTGTTGGCAGCCAGTGCAAAGGCGATGCCACAAGAGCAGCATCCATATCAAAGAAAAAGTCATTTTTAATTTGTAATATCACCATCCTGCAATGGCCAGAGGGTGTTGCAAAATATTTTCCTTGCTAGTTTGGTTGTGTGTCAGTGTGGTGAAACGTAAACTAATTTTAAATTGGATTGATTTGAATGAAGGTCTAATTGCTTTGCTCATTCTCATGTCTAAAAATCAGTTGTGTATGGTGGCAACATGTACGAGTAGCCCAATCAAGATGACAAGCAAGCAGGGGCTCAAAGTTGTACCGCTGGACATCAGCACAGTAATTGACAAAGATTACTTGTTCGCAGTCTAAAAGTATAATAACATCAACTTGTATTTATATGGCGGCTTTAATGTAACAAATCGTCCCAAGGCGCTTCACAGGAGCGTTAGCAAACAAAATTTGACACAGAGCTACACAAGAAGATATTGGGACAGGTGACCAAAAGCTTGGTCAAAGAGGTCGGTTTTAAGGAGCGTCTTAAAAGGAGGAGAGAGAGGCGGAGAGGTTTAGGGAGGGGATTCTAGAGCTCAGGGCCCAGGCAGCTGAAGGCACGGCTGCCAATGGTGGAGCGATTTAAAATCGGGGAGGCGCAAGAGGGTAAAATTGGCGGAGACATTACTGCTCCACAACATATCATAGAAACTGCACAAATGCAGGTGTTTAATGAGCGCAGGTTTTATTAAACCTGAGCGAGAAGTCTGCAGGCACAGTGTATTGAACATATTTGGTCATTGACATATATTCACTAATTAATTGGACCAATTGCAATCTACGGGCCACTTAAGCATTTTAAAAAATTTGTTGCTGGGATTTGGGTGTTGGTGGCAAGGCCAGCATTTGTTGCCCTGAGAAGGTGGTGGTGAGCCTTCTTCCTGAACTGCTGCAGTCCTTGTGGTGATTGTGCCCCCACAATCTTTTTTATTGTAGGATATTCTATGCTTTGGAGTTGTTTGATGGTTCCCCTTTAGCCTTATTTTAAATATTTGGAGATGCATTTTTCTGTTGCATTCACGGCACAGGAAATGGGGCAGCTTCAACAAAAAACCAAATTGGCCTGGGAAAGTTCAGGGTTATGGGCAGACATGATGGATGGCAATACGAGGTCCATGTGTTACTACAATAGCCTGTCAGTCTTTGCTCGGACAAAAGTTGCACAGGTCAAGGGTGAACCTTTCTAGTCCCATATTTACACTGAGACCACTCTGCAGTCAAACAAAGAAACTTTCAGGGGAAAATTAGCAGGGACATCCTTTATCCTGGTTTGAATACTTCGATGAGTACAGATACAAGCTCATCCAAATTTGGGCTTTTGGTTACTGAACAGGAAGCAGCGTGTCGTGTTCGATTTAAAATTTATTCCTACCAAAATTGTCCTGCTACTGTATTATGCTTTACAGCACAGTTGAATGACCAGATATATTAAGCTGTTTCTGTAGTTTCATGCGTAAGTTTTGACACTTAATTCAAAGCTGCCTATGCATGGGATCTGACCTGATCGATTTTCATGGTTGAGGTCATGAGTGGGATAAATTACACACAACACCTGTTTCTGTCAAGTATTATGGGGTGGGGAGGAAGATTTTGCTTCTTATTTTTGAATAATAGAGCGTTATAATTTCAGCCTCCTCAAAGTTATGTGAGTGTGTGTGGAGGGATGATTAATGGAAGAGTGGTTTATAAACTTTCATCAGAATCTTGTGATTAAGTTACAGGTTTGTAACTTGTTCCATGGGATATTAAGTGAAATGCTCGTGTGTGTAAAATATCCAAGCACCCCATAACAGAATTCACGTGATGCATAGTACCATATTGTCCTTTGTTTTAATTAACAAGCATAGATTCAGCAGGACGTTGTGAATTGGAATTTTATGACGTCTTTTTCTTTTGGAAACTGTTAATTTATTCCACCTTGTCTTGGATCGTGATGCTAATAGTGTGCAGCATTCCACTGGTAAAAGAAATTAAAGAGTGAGGGAGCAGGCTACTTGGTCTCAGCATGCACTGGCCCTCTGTCATACCCAGGTTACATGCTGCTGTTACGATTCATCCTTGGGGTCATTTGTTCTGTGAGTGGGGTGCCTTCTACGTCATACCTAGTCCATGGGCCACACTCTTGTCCAGCTTCCACTCCACTATGAAATAACTGACCATTCCTGCCGTACCCGTTCCGTATAATGAAAAATCCTCCGTGCAATTTACTTCTCGAAATGCTGTGCTGACACATGGGAATCTTGCTCTTCCTTTGTGTCATCAGCTCCCTTTCTGATGGGAGTTCAGGACTCACCTTTTTATATAAATAGAACCTATGCATGAGTCACAAAGAATCATAAGGCCTTCAACAAGCACTTGCTTTATTTCACTTGCATCCATTAGAGGGCTGTGCGCAAAGCTGAGACGAGTGATAGTGGGAGGAAAATCCATTACCACATTTGCTTACCTTTAGTCAGATCTCCTTTTCCTTTCAATCAATACCCAGAGGAAAATACACACCTTACTTGTTCATGGATGTTTTACTGATAGCTGTGTTGCGGATTCCTTGGGGGATCTGGAATTTGATTACAGTTTTTACTTGTGAAGACTCTATTTTATAACACCTGCCACTCAAAAGTATTTCCAGACTTGATTCAAAATATTGTGAAGACAGCTTTGAAAGTTGCACTGCCCCTGGAGAGTGCCTCGCTGGCTGAGCAGCAAGGGCAGGCTGGCACTGCCTGATAGGCATTCCACGTCTCCGCTCTCGGGCATCCCAGTCTCTGAAATCTGAAAAATGCCAAACTCTGGGCACAAAGCCAGGTTCAGTGAACTGCATTTTCTGATGAAGCTCCCTTCCGTAAACATTAACCCGTCTTTCTCTTTCGGATCCTGACTGAGCCGCGGTGCGATTCCAGCACTTTTTAGACAAAGCAGTGATTTTTTTTTTTTAAGTTGGTCCTGTGAAGTTGGGATCTACTATTTTTCTAAATTATTCCCTTGAGGAGGAATGTCTGTTCCATTCCAGCACATTTTGAGACTCAAAAGGATGGCTCCTTGGAGGGGTGTATATTACGGGAGCACTATAATCTAAAAAGGAGTGTAACTAATGCATTTTTATTACAAGATTTTAAACCGAACCTGGCCTTTATGGCAGGTTAAATTATGTAGCATTTTACTGTGATCCTCCCTCCCGATCTTAGAAGCGTCTGGCAAGGTCAAGATTTACTTTGAGCTCTGTGGCCTTACAGCTGTTGGGCATCTTTTTTCCCACACACCAGCTTTGTCTCTTTTTTGTAAAGCACTACATACTAGCTAATTTGTTTTTAATAAACTGAGTATAAGCTGCAGACTTTAGAACAGAACCATTTTAAGCAAGTTTCATAGATTTTTACTTAATTTTTCGGTTGAGTCAAGGTTTGTGGGTTTTCTCATCCTCACTTGGAAATATAACCTTGTGTTGTAACTTTGTAGTTTCTAAGCAGTCATTTTTTATTAAAAAACGGTATGGTATGGAATCTAGCAATGTCATTGTAATTTCTTCCGTCCCTCCCGAACATAACCACCAGGAAACAGTAATGTTATGTGTTGGCATCTCAAGATTGAGGTCACTGGGGTGGAGTTGTTTCACCCTTTTCCTGTAATCTTGCTGAAATTCAGTTCCGGAACTTGGATCACCTAGAAGAGCTAGCATTACTGGAGCCTCCACGATAGTGTTTCAGAACTCCCAAATGGCATACTGAATTTTGTGAATTGGAATTTTTATCTAGCTAAGCATAGGTAAACCAATGCACATTTTAGTGATGTTGCTATACCAGCATTTGGTTTTTGTTCTAGTGTGTCACATTTTCACTTGGTTAATGAACTGAATGCAGTGATCAACCAAATGGTAATGTTACTTATTGGAATAATCTTATAAGAAAATACATGGCATATTTGGAGCTTGGGAAGAACGAGGGCGGAAAATGACGGACTCGTGAGCATAATATTGATAAATTAGAGGAAGATGGTATCTGTGAAAGAGGTTGAAGCCTAGAGATGAGGGAAGGATTGTCCATCGTTTAATAAGTGTTCTTGTATCCTGAGCGGGAGTATAAGAGAAATGCTCAAAGAGCCTCTCAGATATGGGGACTGTGTTGAGTCATGGGACTTTATTTGGAATTAAGGTTGTTGAGGGGAAAGCTGGTGTTTGTCAGGAGAGAGGCAAGCAAGCTTCTTGGAGGCAGCTTTGGTAATGAAGGAGTTGTGGGAATTTCACTTGAGATCTGATGAGATGGCGAGGCCAAGAATGTTGATAGATGAAAAAGGATTAAATACCAACATAGGTCTCGGAGACAAACTATTCAGATTGGCCATTTCAACTCATAGGCTTGTTATGCAAAAATTATTGCTGAATTTAGCAAGCATTGTTTAACAACCAGCTGGCCACTTGTTGCAAGATTGACCTGTTCTGCACAGGAAAATGGGAGTAATCGTGTGCAGAAGTACCAGAGCCATTTCAGAGTAAGGATAGATTGTTTTCATCACTCTGTTTTGCTCACTTGCTTAAGTGCCACAATATCACTCTCTGGTAAAAAAATCAAAGAAAGACTACAGATTATCCAACTGACAGTCCGTGCTCAGAGCTGTAATATTTTTATGCACAGAATTACATGCTGTTGTTAACCGGAAAGAAATATGAGAGTGCCACAACATCCGTTTGGAAAAGATTTAAAAGTTACTTGGCAATGCTTCTTTTGTTGTTTTTTAGATTCAAGGAAAATGGGGAAAAAAAATAAGACAAGATTAAAAAGCAATGTTGATGCTCCCCTTTGGAATTGGGAAACTGATAGGAAACCTTTCTCAGCTGGTGTAGTATTGCTTTAAAAGATTAAAATGAAACTTCCACCACTACTTCAAAGCAGTATCTGCAAGATTCACTCGTGAGTGTTTCTGTCAGTGAGAACTTTGAGTATGTGTAAAAAGAACTGAATGTTCATAATGCATCTTCTTGATCCAATATCCTGTGTCCCTTAGTGGTAAGAGTACAGGTTTATAATTGAGAACTTACAAGTAGATAAGGCATTAATTTTCCTACTTTCTGAAGATGTGTCACACTGGACCCTGCTCATACGCCCCTTAATGTCTCACTGTTACAGAGAACATACTGAGAGAGACCCAAGAATAGGTGCTCTACGTACTTTCTTGGTTGGGAGATGGTATTGCATGTCACTGGGGATGTAGGGGAAAAAAACAAAATTCGTCATGTTATAGAGTCATAGAGTTATGCAGCACAGAAAGAGGCCCTTCGACCCATCGTGTCTGCGCCGGCCATCAAGCCCTGTCTATTCTAATCCCATTTTCCAGCACTTATAGGCCGAGAAATTGGGTATAGCCCCGCTTGGGGCGTTAGAATTGGCGCAGCGCAAAGTTTATAGCCAGACGCAACTTATCGCCACCTGGCGCGATATTGGGTTGCATCGCCCCTAAAGGTGATTGAGGCGTGAATTCAGGCGTTACACGGGACTCCTAAGGCACTAAACTTCCGGCGCAACCCAATATCTGAGCGGACGGGCGCAGCGCAGGTGATCTCTATTACTGATGACCACGAGACTTCCAGGCGCCGGCCAGCTCTTTAAAGGGGTGGGTCAGTCAGCTTCAGCATCCACACTCTGCGCCTTGCAGGCCTCAGAATCGGCGCAGGCCCTTCTCTGGCGCTAAAAACTTGGACCAGATGGAGAAGGTGAGAGAGAGAGCAGAGCGCTTCACCAATGAGGCTCTGGAGCAATTGGTGGCCGCAGTGGAGCGCCGGCGAGATGTTCTCTACCCAGACAATGGCAGGAGACCGAATCATAAGGACTACCGACGAGCTTGGAGGGATGTATGCCAGAGGGTCAACTCCAGCAGCATGGTGACCAGGAGCCCTGTCCAATGCAGAAAGAAATTCAACAACCTCACTTGGGTCATGAGGGTGAGTGTTGTTTCTGCAAACTTCTGCATCCCTTCATTTGCACCTGACTTTATGGCTACAGGGTGGGCTGTGCCCCATTGGCCATCTGCCAGCAAGCACCCATGGCCCTTTCTGGGCACACACATGCACATTTGACTCAAGGCGTCATGTAAGGGCTCTTGCACCATGGGGGGCATGAGATGATCACTCAGGGCATCATGTAACATAACTTCCCCTCCTTTCCCCTGCAGTCCAAGCTGGCGAGGATTGGCAAAGACCAGCTTCGCACCGGTGGAGGACCTCCACAAGTGGTCACTCTCACGGATCTCGAGGAGAGAGTCCACCAGATTCTGGGAGGACGTCTGAGTGGTCCTGTAACCACTGCAGCTGCCGACCCCATTGTCGACAGCGATGGTAAGGTTCTCACCTTTTACAACTGTCTCCTTCCACTTGTTCCCCCCGCCAGCATGCTTTCTCACTGTGGACCCATGTCATAGCCTTGCCGCAATCTGGCATCCCTTGCTGCCAAGCTGTCCTTTTGCTAAAGCCACTCTTCCACCTCCCTGCTTTCAGATGCTGCATCACCAGCTCGGGAGCCGGGCCCTCAAGCTGCCAGTGCCAGTGCCTCCGAAGGCTAAATGAGAAAATTACTGTCCAACAGAAGGTCAGCAACTCTCTCCAGCAACGATCAGAATGGCCAGCCCAAATGGCTGCAGCTTTTATACTAGTGCTGTCCCCTTTAAATAGTGCCCCCCGAGTCTGAGAAGGGCCTGGGAACGCTCCATCCAACTGTCACTAATAGCGCCAGGCGGAAAGGTTGCGGGCGCCACCGAATATCCGGTCCGAGGCGCCAAAAAGGTGTTGCACACTGAAATGACGTCATGATCTGCCTGCGCCCGCGGGCGAGCGCAAAGAGTTAGCGCCGGCGCTAAAAGGATACTCAATATGGGAGGTGGCGCTATATTCACTGCGCCCGCCCGAAAATTGGGTAACGCCCCAATTCTCGGGCTCTTTAGGCGCTAATCGCTGGCGCTACCAACCGAATTTCTAGGCCTTAGAGTCCTAGGGGGAAAAATTCAGTATCGCCCCGTTTGGGGCGCCATTATCGGCCGTGCGCAAAGTTTAGCGCCTGGCGCTAATTATCGCCTTCGACGGTAAACTTGGCTTTTATCGCCCCGATTGGAGCGCTAAATCAGGCACTTCACACCTGTCTTAAGGCGCAAAGGCCGAGGAGCGAGGCGCTACCTCAGAGCGCTGGCGAAGCAAGGAAGGGCAAATCAAAATAAACCTGCAAAGTGCTGCTCAGTACCCAAAACTCCTGCACACAGCGTTGAATCTCTCCAGAAGTCTCTCTCTCTCTCTCAGAATGCATGGTGCAAAAATGTCACCAACAAAAAAAGGCAGGAAGCGGTCGCCTTTAAATAGCGCTCCCCCAGTCCCTTCCCGACTGCAAAACGCTCCCCTCAACCTGTCGTTGCTAGCGGCAGGCGGTAAGGCAGGGGGCGCCACTCAATATCCGGTCCGGGGCGCTACCGGGGCGTTGCGCACTCGACTGACGTCACGATCTGCCGGCGCAGGAGATCGTGGCGGTAGTGTTTAGCGCTGCCGCAAAATGTCTAGTTAATTTTGCGAGCGGTGCAAACATCGCTGCGCCCGGGCGCTAGTTGCTTTGTGCCCCATTAGCGCCCTCTTAAGGCGCAAACAACTGAATTTTTCCCCCATAGAGTTATACAGCACTGTTTCTTGTATCTGTCACATTTGGCTGTATTTTGAATTGCTGCAATTTAGCAATCCTTTCTAGTTACAGTTCTTATGAGCTTAACATACAAACAAATTTTGCTGCACTTTCAGTAGGAAATTTTAATTGAATATGGATCCAAGAGATTATTCCTTACTTTATCTGGGGATTTAGATGATATTCGGAATTGCTTAATCTTCACTAGAACTGTTTATTATGGCATTGAAAACCTCAATTTGATCACCGCCTTGTAGATTACTCCCACCAAATTATTTTCTGCCTCTCCCTTTTGTCTCTAATATTTCAGTTGTATTGGCTCTGCAAAAAAATAAAACTTTAAATATGTTGTTGTGTATGTTTTGTCCCAAAAATATACCCCGGAACAATATAATTATATGCTTCATTGTACAATGCTTTCTAGGACACACAGTTTTGAGCCAAAACTGTCTTGCAGCTACACTACAGACAGATGCTCAGCGTTGCTTCCTTTGTTCTGCTTTTGCCCAGATCACGACAGAACCTTCGTGGTTATACTGCACGTTGGGGACTGGGTTTTGGAGCTGTTCCAGTTCCCAAATTGCAGTGCAAGCCGAGCATTACATAAATGTCCTCATTCTTTGTACTGTTTATCATACTTATGTGAGTTGGGTTTGCGTAGATTCCGGCACCCTTGAGGGATGGCAACAGGTGACTGTGTCGGTGAAGGCAATGGCCACATCATCGATAATGAAACCATGCTTGGGGATAGCGAGGACAGGCTTGTGTGTGTTCAATTCATCTTCTCAAGTAATGCAGGGTTTTTTTCTTTGTTAAAATTCTAAACATGTTCTTACATGGCTTAAGGGCTATTCGGAGCCTGCTACGGCACTGACGATGGAAATATTTAGTTCGCATACTTATCTTCTGAAGGCAAGTGTACACAGAGATGCAATGCACTAAAAAATTTTTTTTTTAATGTGAAGAGTGTAAGAGCATAATGAGACCTCAATATGTTCACTTTTAGAGATGGGTGAAGCTAATGACAAACAGGTTTTCTAAGGAGATGAAGGCGACAGGAGGGGGCTATATTATGTCCGTGAGCACTTGCATACGTCTCTTGAAATGATATGGTCTGTTCTGGATTTTATATGCTACAAATCCTAAATGCATTAAATCTCTGTCATCATGTAACGACTTGCTAATCCAGGGAAGAGATATTGCCTTCTGTTTTCTCATGACCGTACCAAAGCTCTTTATTTTCTCTGAGGTAGTTTTTCCCCCCCTTATTACTATCCCCAAAAAAATGGCATGGTGGGCACAGCGCATTGAAGTTGTACCGTGGAATGGCAGAGTTGTGAGTTTTTCCTCAGTGATTTTCTCAGGCAATGGGTTCCTGACCTTAGCCAGGTTGGTCTGCGCTGAGGAAGAGGAAGGGGGCAAGGCATTGTCCCAGAGGGCAGGGGGGAAATTGGACAGTAAGTCAACTCAACTGGGTGGTTTCTCACGGCTAGGTCAAGAACACTATTACCAGATTGCTGAGGATGGGTTCCTTGTTGGATTGGGGATGATGCCAGAACTGGGAGAACTTGAACGTGGCGGGGAAAGAACATAACTTACAAGCTGGGTTTGGGGTCGGGGCATTTATTTTGGCATAAGTTGAATCTTATGTGCTGCGGCTGTGAAAGGTGTTGTGCAAGTTTTTTCTTAATTACTGTAAAATGTATCGATCACTTTAATTCAGCCATAATACTAAAGGAGTTGGAAAAGCTATCCACATTCAAGTTCATGTCTCTAGCCTAACTCGATAAAAGTATTTCAAAGATTTATTGCAGCTGTTTCCAAGGCTATAGTCTTGAGAGAAGAATCAAGCCACGTAACCCGAATACAAACCGTGCTGTGCGGTTGGTTTAGTTCTGTGCATGACTGGCAGCTCCTTTTTGAATTTAGCAGCCAGTTACTCTCATCTATAACTGTTGCTTAAATATTTAAGTGCAGGACTGTTCAAATCAGACCAGAGTTGGATTTGGAACTTTCAAAGAGATGGGTCAAGCCATTTAGCTTCCACCGTTGATAAGGTTGTAAGAAGAAAGAATATTTTCCTTTTTGAGGTGCTAGTTTAGTATAATATCTATGGTTAATAGGTATGTGTATTATTTAACTGTTTATTTGCTTCATCATTTACTGTTCGATAAATTTGCTTGAAATGAGTTCTGACGTTCTGATACTCTGACACTTTTTGAAGATGTGAAGATCATCCTGTTGGATGCACAGGGTAGATCCAGTCGCCAAATAACATTTTGAAGAAAGTTTTCTGTTCATTGTCTTGGCATGTTATCAAAATGTGCCGAGATATCAAGGGCCAGTGAAAGTACTTTTTGAGGTTGTAAGGAGCTAAGAACTCACTTATTGAGAGTCGTCTAAAATACAGGAGTTACGTTATCTGGAATAAGAAGGACACAAAAGACCCGGGAATGTAATCATTAGTTTTACATTTACGGCAAACTAAAAGTTGTTAATTTCTTAAGTAATTCAAGTGATTTATTTCCAGTAGGTGTTTCAGGAGAAACCTCTTTCCCCAGAGAGTGGTGAGAATGTGGAACTCGCTACCACAGGGAGTGGTTGAGGCGAATAGCACAGATGCATTTTAGGGGAAGCTGAATAAACACATGAGGGAGAAAGGAATAGAAGGATACGGTGATGGGATGAGATGAAGAGGGTGGGAGGAGGCTCGTGTGGAGCAGAAACACCGGCACGGAGCAGTTGGGCCGAATGGCCTGTTTCTGTGCTGTATGTTCAATGCAATGTAATACTATGTATTTAGCTATTAACTTACAAATCTTTGCTGTCTAATCCTTTGATCTAACTTGCAATAAATATTGTAGTTGTTTCTTCCATTTCAGATTGTGCTGCTTTATCATTTTTTGGCTCTTAATTATTTTCCCTTTTTCCTTCCATCTTCTGAAGACACAGACTCTTGCTGTGTTATGATCCATGGGTACGGCGTGGGCAGGCTAGTCAGAGGTTGCGGGCATCGTAACAGCCTGATCACGTTGTCATGCAATTCTCCAGCAGAAACCCTGGGATAGTGATCACTAGCAGCGGGCCCGAGCTGATTTTGCCTTTCCCTACTATTAAGGCCTATTGTTGAATCCCAATTGCTGACTTGCTAAGATCAGCTAACTCAGTGCACACCAGGAATCAAACCTGGGGCCTTTTGCTCTCTACGCTCCACCAGCCAGCGTTTTCCCCCACTAAGCCATTGGGGTTCTTTGCTGTATCAGGGTTTAACTCAGAGCCAGGATTCGGGACCAGCATCCAAACTAAATAAAAAGTAATAAAAACAGAAAATGCTGGAAATACTCAGCAGGTCAGGCAGCATCTGTGGAGAGGGAAACCGAGTTAACGTTTCAGGTCGATGACCCTTCGTCAGAACTGGAAAAAGCTGGAGATGTAACAGGTTTTTAAGCAAGTGTAGGGGGGCAGGGAAAGGGGGGAGGGGAGGAAAGAACAAAAGGGAAAGTCTGTGATGGGGTGGAAGGCAGGAGAGATTAAGATACATTAAGGGCTAAAAATTGAGCAGTGCCCCCATTGGGGCGCTAACTTCGCTGGGGTGCTACTTTTAGCGCGCCGGAAAAATTAGCGCCCCCGCAACGGAAATTGAGTGGCAGCGCCCCATAAGAGAAGCACCACAGTATTGCAGGCCTTCCTCCCCTTCTTAAAGGGGAGGAGCCTTACGCAGCGTGACCTGGGGCCCCCGGGGATTGGGAGTGCCAGCAAAAGAGCCTGGCACTCGAGAGAAGTGCCAGGCTCATGGAGCGCAGCCGGCACTCCGCGGGGGGGGGGGGGGGGGTCAGGAGGCCGGGGATGGGAGCGGAGGCAGGCGGCCAGCATCAAAAATGGCCGCCCCGCACCTCGCCTTTAAATAGCGCCTCCCCGGCCGCAGGTAGACCCCCCCCTTGACCCCGTCGGACATGGCGTCTGCCGGTAAGTCAGGGGGCGCTCCCGAAGATCGCGGCCGGGGCGCTGCGCACGGCGATGACATCATCGCTGGCGGCACAGCACCGTGGGGCACTACCGGTTACCGCCACCGCTAACCTCCCGCTGAATTTTGCGGGAGGCGTTGGCGGCGCTGCGCCCGGGCGCTAGCTGCTTTGCGCCCCGTTCTAACGGGAGGCACAAAGCAACCGAATTTTTCCCCCAAGAAAGATTAAGAGATGGTGCAAGGCAAAAGGAGATGGTAATGGGACAACTTAAGAAACAAAAGATGGCTCGAGATGAAGTGTAAATGGCCTGGCAGAATGAAAGACAGCTGCCATGTGGGAGAGAGAAAAAAAAGTAATCTCTTTATTCTATAATGCTTTGATAATATCCTGAGAACAGATATTACTGACTCATTGATTTTAAATGCATGAAGTTTGCTAAAAAAAATTGTTAAAGTAACAAAGATCTAGTCAAAGCATTTTTATTCATTCTTGTTAAACCTGCATTTTATTTAACCGAACCTATTTCGTTCCCTGAAACAAATGGATCTCCGTGCAGCTCATTAAGTGAATACATTTTATCCAGTTAATGGAATAATATATTTCTGTACCTTTCTACAAAGTGAACGCAGTTTGTTCACGCTACATATTTTATCATGTTTACAGTCCAAATTACACCCAGCGACATTATTTCTTCTGCCGTAGACGGCTACTGCATTAAGTACATTTTGACTCCGTAGCTTTAAAGAGCACTTGGTTTTGAATTTCTGTTTTGAGACGCACAGAATTGGTACCCCCCAAACACCCTATCAGATGTTCTCTAATGTAGGTATTTTTGCACGCATGGCAAATCACGGAGTTTGAAAATTACATTAACAGCACCCTTTTCCATGTTCCATTAGTTATTGTTTTAACAACAGCACCAGATTATTGTTTTGAAGAAGGGTCAAACCCGAAACGTCAACTCAAATTTCTCTCCACGGATGTTGCCTGACTTGCTGAGTTTTTCCAGCATTTTCTGTTGTTATACCAGATTATTGTTCCAGTTTTACTGGAATAAAGTTTGAAAAAAACGTCAAAAACAATAAAAATGAATCCACTAGGTTTAGTAATTGTATTATTACCCGCTACTTTGCGAAATTGTTGTGCGTTTTTGAAAAGTTTCGACTTGTGCGGTTGACTATAACTCGCTTCCGATTTTGGCGTTCCGGCCCCTGTGGGAAGTATCGTATTTTTTTTTCCTCGCAAAATATTTCTCCCCCCTCCACTCCAGGCAGTGTTGGGTCACACTGGGATCTGTATTCTCAGGCGCCAGCAGCCCCCTCAGTGCTTTGTCCAGAGTGCCATGAGCCCAGATCACTGGTAGCCGATTTGGCTGTTGGGGAAGATCACACGGAGACCGCAGGCATTTCGTTTCTAGCAGAGTTAGTACAACAATCAGAAGCAGACTCGCTAGCTGATTTTTTTTTCTCTTTAGCTCCGCAACACTTGGGCCCACTGCGACCCTGGGGGGAGGGTTCTCTGTGCAATAAACTGGTCAGGGTGCACGAAAGAAAAATGGGAATTAACATAAATAAGCAAAGCTGAAATCAAGCTGCCCCCCCCAAGCATCTCTGTAAAATCTTCCCCCTTTCTTATTAAAAACGAAGAGTTTCCTCTTGCAAAATCACACGGCACTACCGAGGCTTAACAGCATCTCAGTTTTTTGTGGGTGACCCCAGTGTGTTCTGTCCCGACATTGTTCCTAATTAAGTGCTCGGATTGTTGAATGGTCTGTGACTGATGCCTCCATTCATCTGCTCGCGATTTATTTGGTTGGTGGCAATCAGGTGACCAGCACCTTTAATTGGTTGCTTACAGTGCTGTCAAGTCTCTCTGCTCAGCAGCCAAATACTAATTACCAACCCATTTCTGGCAGGCTTCTTACTGAAAACAGCGATTTTTTTTTCTCTCTCTCCAAAAATTACGAAACTTATTCAGATTTTATTTTAATTAATTGAATTACTTTTCATTTTTGCTGTGGGCTCCCAGGCTGCATGGCCAGGGGAGTCGCTTGGTATGCTTTGCATCAAGAGTCAACCAATTTCCGTTTTTTTAAAAATTCCTTCATCTCATTTGAATTTTTCTTTCTAATTAATTTTTGCTCCAGAGTGGTGTTGAACCGAGGCATTCTTTTATTTTTGTACTGCAGCCATTTTAGGAGGGGTAACTTGTTTTAATCAGATTTCACCCAAGTTCAATTTTATATAAAGGGTTTCAAATCAAACTTTTTATTCAGGGCCAATTTACATAGTGGGATTTATTTTTCTACTGCAGCAATTTTAGGAAGATAGCGCGATTTCCAGTTTTATTTTTATCTTTCTTTTAAGAGCTTGTCCTGAATCTTGACTTTTTATCAATTGTGCTGAGCATTTTTTAAGTACATCCAGTCTTCTAATTGTTTTAAAATAGGTTTTTCCCCATGATATCATTTGCGATCATCTGTTATCATGTGGCTCGATCCTGACTCTTGTGGCAGCCATATTAGGAGGCTCAACTAGTTTTGATCTCATTTCACCCAGTTTAATTTTTATTTGAAGTTTTAGTTATTTTTTTCTGAATCATTACTCATCTTTCCTCCTGAGTGTTTGTTTGTAAATAGAGCGATTTTTAAACAAACCTGTTTAATATATATCTTTCACAACCTCGGAGCGTTCCAAAAGCGCTTTACAGCCAATGAAGCACTTTTTGAAGTGTAGTCACTGTTGTAATGTAGGAAACACGGCAGCAAATTTGCCCACAGCAAGCTTCCCGCAAACCGCAATGAAATAAATGACCAGATCATCTGCTTTAGTGATGTTGGTTGAAGGAGAAATGTTGGCCCCAGGACACCGGGGAGAGCTCGCCCTGCTCTTCTTCGAAACAGTGGCCATGGGATCTTTTATGTCCACCTGAGAGGGCAGACGGGGCCTCAGTTTAAAGCCTCATCTGAAGGCCGGCACCTCCGACAGTGCAGCGCGCCCTCACTACTGCACTGAAGTGTCGGCTTGGATTACGTGCTCCAGTCTCTGGACTTGAATTCACGACCTTCTTCCTCGGAGGCACGAGTGCTACCCACTGAGCTGCAGCTGACACTGTATATAGTATACACTGTATATACTCCCATCATAGAGGGAGAAGCAAATAGTTATGTGCCCGACCTCAATGTAGTCATTTTACAAGGATCTTTTTGCTGTCTCATGACTGCAGTTAAACATTTAACAAGGTAATTCATTTGTGCCTCATCCGTGCCTTTGTTACCGCTGGACTTGACTGTTCCAATTCACTGCTGGCCGGCCTCCCACATTCCACCCTATGTAAACTTGAGGTCATTTAAAACTCGGCTGCCCGTGTCCTAACTTGCACCGAATCCCGATCGCCCATCACCCCCCTGTGCCCGCTGACCTCCATTGGCTCCCGGTTAAGCAACGCCTCGATTTCAAAATTCTCATCCTTGTTTTCAAATCCCTCTATGGCCTCTTTGCCCCTCCCTCTCTGTAATCTCCTTCAGCACCCCCCTCCGAGATCTCTGCGCTCCTCTGATTCTGCCCTCTTGAGGATCCCTGATTTATAATCGCTCAATCTTTGGTGGCCGTGCCTTCAGCTGCCTGGGCCCTAAGCTCTGGAATTCCCTGCCTAAACCTGTCCGCCTCGCTACCTCTCCTCCTTTAAGACGCTCCTTAAAACCTACCTCTTTGACCAAGCTTTTGGTCACCTGCCCTAATTTATCCTTATGTGGATTGGTGTCAATTTTTTTGTCTTAAAATACTCCTATGCAGCGCCTTGGGATGCTTTACTACGTTAAAGGCGATATATAAATACAAATTGTTGCTGTTGTGAAATGCTTGGAGATGTATTGAGTTACAACATAGATGGAAGTATTTATTTATGTATTTATAGCTGGGGTAGATGAGGGGCTGCACATTTTTTCATAATCCATCATAAAAAATGTAAGGTAACAAGTAAATAAAGAATTTGCAGATTATATAATGCTTTATCACAAATTTCAGAAACATTCCAAGCACGTCACATGCACTGAATTCCTCTGAAGTGCAGTCACTTTTATTATGCAGGTGAATACGGCAGCATTTTACTCAAGGTCCCACACAGACAGCAATGTCATGAATGGCCAGGTCATCTGCTTTTGGTGGTGTTGGCTGAGGTGAAAGAGTTGGCCAGGACAACAGGGGAGCTCTCTGCTCCTCTTCGAATATTGTCTTGTGGTGTTTAACATCCACCAGGAGAGGCAGACAGCACCTCCCGTTCAAAGACCCATTTGAAGAATGATAACTCTGACTGTGCAGCGCACTCTCAAAACTGCTTTGGAGTGCCAGCCTACATTATGAGCTCGAATCATGGTATTATATTTCACACATCTCTTTTACCTTAAGCCAGATGTATCACTATTAAAAATACTTCCGGTCGTGTTCCTGCCAGTAACATAAAAGGTTATGCCAAGCCAGTTATTTACTTACTTATGTGGCTAGACGATAAAATTAAAAGAATTCTGTTTAAATTAGCTGTATTCTTCGAGTATCTATCCTGTAAATTGTGATTCATTGAGTTCTTTTAGTAAATTTTTCTAGTGTAGAAATCTCAAACCCCCTCTCATTATAGTTGTACAGCTTATACCTCGCTGAGGCAGAATGGCTCCAATGAGACAAAAGTCCTTTCATTGTGACCCAGCGAGACAGTTCTGATAGCTGTCATTCACAGGCTTGGCTGAAGTTTTCTTCATTTCAACTGGGGAGGGCGATCCTTGAGAGAACACGGGAGTAGTGGGGTCTTTCAAAAATATATGTATGTATATACTGTATGTATATGTATGTATATATGTATATGTATGTATATGTGTATTTGTATGTATATATGTGTATTTGTATGTATATATGTATGTATATGTATGTATATGTATATATGTATGTATGTGTATATGTATATATGTATGTATATATGTATGTATGTGTATGTGTATATGCGTGCATATGTATAAATGTATTATATGTATAAATGTATGTGTATATGTATGTGTGTGAGAGACAGAGAGACATACTGTTATATATATATGGTATGTAGTATGTATATATGTGGTATGTATGTGTATATGTGGTATGTATGTGGTATGTGTGTATATATGTAAACGAAAACGAGTCTCCCAGAAACAAATTTCATTTGAGACCTAAATCACTCTTGTCACTTTTTACAATTCTGAGTGGCCCACACTTCAGACTGGGGATTCAGCCACCTGACTCCACTGGTAAGTGTTTTTGATATTTTTTTTCCAGAAGAACTGTTTTACATTTGAACAATATGGTGCTACTCAAAACAAAAACCACATGCTGCTCCTGATCTTCAGTCCTTGCTCACAAATGTGCATCCAGATTAATAATTTGCAGCTTTTATCTCCCGAGGTGCCTTTGAGAACAGGCAGAAGCGGTGCAAGTTATCCGTTCGCTGCGCCACTGCTTTTTCTTTGTAACCTCAGTCGTAAAAGCTGTGCATCGGCAAGGCGGAGAAGGGGAGGGAGTCCCGACAAACTGAGTAATATGCAAGTGCTGAGGGGGCACATGATTGAGTCTCGTCAGATCTGGACCCCTGCCATTGCAAGTTGTTATTACAGTTGTTTCAAGGTATCAGGTTTTTGTTGTGGTAGGCACCACCAGGCTGGCTGCCTGCTAACTTAGTCAAACAAAAGTGCATATGTTCTCACTTAGTCATACTGGCACTCTGAATGTGGTTTCTTTTACAGTTTAATGGTGTGTTTTCTGTCACATAAATAACATTTTGCGGCTGAGTTGAATAATGTAGAATACTTTCCTCTCTTTTCCCCGCCACCGCTCCCCCCCCCCCCCCCGCCCCATCAGAACTGAAATAGTACAAACCAAGTGATGCTTGTAATACCTCTTGAATCTTCATTTAGTTTCTGTTTATTTAAATGATATACAACTAGCAGGTTTACCAAAACATAATCAGATCTTTAACCTTCGTGGCCCTGAAATCATGTTGAGGTATACTGTTGTGTGAATGCTTTGTGTGTCTTGTTGAAATCATTCTCTCCACTGTTTTAGAGGAGGCGTTGGTCCAATTACTGGAATAATGCTGACACTAAAATAGAAGAGAGAGTAATTTCAGATGAATGTGTTCAGCATCTCTACAATAGTGTGCCGCAATGTTATTTTGGGGTCATTGGGTTTCAGGAAATTTTACTGGAAGGTAAAAATGTGCTGAAAGTTTAAACGGTTTGCGGTTTTCTGATTGGCCTCACGACACATGTCCGACTCAGGAAGACTATGGTGAGCCAGCTTGAATGGCTGTTCCGGCTGACTGTCTCTTTTCTGGCCAGTGAGTGAGGCTGAGGAACCCCCCCACCCCGTTGACTTAGAGTGTCCAATTCAAGTATGAGAGTGGGTGAAGCCCCCCCCCCCCCCACCCCTCGAGCCTCGGTGCTGCGGAGTGGCCACAATTGTGTCTTTTAAATTGAAGCCAGCGGTTTGATGCTGCAGCGTCTGAGAGTGAAGTGGATGCTGGGTGGGTGGGAGTGGGTTACAAGCTTGTGCCCAGTTGCGGAGTTCAGGTAATGTCATTCGCCATAAGAGGTTTTTCAATTCATTGGCGTTTTTTAAAATCCAGATATCTGCTTCTGCTACTTTGCCACTTCCCTTGTTGGGCAATAACTCGAAATTATGAAATATCTGGTCACCGCACAGAAATTCAGGACCTGACCGAAGAATGTTTTTTGTCATATGATGAATGACATCATTCATCATCTTGCGTACTGTGAAAACCTATCTAAACACTGGATAACCTGATCTTTAACTTCTGGACAAATACTCCACACATGCTGATGTGTGTATACAGTATATGACAAAGTGTAATTAATAATAGCTATGAAACTGGTCAGCAACTAAATTTCAATCTCTCTTTCTCTGTCTCTATCTCTCTCTCAAGTCAGCTTGGTTCAGTTAGTAGCATTCTCACCGTTGAAAATGGTGACTTCAGGTCCCACTCAAGGATACGAGTACATAATCTGGGCCACTTTTTTTTTTAGAGGTGTCATCTTTTGGACGAGACGGTAAAACGAGGCCCCGCCTGTCTATTCAAGTGGATGTAAAAGAACCCACAGATATTTTCAAAGAAGAGCAGGGGAGTTTTCATGGTGTCGACATTCATTGCTCAACTCAACCAATGCCACCAGAACAGATTAACTGGTCATTCATCTCATTGTTGTTTGTGGGATCTTGCTGTGTGCAAATTGACTGCCAATTTGCCTATATAATGGTTACTGCATTTCAAAAAGTAATTAATTGGCTGTGAAGAACAGCTTAGGAATGGGTAATAAATGCTGTCTTGCCAAGAACAAATTAAGAGATTAATAGCAAAACTGCAAGTAGGTCCCGTACTGTCTTTATTTTGATAACTTCAGCTAAGTATTTTTTTTAAATTGCAGCAATAGTCTACTGGGCTGTGAAATACAGAACTTCATTTGCCATCGTTTGATAGATTCAAAAAATACTTCTTTCCATGACATATTCATAAGAATTGGGAGCAGGAGTTGGCCATACGGCCCCTCGGGCCTGCTCTGCCATTCAACAAGATCCCCCCATATCGCTTGATTCCTTTAGTGCCCAAAAATCTATCGATCTCAGTCTTGAACGTACTCATCGACTGAGCATCCAGAGCCCTCTGGGGTAGAGAATTCCAAAGATTCCAGAGAGTATTCTAATCTGAGAAACTACGATTATGCGAATTATATCGGCAGGACAAAATGTTGGCAGTACTGTACCTTAAATAATGCCAAAACTAACGCCTAAAAGAAATGTAACTGATGATAAAGTTCAGACCTGTGTAACCTTTATCAGTAGAATGTGACATTTAATTTGAGCACCCAGCTAATGTTTCCCCCCTGGGGTCTTGAAGTACAGAAGGGATTTCAGTGCCACGGTCAATTAAATGTTATGATGGGAAAATGCATTAAGACTTTTTTTGTCCCAAAATGCCAGTCAGTGAAAGCTTCAAAGAACAGTAACTACATAGAGGACTTTAAGTGTTTTTTTAAAAAAGTGTTGAAATAATATAGACTGGAGAATGGAGTCTTACATATCCCAGTATTCACATAAATAAAATAATGATATTTGGACTCGAGAGTAATATTTCATACAATTTCTCAAATATATAGTTGTCTTCAGTAATGTACCAAAATGTTATTGTACCTTTTTTTTGATGCAAAATAAAAAAAATTTCATTAGTTATTCTATTTCTCCCTGGCCTCTTGCTTAGGTCTCCATCAGCCAACTTTTCCCAGGCTGAGCAGCTTGACAGCTGACCCGTTCCCAGGCTTCTGCTAAGAAAACCCTCGAACCAGGTGCCATAAGAGCTGTCTGGGGTGATTCTCCCTCTGATCCTCCCTTCCTCCCTGTGAGAGAGCTCGTCGCCTCTATTGAGTGGCATTGATGAGACTGGGAGCTCACTTGCGTGAGGCCTCTGGGTACAAAATTGGGGTTCTGCAACTCTGTGGAACAACATGTTGGAGATCGAACAAGATTTATGTTGACTGGCACAATGACATTGCTGTAATTTTATACAGGAAGTGTCGCTCAACGCCACTTTTGTATTCATCCCCATTTGGTTAATTATTTAAACAACTTAAATAAATAGGTCTTTATTACTTCTACAAATGTGTTCAATCTCTCTGTTCTCTCCCCCGCCCCCGTCCCCAACCTTGCGATTTGTGTGCATTAAAACAATAGTGCAAAATCAATACATTGTTAATTAAATTGAAAGTGTTGGCAACGCTGAAGAACAGTTAAAAGATCAAGACCATTTACTGTTTGAGAGTACAGTTAAGATTCAGATCCCTGCCCGCCAGCCATGTAAGGAATAAAGGCAATACGAACAAGATAAGGAATGTAACCGGGTGGGCCAGTACGTTGCCCCAAGAAACTCTTAGGGGAAGAAATTCGGCGTCGCCCCGTTTGAGGCGCAATTATCGGCCGGGCGCAAAGTTTAGCAGCTGGCGCTAATTATCGCCTCCGACTGCAAACTTGGCTTCTATCGCCCCTGGAGGTGATTGGAGCACTAAATCAGGCGCTACACACCTCTCTTAAGGTGCTAATGCCGAGGAGCGAGGCGCTACCTCAGAGCGCTGGCGAAGCTCATGTGATGTCACTTAGCAATGGAGCACAGACACACTGGCGCCGGCCAGTTCTTAAAGGGGAGGGTCGATCTTGCTCTCCATCCACACCCTGCTCATTGCAACCTTGAATCTCGGCCTGGAGAGACCTGTACATCAAATCTGCTGGAAAGAACAATGGAGAGGCCCAGGGAAAGATCTCAGAGTGCAGCCCCCACAGTCTCTTCTAAATCGATGCAAGGAAGGTCAAATCAAAATGAACCTGCAAAGTGCTGCTCAGTACCCAAAACTCCTTCACACAGCGTTGAATCTCTCCAGAAGTCTCTCTCTCTCTCTTAGAATGCGTGGCGCAAAAATGTCGCCGACAAAAAAAGGCAGGAAGCGGCCGCCTTTAAATAGCACTCCCCCAGTCCCTTCCCGACTGAAAAATGCTCCCCTCAACCTGTCGTTGCAGGCGGTAAAGCAGGGGGTGCCACTCAATATCCGGTCCGGGGCTTTGCACGCTCGACTGACGTCATGACCTGCGGGCGCAGGAGATCGTTCGGGTAGTGTTTAGCGCCGCCGCAAAATGTCTGGTCAATTTCGCGAGCGGCGCAAACATCACCGCGCCCGGGTGCTAGTTGCTTTGCGCCCCGGGAGACGCAAAGCAACCGAACTTTTCCCCCTTAGTACTCTGTGGCCTGGCGTATTGGAGCTCCAATATACTGGCCCACCCTGTAACATGTCTTGTCTTGTTTGTATTGCCAGTGGAAACCTGGAGGAATGTTGGTCACGAGCAGACTTGAGACCACTAATTGAGGATTCTAGCTGCAATCCGCCCTTGCATCACCAGTCCATGGCACAGTATGTTGCTGCTCTAGCTCACTGCCTGACTATGCTGCATCAGTGATTGTTGGTTTTACTTACAGACTTGCAACGTCCAAAGCATATACATTTGATAGCGGAATTTTCCCCCCCAAATATTTTTGTTCCTGCGAGTTCAGCAACAAAAAAAAAACCTTAGAAAAAATTGATTTTTCGGAAAAAATATTAGGGATTTTCTTTTCAACAATTTAACAATATTGTACTTGGAAAGATGTGACGATTTGAAGTTATTTTGATAGAAAGCTTCAGGTTTTCCTTTTAATTAAAAAAAAAAGTATACTCAATTTTTACTTGTTTAAAGAACTGATTCTGAAGTGGCCGTGCAATCTTTCCAGTGTCTCCAGCAATGATCTTTGAATTAGTAAATGTCCCTTCAAAAATGACTCTTCATTGCATAGATTTGCTATAAGGCAGGCAGGCAGGTGTCAGTTGTTCTGACACCATCAGCTGCAATTCTTAGCAGAAACAATAGTCACGAAAATGTGTGCTTACGAAACTGCGATTTGCTGAAGTCTGTTGGTTCCTGCACCGTAAACACAGGGGCCTAGAAATTGAGTAGCCTTAGCGCCGCATTTGAGGCGCTAGAGGGCCTAGCGCCGGAGTTATGGCCAGTTTAGAAATTCCCTGGGGCCCTAGAATCGGCGGTAGACCGGTTGCGCTGCGCCGGCACCGATGACATCATCGGTGTGCGCAGCGTCCCGGTTGCCATGCCGACGGGCCCCAGCGCCGAAATTCAGTTGCGGCCGCCTCGCCCGTGGCAGCCGCAACTAAGACTCTGGCAACAGAGTCTTACATCAGTTAGTGCCTGCGCCTTAAGGTCGCGCGGCGGCCGGCCGCTTTCCCGCCAGCCGCCTGCCCGCACCACCCTCCCCGGACTCCTCCACCCCCCCCCCCCCCCCGCGGAACAGATGCTTCCGGGCTGCGAGCCCGGCACTTCCCCGAGGTGCCGGGCTCATTTTTCTGATGAGTTTACCGGCCAGCGGGCGGGTGCAGGCAGCTCCTCCTTAACTGAAGGAGGAGGCCTGCACTTCCCGAGCCTGCCGCACCGCATCGGGTGCCGCAGCGCCGGAATAGCGCCGCAAAGCGGCAGGTAGCGCCCATTTTCAGGTGCAAACACCCTTCAGTAGCGCCGGCAGCCGTTTGGGCGCGGCGCTACTGAATTTTTGGCGCGCGCAGGGGGACTTAGCGCCGGCGCTAACTTTCCGGCGCTAAAGCCCTGGCGCGGCGCCAACTGAATTTCTAGGCCAGGGAGCCAGTTCCTTGACACACTCTAATTACAATTGCGTCTCCACATTAATAGGAGGCCAGTGTAACCAGCACCTGACTGACAAATCAAAGGGAGAGAGAGCAACGCACAGAGGCCTCTCTCTCTCTCTCCTTAAACAGGAACAGCAAAAAAGCCAATGTAAAAGCACCTTTTATTATTCAGTTTTGTTCCTGCTAATGCTAGCCCTGAACACTAATTTATTTTAATCCTGATTTCAGCCCCTGAGCTGACTGGAAAAGGCCAGTCTAAAAATGTTAAATGCTCCCAAGTGTCAATTGCTAACAGAAATCAGAAAAAGCAATGTGACCACTCTCGTCACTGGCCTTATTGGGCATGTTTCTCTCCGGTATGCTATGGAAGGAAAGAAAATTACACTTTAATGTGTGATAATCTTTGTTCATCACCTCAAATTGCTCCTGCAATTATCATCTACAGTGACAGACCTGTAAAGCCGGTATTTCAGTCTGGCTCAGATACATAGTTCAGAATGCTCCCTTCAGCACAATCCGAGTTCAGAAAGATAATTGCATAGAACTGGGTGTCTTCCCCACCGTTTAAGTGAACAGCATTTGAAAATTTCACGTGCCCTCCGTTACAGCGTACTGAAATCCGAGTGAGAACACCGAGGTCTGGCTCGAATCTTACCTCCTTCGCTGTGTTCTCAGCTCTTGTAGCATCTGAACTGACTGGAATTAGCTCGAGTGGCACGCATTCAGCTGCTGACGGGGGTCCTCCTTTTGGTCTGTTTTAATGTTTCGGTTCAGGCACACATCAGTAGCTTTGCATCATCCCACTTACACAGGCAGATCCCCCACACATTCCAGTGCACACATTCCAGGCTCTCAGTGAGATCTTCCCTCTATTCAAGCAAAGGTACTGAAAAGACTTAAGCTTCTTGTATATATTTGTCTTTTTTTAAAAGCTTAAAAAGTCCTTTTTTTTTAATTGCTTTTTTTCCTGGTTTCAGCCAAAACCAGCTTCTTGCCAATTACTTCCTAGCCGGATTCTTCAGCAGCATGCAGGGAGTGTTAGGAAGCAGAGGAAAGGCTCCAGTCTATAGTCCTGCTATTGCGGGAGAGCAGTCTCCAGAATGAAGTAGGTGGAATTCCTGGTATAACATTACATAGCTGTGGAGTTGAAACGCAGGCCCTTTATCTGTTCAATCACTTGACATGCAATTCAGAGCTGTCACAGCGCTTAAGGAACTCCCAATGTGAACACTGACCAGTGGTGCTCACTTGTCTGACCAGGGAATCTTGGCACCAACCCACTTCTCGTTGCTTGTAGTACTTCTTGAGAACACGGTAAACAGTTTAAACGACAAGAGAGCTGCTCTGCCACTCGTCCTTTTTCTAACAAGAAAAGCTTTCTTTCTCCAGGCTTGTCTGTCCTTTTGTTAAAAACAGCCAGAGGTTCTTCCCTACAAATAGTAAAAGAAAATTAGCCACACCCATTAAATTGTTTGCTTGCAATTTTGCTCTAGATTTGAAGGAATATTTATTTTTGCTCTCATTCCTCTTCTCTTTTGAGACACTGAGTTTTACTTGGGCACAGCTCCGCGGGCACTGTAATCCTCCAAGTGACTATTCTTCGTGCGTTAACCTAAACGGGGAGCATTGACAGGCATACAGCTGAGCCCTTTCGTGTCCTTAGCTGATGTCCACATAAGTCAACTCAGCAGGGAAGGGGGTCACTGGAGAGTGGTCAGGAGCAGGGACTCTGGTTGATTTCCTCGCCCTGAAACCACTGTAGCTCTGATACTGCCACCCTGGCTAAAATCAGCTAATGCAGACCATGGATCATTCAACAACTTGTATTTATATAGCGCCTTTAATGTAGTAAAACGTTCCAAGGCGCTGCACAGGAGTATTTTAAGACAAAAAATTTGACACCGAGCCACCTAAGGATAAATTAGGGCAGGTGACCAAAAGCTTGGTCAACGAGGTAGGTTTTAAGGAGCATCTTAAACGAGGAAAGAGAGGTAGAGAGGCGGAGAGGTTTAGGCAGGGAATTCCAGAGCACGGCCACCAAAGGTTGAACGAATATAATCAGGGATCTTCAAGAGGGCAGAAATAGAGGAGCGCAGATATCTCGGGGGAGGGGGGGGAGCGGGGGTGGGGGGGGGTTGTGGGGCTGGAGGAGATTACAGAGATGGGGAGGGGGCGAGGGCCATGGAGGGATTTGAAAACAAGGATGAGAATTTTGAAATCGAGGCGCTGCTTAACCGGGAGCCAATGTAGGTCAGCAAACACACGGGTGATGGGCGAGCGGGACTTGGTGCGAGTTAGGACACGGGGCAGCCGAGTTTTGGATGACCTCAAGTTTACGTAGGGTGGAATGTGAGAGGCCAGCCGGGAGTGCGTTGGAATAGTCAAGTCTGGAGGTGACAAAGGCAGGGATGAGGGTTTCAGCAGCGGATGAGCTGTGAGGCAAGGGCGATGTTACGGAGGTGGAAGTAGGCGGTCTTTGTTATGTTGCAGATGTGTGGTCAGAAGCTCATTTCAGGGTCAAGTATGACACCAAGGTTGCGAACAGTGGTTCAGCCTCAGACAGGTATTAGGGAGAGGGATGGAGTCAGTGGTTTGAGAACGGAGTTTGTGGTGGGGACCGAAAACAATGGCTTCGGTTTTCCCAATATTTAATTGGGAGAAAATTTTTGCTCATCCTGAACTGTATGTCGGACAAGCAGTCTGACAATTTAGAGACCGTGGAGGGGTCGAGAGAAGCGGTGGTGAGGTAGAGCTGGGTGTCGTCAGCATACATGTGGAAACTGAGGCTGTGTTTTCGGATGATGTCGCCAAGGGGCAACGTGTAGATGAGAAATAGGAGGGGGGCCAAGGATAGATCCTTGGGGGGACACCAGAGGTAACGATGCGGGAGCAGGAAGAGAAGCCGGGAGCCTCCTGGTCTGTGGGATTCAGCCACATGCTGCCTTTACCAACTGACTTATCAGGGAATCTACGCTGGAGTGGTTTATTATCAGGGATTCACCTTTTGGAGAACTGGGAGTAAAAAAGGTGATTACTGTCCCACCATTGCAGTACTCCACTGTAGTACCCATAAATTGTCTCATTACTGACCACCACTCTCAAATCTTGCCAAAGGCAATTACTCCTCTGATACATGCAGAATGGTGTTTTTGTTTTTCTCTCCCCGCTCCATGGCTTTTGCTGTCAACATGACTTGTCCCTTTGTTGAAAAAAATCAGAGGTTCACCTGCAAATGGTTACGAGAAGATGAGGCTGCACACTGGGAACACATTTGAGAGCAATTCCGTTTCAAATGCGACACTGGCTGCCTTTTACTGCAAGGTCCATTACTGTTGACAGTGG
This sequence comes from Somniosus microcephalus, assembly GCF_052327205.1. Taxonomy (NCBI): domain Eukaryota; kingdom Metazoa; phylum Chordata; class Chondrichthyes; order Squaliformes; family Somniosidae; genus Somniosus; species Somniosus microcephalus. The sequence goes on along the minus strand of NW_028225180.1, from coordinate 85,993,256 downwards.
AGTAATTGTTTGAAATGGAGAAAGCAGTAATATAAGAACAAAGTGATTACTACATAACTGATTAATTTTCCTTATCTCTCAGTGGAACAGAGCTGGTGAAGTGCACAAAATGGAGAGTTTATCTTATCACACCCTACCCTCATTATAAAGCTCCCTGTTACAACCGTGATTATAATTCTATTTCTGCCGTACAGTCCATCATTGTTAAAAGGCCCTCAGTTGCCACCACTGTTTGTTACAGAACCCGCCATATTATTGGGCCTTATGTAAATTTGAGGTCATCCAAAACTCGGCTGCCCGTGTCCTAACTCGCACCAAGTCCCGTTCGCCCATCACCCCCACTGTGCTCGCTGACCGACATTGGCTCCCGGTTAAGTAACACCTCGATTTCAAAATTCTCATCCTTGTTTTCAAATCCCTCCATGGCCTCCTCGCCCCTCCCTATCTCTGTAATCTCCTTCAGCCCCACAACACCCCTCTGCCCCCCCCCCCGAGATATCTGCGCTCCTCTAATTCTGCCCTCTTGAGCATCTCTGATTATAATCGCTCAACCTTTGGTGGCCGTGCCTTCTGTTGCCTGGGCCCTAAACCTGTCCGTCTCTCTACCTCTCTTTCCTCCTTTAAGACGCTCCTTAAAACCGACCTCATTGACCAAAGTCCTGCTCTAATTTATCCTTATGTGGCTCCGTTTCAAATGTTTTGTCTCGCAATACTCCTGTGCAGCACCTTGGGACGTTTTACTACGTTAAAGGCGCTATATAAATACAAGCTGTTGTTGAATCATAACACCATCTTTGTTATGTACTCTTCTCACTAGAAAAGATCGCAAGAAGGATCTTTTGGACTTCTATACCAATGGCATCCCCGATTTCCGAGAAAGTAAATAAGACAGCACCGCTGCCGTAGAGAACCTGAGACCTGTGTAAGGGGCTGGTTTTCTCTGGCATCTCCTGGAGGCAGCACTGCTCCTGCTGGGTAAATAGAAACACTGCCTCCAAAAAGCTGAAGCCGGCATTTTTTTCCCCGGCTACTGGTGGGCTGAGTGCTGGGCCCAAAATTCAGGCTGACGCTGAAGTTTCCTGATGCTGAGGTCTGTACAGACTTTACTCGCCCATTGCGTGACCAGAAATGAAACCACGACTCGCAAACAGCTGTGCGTGTATAACCCTGTGTGCATGCATTTGTTTGTCTTTTGCTCTGGCGCTGTGAAATCTGTCCAGCATTTTAATCAGGGTGGCTTCCACAGAAGCAGGAATCTAGGCTATTACAGAATTACTTCTTGAAGCAGCTCTATAATATAAAGAGGTGTCGCTTATAACATCCCAGTTATACGTTACAATCTGATTCTTTTGATGTCACATTTTATTATTTTTGTGCGATGTATATCTTGCAAGTGAATTATAGAGCTGTCACTGAAAAATGGGGTGGTGGGTGGACTTTTCAGATGTTCTGTATCAGAAGAATGAAGAAGCTTAACTGGTTTATATCTGTCTTGTTAACTTGGACATTAGCTTACAACCTTGAACTTGCTCCCTGGTAAGTCTTGTAAAATAAATAGGATTTCATTCATTTGGGGGGTTTTCAATCGGGTTGTCATGTTTATCCCAGTATAAGGTGTGTGTGTGTGTATATATATATATAATATATATATATATATATTGATAGTGTCCGCTGTGGTTCAGTGGCAGCATTCTCGCCTGTGAGTCAGAAGGGACTGGAGCACAAAATCTAGCCTGACACTTCAGTGCAGTACTGAGGGAGCGCCGCACTGTCGGAGGGGCAGTACTGAGGGAGCGCCGCACTGTCAGAGGGGCAGTACTGAGGGAGCGCCGCACTGTCGGAGGGTCAGTACTGAGGGAGTGCCGCACTGTCGGAGGGGCAGTACTGAGGGAGGGCCGCACTGTCGGAGGGGCAGTACTGAGGGAGCGCCGCACTGTCGGAGGGGCAGCACTGAGGGAGCGCCGCACTGTCGGAGGGGCAGTACTGAGGGAGCGCCGCACTGTCGGAGGGGCAGTACTGAGGGAGCGCCGCACTGTCGGAGGGGCAGTACTGAGGGAGCGCCGCACTGTCGGAGGGGCAGTACTGAGGGAGCGCCGCACTGTCGGAGGGGCAGTACTGAGGGAGCGCCGCACTGTCGGAGGGGCAGTACTGAGGGAGCGCCGCACTGTCGGAGGGGCAGTACTGAGGGAGCGCCGCACTGTCGGAGGGGCAGTACTGAGGGAGCGCCGCACTGTCGGAGGGGCAGTACTGAGGGAGCGCCGCACTGTCGGAGGGGCAGTACTGAGGGAGCGCCGCACTGTCGGAGGGGCCGTCTTTTGGATGAGACGTTAAACCGAGGCCCCGTCTACCCTCTCAGGTGGACGTAAAAGATCCCACGGCCATTATTGAAAGAGCAGGGGGAGTTCTCCACGGTGTCCTGGGGCCAGTATTTATCCCTCAACCAACATCACTAAAAAAACGATGATCTGGTCATTATCTCATTGCTGTTTGTGGGAGCTTGCTGTGCGCAAATTGGCTGCTGCGTTTCCTACATTACAACAGTGACTGCAGTTTCCTACATTACAACTCCTTTCTATTATATACCTTAATGTATGATGACTTTCACAAGATTATTAATGGTTTCGGATACACAAAGTAGGCTATTGACAAGTGTCACCAGGTTTTTTTTTAACGTTATAATACTTGAAATGTTTGCCCCATGAGAGCCATGATATAATGCGGATGGAATGTATTTGGAGCATTGGTGTAGTATGAAGACTCATGTTAAATAGCATGTACAATGGTTTCATTATGAATTTGTTGTAAAATCACTTCTGTCTTGCATTTTATTATTAGAATTTTTCTGTATTAAAGAGAAATGATGTGGTTTGGGTTGGTTCCACAAATAATGAGTTTTTACCCTCAGCTGGGGTGTTGGGGAGGAGAGATCCAGAAGACAGGGTAGAGGCTTATCTCCTAAAAATGATTTCATCTGGGCCGTGATCAATTACTTCCCAGCAGCCAGTCAGAAACCACAAATGCGGCTAGGAGCAGAATGCCTGTCCAACCTCTTGGCCGGGGCACACGGTACAGGAACATTGTTGGAGATAACCCTGTAAGAATCTGACAGTGATGGCGGTACTGGAACCCTCCTCAGGAGGGGGATTTCACTGGATGCACTTGACAGCTGCCTCCCATGGCGTGTGTGTCAGATCTGCCTCCTTGGCTCTGGCACAGATGGGTAGCGCCCTCGATCTGGCAATGTCATTCAGCAAAGCCTGACTTTGGGAAAGACTTCAGTCAAAATGGCATTAGAATCAGATCTGTAATATAAAAGGGCATAAAGTAGCAAATTCAATCCCTTCAGATAATAATGCTTTAGGTTTGTGAACTAAAATTAAAATGAAAGTTGGAGGTGAAATTCCTCAATAATTGTAACAAAGAGGCAGCTTAAAAAAAAGAACCACTTTTGACTTATTTTTTGATGAAATTTGTGAATACGTAAACTTGAGGTGATCCAAAACTCGGCTGCCCGTGTCCTAACTCGCACCAAGTCCCATTCACCCATCACCCCTGTGCTCGCTGACCTACATTGGCTCCCAGTTAAGCAACGCCTCGATTTCAAAATTCTCATCCTTGTTTTCAGATCCCTCCATGGCCTCGCCTCCTCTCTATCTCTGTAATCTCCTGCAGCCCCAAAACTCCCCCGAGATATCTGTGCTCCTCTAATTCTACCCTTTGGGCATCCCTGATTATAATCGCTCAACCTTTGGCGGCCGTGCCTTCAGCTGCCTGGACCCTGAGCTCTGGAATTCCCTCCCTAAACCTCTCCGCCTCTCTCTCCTCCTTTTAAGACGCTCCTTAAAACCGACCTCTTTGACCAAGCTTGTGGTCACCTGCCCTAATTTCTCCTTATGCGGCTTGGGGTCAAATTTTTAAATAATACTCCTGTGAAGCGCCTTGGGACATTTCACTACGTTAAAGACGCTATATAAATACAAGTTGTTCTTGTTGGAAATTTCAGTCCAGTCATTTTTTAAAGTCAGTGAATTGCGAGTTTAACTAACAGACTGTTGATTTTGATCTGCTTTCTTTTTCCTTTTAACACTTTAAATAATGTGGGTTTGAGAGATGCTTTCTTTCACTTTTTTTGAGATGGCGTTTGTCACCATTATTTAAGCATTTGACTTCTTAATCGTGATTATTATCGAAACAGCTGCTGTGTAAAATGTTTTGTCTTATCGGTAGTGCTGCTGCTGGTTTGATAAAGATGTCAGTGGTGATTGATGAGAGTGATTTTCCTAACAGGGTTGGGTCTGAAAATTAGATGAAAATCGATTGAGTCGGTTTCCTGCATTTGCACTTAGAGGTTTACTCATTTTTCTTCTAAGTTTGTTTTTTTAATCCCCAATCTCCCTATGCTATGCACTGTACCCTGGACGCAAAGGCAAGGAGATGACTTTTTTTTATTTGCTTATGGGTTGTGAGCGTCGCTGGCAAGGCCAGCATTTATTGCCCATCCCTAATTGCCCTTGAGGAGGTGGTGGTGAGCCGCCGCCTTGAACCGCTGCAGTCCGTGTGGTAAAGGTGCTCCCACAGTGCTGTTAGGGAGGGAGTTCCAGGATTTTCACCCAGCGATGATGAAGGATCGGCCAATTATATTTCTAAGTCAAGTCAGGATGGTGTGTGACCTGGAGGGGAACTTGGAGGTGGTGGTGTTCCCATGCGCCTGCTGCCCTTGTCCTTCTAGGTGGTAGAGGTCATAGGTTTGGGAGGTGCTACCGAAGAAGCCTTGGTGAGTTGCTGCAGTGCATCTTGTAGATGGTACACACTGCAGCCACGGTGCACCGGTGGTGGAGGGAGTGAATGTTTAAGGTGGTGGATGGGGTGCCGATCAAGCGGGCTGCTTTGTCCTGGATGGTGTCGAGCTTCTTGAGTGTTGTTGCAGCTGCACTCATCCAGGCAAGTGGAGAGTATTCCATCACACTCCTGACTTGTGCCTTGTAGATGGTGGAAAGGCTTTGGGGAGTCAGGAGGTGAGACACTCGCCGCAGAATACCCAGCCTCTGACCTGCTCTTGTTGCCACAGTATTTATGTGGCTGGTCCAGTTAAGCTTCTGGTCAATGGTGACCCCCCAGGATGTTGATGGTGGGGGATTCGGCGATGGTAATGCTGTTGAATGTCAAGGGGAGGTGGTTAGACTCTCGCTTGTTAGAGATAGTCATTGCCCGGCACTTCTGTGGCGCGAATGTTACCTGCCACTTATCAGCCCAAGCCTGAACGTCATCCAGGTCTTGTTGCATGGGGGCATGGACTGCTTCATTATCTGAGGAGTTGTGAATGGCGCTGATCCCATTGCCAATGCCAATGCCAACATAACCTTTCAGTGGGAGATGCGCAAGTGTGAGCGAGAGCGAATTGTCTTGCTGATTCATCCCTTCCTCACTGGAGAAATTGCCTGGTTTCCAAACGAGGTATTCCTCGGGCGGCTCAACAGATATTGTGAACTTGCTGAACAGGCATTGTAAATATAAATCTGTCCTATAACTTCAACGCAAAGTGCTCTACCACACTACATATGCAGCAAATTTGTTGTCTTTGCTTCAAAGGCATTTTCACTGTTAGCTGAAAAAAATTATTTTACACCAGGGTTGTTTCGGTCACCCTGTAGATGCCTGACCTAAGTGGGCTCATGGGCGGATGTGTATTTCTTTAAAACACAGCTTATGGTGTGGCATAATGATTATACATGCTGCAGCTATCTTTATTTTATATCCTGCCAACCAGAATTTTCTTTTGACTTTTTCTGTGGGTTTCGGTGATGGAAGTGTTAGTGTGTAGTAATTGATGTTAACACAGGTTCACTGTACTGATTACTTTTTTAACCTTAACACCACCAACAACAACAACCACTTGCATTTTTGTAGAAACAAAAGTGATTTCCCTAACAGGGTTGGGTCAAAATTATGCGGATGCTGGCAATCTGAAATAACAACAGAAAAAGCTGGAAACACTCAGCCGGTCAGGCAGCATCAGTGGAGAGAGAAACAGAGTCGACGTTTCATCAGAACTCGCATCAGACCATGGGGGAAAAATTCAGTATCACCCCATTTGGGGCGCCATTATCGGCCGTGCGCAAAGTCTAGCGCCTGGCGCTAATTATCACCTCCGACAGCAAACTTGGCTTTTATTGCCCCTGGAGGTGATTGGAGCGCTAAATCAGGCGCTTCACACCTGTCTTAAGGCGCAAAGGCCGAGGAGCGAGGCGCTACCTCAGATCGCTGGCGAAGCAAGGACGGGCAAATCAAAATGAACCTGCAAAGTGCTGCTCAGTACCCAAAACTCCTTCACACAGCGTTGAATCTCTCCAGAAGTCTCTCTCTCTCTCTCTCTCAGAATGCGTGGTGCAAAAATGTCACCGACAAAAAAAGGCAGGAAGCGGTCGCCTTTAAATAGCGCTCCCCTAGTCCCTTTCCGACTGCAAAACACTCCCCTCAACCTGTCGTTGCTAGCAGCAGGCGGCAAGGCAGGGGGCGCCACTCAATATCCGGTCCGGGGCGCTAACGGGGCGTTGCGCACTCGACTGACATCATGATCTGCCGGCGCAGGAGATCGTGGCGGTAGTGTTTAGCGCCGCCGCAAAATGTCTAGTTAATTTCGCGAGTGGCGCAAACATCGCCGCGCCCGGGCGCTAGTTGCTTTGCGCCCTATTAGCGCCCTCTTAAAGCGCTAACGGGAGGTGCAAACAACTGAATTTCCCCCCCCATGTCTTTGGATGGTGTCGCGGGGTACATATACACCCGTGAGAGCACATGCACTTTTCCCCCCGCCCCCCCCCTGATTTTTGCCCCTTGCCAGTTTCAATCTCTGGCCACGATACCTCCTGCTTCCAGGTCATAAGAACATAAGAATTAGAAGCAGGAGCAGGCCCCCTCGAGCCTGCAATAAGATCATGGCTGATCTACAACCTCAACTCCACTCTCCTGCCCGATCCCCATATCCCTCGATTTCCCCATGAGTCCAAAAATCTATTTATCTCAACCTTGAATATACTCAACGACTGAGCATCCATAGCCCTCTGGGGCAGAGAATTCCAAAGATTCACCACCCTCTGAGTGAAGAATTTCCTCCTAGTCTCAGTCTTGAATGGCCGACCCCTTATTCTGAGACTGTGACCCCTGGTTCTAGACACTCCAGCCAGGGGGAAACAGCCTCTCGGCATCTACCCTGTCAATCCCCCTCAGAATCTTGTGTGTTTCAATGAGATCTCTGAGGTCATAGGTCACCACCAGTGGCTGAGCTACTGGACACCAGGTGGTGTGTAAGAATGGATTGGTGCTGAGTCCCCATCTCACTTTCCCTCCCCCTTTATGGGGAGATGCTTGGCTTCTGCTCTGTACATTCCTGGAGCAATATGGCTGAGTTTGAGAACTCAGTGGAGGAGAGGATTAAATATGCGTCATGATGTGTGTCGTGACAACACCTTTTGCCAAGACCACAATTAAACAATGAAGCAAATGATGGGATAAAAGCTTGAAATCTAATGGTGGCTTTGCTGGTGATGAATATTAATTGAAAACCTTCATTACGAATATCTCCATCTCGTGAGTCATCGAAAAATAAAGCTTCCAACAGCCATCTGTTGGGAAAGACAGACTTTTAGGAGTGGAAATTACTCAGCGTCTTCTTAACAAATTGTTTAATGTGTTCAGACGAAATTCCTGCTGTTAATTGGGTTAATGAACTTGGGGCCAAACGGCAAGAGCAAGAGAGCCCCAGGTGGGCAGAGGAGGCGCTTCAAGGACACCCTCAAAGCCTCCTTGGAAAAAGTGCAACATCCCCACTGACACCTGGGAATTCCTGGCCCAAGACCGCACAAAGTGGAGGAGAAGCATCCGGGAAGGCGCCGAACACCTCGAGTCTCTTTTCCTGGAGCAAGCGGAAGCCAAGCGCAAGGAGCGAGCGTCAACCCAAGCACCCCACCCACCAACCCCTTCAAACCACCGTCTGCCCCACCTGTGACAGAGACCGTAGGTCCCGCATTGGACTCATCAGTCACCTGAGAACTCATTTTTAATGTGGAAGCAAGTCATCCTCGGTCCCGAGGGACTGCCTAAGAAGAAGAAACGTGCAGGGATATCTTGGCCCCCATGAAAGTGTCAAGTCTTGTCTCCGAGATAGTGCCAGCCCAATTACAGGACTCGAGCACGTAATTTATGCTGAGACACCAGTGCAGTACTGAGCGAGTGCTGCGTGGCTGGAGGACCTGTGTTTCAGATGAGACGTTACACTGAGGCCCTATCTTCTGTCTCGGGTGAATTTAAAAAATGAGCATGGCGCTATTCGAAGAAGAGCAGGGGAAGTTGTCCTGGTCAATATTCATCCTTCAACCGACGCCATCAAAACAGATTAATTGGCCATTCATCTCATTGCTGTTTGTGGGCACTTGTGCGCAAATTGGCTGCTGCGTTTGCCTTCAGCGTTTCATTGGCTGTGAATCACTTTGGGACCTCCTGAGGATGTGAAAGGTTCTGTATAAATGGAAATTCATTCCTGTTACTCGAACAAACTCAGGAATCCCATTCAACCACATTGAAGACCAATTAAAAATAACGCAAAATGTAACTACCACTCGGCGACTAGTTTAGAAATGTGCAGACTGCTCACTCGAGAACCAGATGGTAGAACCCCAAACACGGAGTACAACCTTTTTTTTTCTCTCCACCCCCCCTCTTGTTTAAATGTTCTGTTTTTCCTCCCACAGCACCTTTTTCAGTTTGGTCCCAGTTGTGCACTCAGAGATGGAGGCAGGTGTTGCAAAAAAGCCATTCGGTAATGAGGTGAGCAGCCTGGGGTGACTTGCCATTTTCATTTGACTTTTGACGGTGGCAGACCACTTGTTTACGCACCTCCCTAAGACAGTTTAATTGTCAACAACGCAGATGGGCCATCGGGGGTCTCTGGTATACTGCTCTCGCCTCTCTTCCCCCCCCCCCCCGCCCCGCCCAAATAAATGACCACTGTTAATGTCAGACCGCAAGTCATTGACACAGACACTTTGCAATAATTGATTCATCGTAGCTAGAGGGTTTGAATCTGTGAATACTGCAGCGAGTACATTTGCTGCAATTATTGTTAAAATGTCTGTTATTTTGAATGCGCCTACTGTTAACATATCACATTTAATATACTGGTACAGGTCCCTGCCATGCATCTTTTCTACATTAATGTGACTGGTTCATCTCGTCTCCATGTTAATTCAGCATAATTGTACACATGACAAATATGGCCAAGTGAGTGCTGAGATAAGCTCTAAACTGGCTGAAGGGGAACAGGGAAATGTTGATAGAACATTTGTCAAGGACATTAATGTAGCTGCTAAAACACAAACCGTTGCTAATAAAAACTTCAGAACAAATGTGAAACATTGTCGCTGTACTTTTCCCTTTGATATCCGCCATCTCTGACATCGTGCCAAGCCAAGTACCATTCTCTGGTACGCAGGGAAAACAGCCAGTTCCAAGATCCCTTCCAGTGCCGTTATATAACCAAGTGCTAGGAAGTGTGTAACCATTCTGGGGTACTTTTTGTTGTCCAATTTTCCCTCCTGCACCGAGCCTCCTCTTGGCACTTCTTGTTGACAGCTTGACTGAGAACAAGAACCCAATGTGTGGAGAATCACGTGCATCAACTGAGCTGCTATGATCGGTGAACATTATTAGTGCAGTAATTATGATACTGGTACACTAACATGGCTATTCAACAATTCCAATTCAACAAAATATTATAACAAAGCTGTATCTCTCAACTACTATTGTACATTGAACACTTCCCAGTATTCGTGGATAAAATCTGTCTTTTTCCATAGATAGCCAGAAGCAAATTCAGTTACCATAATTGTCATAATTTTCACAGTTCATGTTTATAGCATATATTAAGAATGATCACAATTAATCAAAGCATTTATGATTATTCAGATTTTGAAATGGGACAATGCACAGAATACAGGTAGAATAGAATAGAAAGACCTTTGTTGTGCCTTTCAGGTCCTCAGGATGTCCAAATGCATTTTACAACTACTGAATCGCCTCTGAAGTGTAGTTACTGTTATTATGTAAGGATAAAGTAGAGGTTGCATAGACAATATAATGCTTTTGCTATAGGTAGTGCATAATGTGTAACCTAGTGTCAGCCACTGCCTCAGTGGGTAGCATCCTCGCCTCTGAGTCAGAAGGTTGTGGGTTCGAGTCCCACTCCAGGGACTTGAGCACATAAAGCTAGGCTGACACTCCAGTGCAGTGCTGAGGGAGCGCCGCACTGTCTGAGGTGGTGTCTTTCGGATGAGACGTTAAACCGAGGCCCCGTCTGCTCTCTCAGGTGGATGTAAAAGATCCTGTGGCACTATTTCGAAGAAGAACAGGGGCATTCTCCCCGGTGTCTTGCGGCCAATATTTATCCCTCAATCAACATAACTAAAACAGATTATCTGGTCATTTTCAGATCTAATATCATGAATAGATATAAGCCTTGCTATTTTTTGGAGAAGGGAGATGAAAATATGCAGAGATAAAGGCAAAATAGAAAGCAAAAAACTTGGATTTATATAGCGCCTTTCACAACCTCATGACATCCCCAAATGGTTCACAGCCAATGAAGTACTCGTGAAGTGTTGTCACTGTTGTAATGTAGAGAAACGCAGCAACCAATTTGCGCACAGCAAGCTCCCACAAACAGCAATGAAATGAATAACCAATTGAACTGTTTCAGTGATATTAGTTGAGGGATAAATATTGGTCAGGACACCGGGAGAACTCCCTGCTCTTCTTCAGATAGTGGACATGAGATCTTTTATGTTCACCTGAGAGGGCAGACGGGGCCTCAGTTTAATGCCTCATCAGAAAGGCGGCACCTCCGACTGTGCCGCGCTCCCGCAGTACTGCCCCTCCGACAGTGCGGTGGTCCCGCAGTACTGCCCCTCCCTCCGACAGTGCAGCGCTCCCTCAGTACTGCCCCTCCAACAGTGCGGCGCTCCTTCAGTACTGCCCCTCCGACAGTGTGGCGCTCCCGCAGTACTGCCCCTCCGACAGTGCGGCACTCCCTCAGTACTGCCCCTCCGACAGTGCGGCGCTCCCTCAATACTGCGCCTCCGACAGTGCGGCGCTCCCTCAATACTGCCCCTTCGACAGTGCGGCGCTCCCTCAGTACTGCCCCTCCGACAGTGCGGCGCTCCCTCAATACTGCCCCTCCGACAGTGCGGCCCTCCCTCAGTACTGCCCCTCCGACAGTGCGGCGCTCCCTCAGTACTGACCCTCCGACAGTGCGGCGCTCCCTCAGTACTGCCCCTCCGACAGTGCGGCGCTCCCTCAGTACTGCCCCTCCGACAGTGCGGCGCTCCCTCAGTACCGCCCCTCCGACAGTGCGGCACTCCCTCAGTACTGTTCCTCCGACAGTGCGGCGCTCCCTCAGTACCGCCCCTCCGACAGTGCGGCGCTCCCTCAGTACTGCCCCTCCGACAGTGCGGCGCTCCCTCAGTACTGACCCTCCGACAGTGCGGCGTTCCCTCAGTACTGACCCTCCGACAGTGCGGCGCTCCCTCAGTACTGCCCCTCCGACAGTGCGGCGCTCCCTCAGTACCGCCCCTCCGACAGTGCGGCACTCCCTCAGTACTGTCCCTCCGACAGTGCGGCGCTCCCTCAGTACTGCCCCTCCGACAGTGCGGCGCTCCCTCAGTACCGCCCCTCCGACAGTGCGACGCTCCCTCAGTACTGCACTGGGTTATGTGCTCAAGTCCTGGGATGGGGGGGTTGAACCTTTAACTTTATGACAATAGGCGAGACTGCTACTACCGAGCCAACTCTGACACAAAAGAGAGGACAGTTACTTCAGGCCAATTCTCACATACTGTTGTCCAGGTTTGGACTGAAACTGACAAGAGTAACAGATGAAAATAGCCTCCTGCCTGCTCTGTCAGGAAATGATGCATGGCCTAGGGAAGGGGCCTTCAAACTGCAGCCCATGGACCACATGCTGCTCCCATGCTTGGATACTCTGGCCCTTGAAGCCTAGGCAACTCAAGTCATCTTTGTGCTTATATATTTCTTACTGTGGGCTGCAAGGTTTGGAAAGGGCTTTCTATAGCAGTGTTGCTGCATTGGTGGCTAAACCCTAATCAGATCGGTTAGGATCCACAGCTTGAGAAATTTTTTTCAATGAGAACATGGATTTTAAATTTATACGTGGCCCACAAAGCCAAAAAGCTTAGATACCCATGACTCGGGGAACCAACAAGAGGGCATAAGATATGAAAGTTACACTGATTCTCCTGTCCGCTCTTCTGCCTAGGTGCCCTCAAAGCAACCTGAAAAACAATCATTTTGAATTTAAGTGCTACAGGCACCCATGAGTCTCCAAGTTCTTGCACTCTGTTAGGGGAATTGATGCATGTGTGTGTCGCAGAAAGGGAGATTACTCATATAAATGGGTCTCTGTCGGGTACGAGTGCAGCTGAACAGTCAGTAGATTCCCCCAGTGGTGTGGCAAGGATGCTCAGCCTCTGAAATGTCCTGTTTTCACCCCACATCAGAAGGATGAAAGGCCAAGTAATCTCTGCTGAAATTTAAACCCAAAGTCCCATCACTTAAATGGCTTGAGCCACCTGCCTTCATGAGGTGGTGATGTGCGAATGGTGGCAAGATTCCCTCAGGGAGAAGAGTGAAAATGAAAGGGTAAATCAACCTGCGTCGAGCGTGTTGATATTTGCCAGCAATGAATAATAAATTGTCTGCCTGCTGCCCTCACACCCCTGTGCCCACTAAAGGTGCGTGCTGCGGGTGACCGTAAGGAGGAAGAGATTACAAAAGGAATAAGGGACTTGTATCTGATTAAAAAGAAAGAGTTTGAAAGGGAACCCCATCTCATTTTCACTCGCAGGACAATGTAGCACTCACCAGAAAGAGATTCAGTTGTTTTCGGGTCCTCATCACTGCCTTTTTGACATGATTTGAGGCCGTTGTGATGCTGCATTGAAATGCAAAGCAGTGATTTTTTTTTAAACAATCCTGTGAAAAGCCAGAATGGACAATTTTTTTTTTCACTCAAGACCTTTCAACCAACCTCAATTTTACCAGGGTCTAAATCTATTGGCTTTGTAATGTGCACAGTGTCTGCTGAAACGCCATTAAGCAGAAAGGAAAATGGTGTGACCACTTCAATAACATCAGCGCATCCCTCTCGCTGATAGATTGCAGAGCCTCTGCTATTAGGATGGGCAACTGTGTATACAGATTTATCCTGCTAATGGACAAAAGTGGAAAGTAATGAATATTTAGTTACTGCTGGCACTGAAATTTTAAACTGCAGTATTGATGCTGCAAATGGCTTCTGATTTGGTGATGTATTGTACAATTATGTGCCGAGCGGGAAATAATGAAGGTGCAGATATGATGACTTTAGTAATTTTCTCTTCATATTTTGACGTGTACCGTGGTGAGCTGTTTCTTTAACTTAAGCCTGCACTGAAGGCAAAATATTAACCTTTTTTAATGACACAGCTGCATTTACTCTAGTTTGCTTTGTGATTCTGTAATTGCAACCTCATGTACATTTCCAGAAAAAGCACTCTGCTCTTCCGGCAGTGCAAACGACCATATATTACCCACGCACAATGTATACCTTCAGGTACATGCATCTCACTATACAGGCAGCTGTCTGCAGAGAGATATAATATCGGCTTTCTGGAAACTTAGACAGTGAAGATTGCATTTGCACATTTATTAGGTGACGTGCCACAAGTAGCTTCAAGTCTGCCTTTTCTATTGCTTTGAACAGCCTTCTGGGGTGAAAGACGTACACTTAGTATGAGATTGCTACATTCTCTGTTTAATCATTTTCAATAATCGTCCCTATTTTCTCTTCCACCTCCATCCCAGCCCTGCAGGCACTGACCGACTCTTGCTGGGCCGTTCTTCCTGTGCATATGCAGACAGTGAATTTTCATCAGGCTGTTCAGCTGGAAGTGGGGCAGTGGGAGAAAATCCGAGCCAAGTCTAATCCTTTCCTCACTCGATGTCCATGAGTGTGTACTTCCATTAGATAGTGATTAGAAATGAAGAACGCTGGCTGTTTTCTTCCCTCGCTCACTAGCCTAGGGGGGGACAGGGGACAATTGTATTATTCAACCAGATAATTCAGTAGAGATTGGCGATGGAACGTTGGAAGCTTCCTGATCTGCATGGCTCCGTACCACACAGATTCCGCATGTACCAACTGAGCCGCTTTCAACAGATGGTTTTTATAATTAGAGGTAGCTGGAATTAATATACTTTCTCACATTCTGAATGAATGTAATAAATATCTAATTTACAATCTAAAAGAAGACGTCATAATCATTTATGAAGTGGATAAACATTTACTTTTTAAACACAGATTGAATAGTTAAAGATTCAAACCATAAACAATGATGTTGGCCCCAAATATTTTAAAAAAACCAAATAGCCTTAGACTAGAGTTCCCAAAAGCACTCGTGAGTCCTCAATGCCTCCTTCTGTTCTCTGGCAGTAATTACCAAGGCATGCATACAAGCTGACCTGCTGCCTCTGAATAATTGTACCACCGCACAGCCTTTTGTCACAGGAAATGTGAATCCAGGACTTTTGATTAAATGCTTGTTTTGGTTTTCTATACTAAATTTGAAACTCATTGCTATTAAATGTTGCTCAGTAATAAAAGATGTGCTCTCCTTTCCACATCATTGTTTTTTTTTAAATCGGGTAACAGTGCTGGACTGAGCTTCTTAAAATTGCAGTTTTTTTCTCAAAAGTTTGTATCTCAGTAACTTACAGAGAAGATAATTAATTTCTAATTCAGCAGTGATCATTTTTGGCTGGTTCAGATAACTCCATGAATGATGAGGGTAAGGTTTGAGTGGCTTAGAGCTGTCATCTGAACCCCAGTTGAAGATTGCTGCCCAGAAATCACTCCTGTGCCTCCACCAGTAATCTCGTTTTGGTAGGTCAGTTTTATTTATTTTTTGCTTCTTGTTGGTGACGTGGCAGACATCGGCCATCGTGCTCGCTGAAGTTCGTGCGTGTTGGCACCCCACTGAAGACGCGAATATTTTCAAGTAATCACTGCAAATTCAGTGCAGTTAATTATATATATTATTATTATATAAGAAATAACATAGCTAGTGATGTAAGAAAACGACTAGGCACTTGGTCTAAGCGTTAAACAAAGCTTTAATCAACTGTTTTACAACATGGAGGTCTAGTTGTGTCCTTCACTAGTTCCTGTTAAGAATGTCCTGCGCAAGCTGGGCCCGTGCCCGAGTATTTATACTCTCCCTGGACAGCGCCACCCGCAGGCTGCCCAGTATTATTTCATAAGTCTTTCTTTCATGAATGACTGATTCATGTCACTATTGATCTGGTTGACGGGTTCAGGTGGTAGTTTATTGTTTGTTGGCCGAGCGCTGGTTGGCTTATTGCTTCAAGTTCACCGGGACGGATCCGTTCGTGTTTAACGCAGGTGTGTAAAATTGTGAAATGTTTCTATTGCCATTAAAGAAAATAAATATTTGCATTTATATAGCGCCTTTCACGGCCACCGGACGTCTCAAAGTGCTTTACAGTCAATGAAGTACATTTTGAAGTGTAGTCACTGTTACAATGTAGGAAACGCGGCAGCCAATTTGTGCACAGCAAGCTCCCACAAATAGCAATGTGATTGACATGAATCAGTCATTCATGAAAGAAAGACTTATGAAATAATACTGAGCGGCCTACGGGTGGCGCTGTCCAGGAAGAGTATAAATACTCAGGCACGGGCCCAGCTTGCGCAGGACATTCTTAACAGGAACTAGTGAAGGACACAACTAGACCTCCATGTTGTAAAACAGTTGATTAAAGCTTTGTTTAACGCTTAGACAAAGTGCCTAGTAGTTTTCTTACGTCAGTGATAATGACCAGATCATCTGTTTTAGTGATGTTGGTTGAGGGATAAATATTGGCTCCAGGACAGCGGGAGAACTCCCCCTGCTCTTCTTCGAAATAGTGCCATGGGATCTTTTACGTCCACCTGAGAGGGCAGACGGGGCCTCGGTTTAATGTCTCATCCGAAAGACGGCACCTCCGACAGTGCAGCACTTACAAGACTGTTGTAGGAACTGAAGGAGTCTTGGATTTGTGACATTGGATCTTATGTTGTGCTTGAGGGAGAACCTCAGACTCTAACTGGTAGTTTGAGAAGCTGCTGACTTTGACAGATCTGAACAGTTAATGTTCTGGGGTAATGGTGGTAGGGCGGGCAGCGCGTTGAGAAGAAGCAATATTCTTAAAAGGTGATTGCTATTAAGTGAGCAGTTTTTTTTCCTTAAGCTTTGGCTAAACCAAGAACATTAGGAAATAGATTAGATGCATGGTTAATTAATGTAACCAATCCCATAAGTACTTGATCACTGCATTGATCTGTCGAGAGCAGGGCTGTGAGCTACAGTGGTAATACATATATTACCTGCCGGCCTCCGACTAATCCATATGTTGGATCACCCGCGTGCTCTTTTCATGTTGCCTGCTTTGTGCAGGAACAACTCTCACCGATGAGCACACTGAGAAACAGAACGACCCGCCCAACTGCATACATAAAAAAGCAAAAAAACTGCAGATGCTGGAAATCTGGAACACAAACAGAACACGCTGGATCGACAGGTCAGCCAACATCTGTGGCGAGAGCAGGCAAATTAATGCAGGAGGTGTCGACCCATCATTAGAGCTGTACTGAGGAAGGGTCTGTGCACACACAATGTTGACTTGTCTGTTCTCGTCACGGATGTTGACTGATTTACTGAATGTTTCCAGCCTTTTCTGTTGTTTTAAACCCTCCTCCTGTTTTTGCTTTCACAATGATGGTATGAAACTTCGTTTCGCAAAGGACATTTTAAGCTGTTGGGGAGAAAGGTGCAAGACACTGCCGTTATTTTTCCAAGTCGAGGGGTTTGCAGTCACATGATCAGGGCCGTGGATTGCACCACCATTAATTAAAAAAAATGAACATTTAAAAATATTAAAAGCCATTGAAAAAGCTTCTGCAGCAGCTAAAACAGCGCCTGCTGAATTGTGAATTTCTTGATGTAGCCAACGTGACACTGAAACAGCAGAGTTTTAAGAGCATGTTGATCCTAGGTTGTTTAGAGGAACTTTAGCCTGCCTGGCGATTTCCGAATGAGGTGATACAATCTATTTTCCAGAACTGAGAGGTTACAACTATCAGCAAAGGCTGAACAGGCTGGGGCTCCTTGCTAGAAAAGAGAGGGTCTTCTAAAATGATGAAGGGTTTTGATAGGGTAGAAGTAGAGAAGATGTGGGGGGAGATCCATAAATGTAAGATAGTCACGAATAAATCCAATAGGGAATTTAGGAGACACTTCTTTACCCAGAGAGTGGTGAGAATGTAGAACTCGCTAATACAGGGAGTGGCTGAGGCGAATAGTATAGATACTTTTAAGGGGAGGCTCGATAAACACATGAGGGAGAAAGGAATAGAATAGATTGAAACATATAAGATCCTGAGGGGTCTTGACAGGGTTTATGTGGAGAGGATGTTTCCTCTTGTGGGAGAATCTAGAACTAGGGGGCACTGTTTAAAAAATAAGGGGTGGCCCATTTAAAACAGATGAGGAGAATTTTTTTCTCACAGAGGTTGGTGAGTCTTTGGAACTCTCTTCCTCAGAGAGCGGTGGAAGCAGAGTCTTTGAATATTTTCACGGTAGCGGTAGATAGATTCTTGATAAGCAAGGGGGTGAAAGGTTATCGGGGGTAGGCGGGAATGTGGAGTAATCAGATCAGCCCATGGTCTTACTGAATGGCGGAGCAGGCTCGAGGGGCCGAGTGGCCGACTCCTGCTCCTAATTCGGATGTAAGGATATGCTGATGGGGTGAGATGAAGTAGGGTGGGAGGAGGCTCGTGTGGAGCAGAAACACCGGCACGGAGCAGTTAGGCCAAATGACCAGTTTGTGCTGTAATTTCTACGTCGCAGAGAACAAGCAGCTGTACCCCAGGTTGCTCCTTTGCCTGTGTAAGTTATTTTGATTGTGCGCACTTTCCCTGAAATAGCAGAAAGGGGGGGGAAAAAAGCAAGCAATCCTTATTGCCCAATATGGTGAAACGTTATGCTTTGTGCTCTGGATAGTAAGATTGTTTCAGCATTATTTGTCACAGCAATCTAATTTCAGTGTGTTATTACAAAACATTTCTTTTCATCATTTCTGCAGAGTGACGTGATCCACTATAGTCTTACAACTAAGCCTGCAGGATTTGTACTGGAGCCGAGCAGTGCACCTCCTCCAAAACTCATGACTTAAAATTTTCAGAGAACAACCTTCTCATGAGTTTTGATCCCCCCAAAACAATCGTCAGACTAAGCTGCTTAAAATTAGTTTTCCTAACCGCAATCCAGTTAACCGAGCAATTTTTTTTCAAGCGAGCGCATAAAGTTTCAGCACGTTTTTGAATGTCCACCTCGTACGGCACAGGAGCATACCTGCATAATAAATCTGAAATTGACGAGCATTGAATTAACTATCTCTGCAGACAGTTATTGAATTAAATTCTTGCTTGTTGCACGGCTAGTACGTTATATGACCTCGTTATTAAATCTGTGCAGGAAGCAAATGTTTTCCTGATGAACTGGACACAAATGAGCAGGTCTCACACGATTAATTATAACTCCTGATATATTGCACTGATAAAGGTGGGGTTGCAGCTTTTTATTTCACAAACATGAAGGGCTCATAACTCATACCTGCTGTAAGTTGAATAAAAGCAGTAACACATTTATCAGTACAGTATTCTAATTATTCACTCACTCTGGCAATAATAATTGAATCAACTTTGTTTTCCCTCTGGTTTTGGCCAGTACAGCTGTTACTGGGGTACGGTTCCACGTGTCCTGGCAGTCCCCTGGACGCCTCATCTAAATGGCCCTTCTACAAGTGTGAGCGTTGATTTCTGAGCACCAAAGCTGAACCCAGTTCTGTCCTACTATATGCACACACCTTACACTTTCCAACAAGAGTCACCGGACAGCGGTCAGGAGCATGAACTATGACTGATTTTATTTTGGTCCCTTTCCTAGCCAGTGAACACTGAGATTAATTGTGGCGCCCCCTCCTGCTGCAGCAGTTCAGATCCTCTTAAAAACCAGCCTGGAAATCAAAGCAAAAAGTGCACTTCACATTAAAAATGAGAGAATCCTTTTCAGATTCTAGTCAGTCTTTCTTTTCCCCTTGCAGCTTATGCTAGTTTGAGTGCCGGATATGATGGTTTAAGTTGGTATTCTACAACACATTGTGTGGGAAATAAGGTCTGGTTGCGGGTTTGCAGGGACATGTTGCATCTTGCTCAGCTCGCCCACCTCGGAGCATGGATGAGGAAAGTAGAGGTTCTCTGCTTCCGTTTTATTTGCCTCCCGCCCCCCACCCCCATCTCTTTCAACCCTTTGTCCATGTCAGCATGTAGCTCAGTTGGTAGCACTCTCTCTCTCTCGCCTCTTGAGTCGGAAGGTTGTGGGTTCAAGTCCCACTCCAGAGGCTTGAACACACAAATCTAGGCTGACACACCTAGTGCAGTGCTGAGGGAGCGCTGCACTGTCGGAGGTACCGTCTTTCAGATGAGACATTAAACCGAGGCCCTGTCTGCCCTCTCAAGTGGATATAAAAGATCCCATGGCACTATTGGAAGAAGAGCAGGGGTGTTACCCCAGTGTCCTGGGGCCAATATTTATCCCTCAACCAACATCACTAAAACAGATTATGTGCTCATTATCACATTACTGTTTGTGGGAGCTTGCTGAGCACAAATTGGCTGCTGCGTTTCCTACATTACAACAGTGACTGCACAAAGTACTTCATTGGCTGTAAAGTGCTTTGAGACGTCCTGAGGTTGTGAAAGGCGCTATAGAAATGCAAGTCTTTTTATTAAGGTTTCTTCTGGTTGAAATAATGGGCAGGGGACCTGGCCCCAGATATTTGATGCTGATGCTAGTAGATTAGAAACAGGCTAACATAGTGCTCATGTTCAAAAAGGGTGGCAAAACAGACACCGGCAGCTACAGACCCATTGGCCTCACTTCAATTGCATGTAAAAAAGTGGAATTGATATCAGGAGTAAACTTGAGGATTGTCTCTGTTGCAATAACAACCCAGTAAACAGCAGTCAACGTGGCTTTGCATGTGGAAGATCCTGCCTGACAAACCTCCTTGAATTCTTTGAGAAAGTGACAATCCGATAAAGTTGTGTATTTGGAATTCTGAAAGGAATTTCCACGTGTGAGATTACTAATTAAGCTCAAAGCTGTGCCGATTCAGGGCCAAATTTGGGTACGGATAAGAAACTGGCTGAAGGGTACTGGTTTGAGGGGTAGGAAGGATGAAGCACTGAGTGGAGTGCCCCAGGGCTAAGTGTTGGAGCCACTACTGTTTCTAATCGATATCGCGACTTGGATTCTGAAGCTCAGTGCAAATCGGTTACGTTCATAGATGATCCCAAACTTGGAGGGGCAGCGGAAATTGAAATAGACAACCCAGAACTTACGGAATGAGCTAATCAAAGTACGTGAGTGGGCTGAACAACATCAAATGGCAAATTAAATCTAATGCGGACAAGTGCAAAGTATTGCACGTAAGAAGGAAAAATGGGCAACGCACAAACTGAATGAATGGAACACAGGAACAGGAGTTGGCCATTTAGCCCCTTGAGCCTGTTCCGCCATTCAATGGTGTTGAAATAGCGACGGCCGAAGTTGAGAGAGACCTCGGAGTCTCAGCAGACTCAACATGGCCAATCAGTGCAGAACAGCAATCACCAAAGCTAACAGAATGTTGAACTACACAGCCAAAACAGTCGAATACAAGTCAGACATCGCTGCAGGAGTTCCTCAGGGCAGTGTCCTAGGCCCAACCATCTTCAGCTGCTTCATCAATGACCTTCCCACCAACATAAGGTCAGAAATGGGGATGTTCGCTGATGACTGCACAGTGTTCAGCGCCATTCACAACTCCTCAGATAATGAAACAGTCCATGCCCGCATGCAACAAGACCTGGACGACGTTCAGGCTTGGGCTGATGAGTGGTAAGTAACATTCGCGCCACAGAAGTGCGAGGCAATGACTGTCTCCAACAAGTGAGAGTCTAACCACCTCCCCATGACATTCAACAGCATTACCATCGCTGAATCCCCCACCATCAACATCCTGGGGGTCACCATTGACCAGAAACTTAACTGGACCAGCCACATAAATACAGGTCAGAGGCTGGGTATTCTGTGGCGAGTGTCTCACCTCCTGACTCCCCAAAGCCTTTCCACCATCTACAAGGCTCAAGTCAGGAGTGTGATGGAATACTCTCCACTTGCCTGGATGAGTGCAGCTCCAACAACACTCAAGAAGCTCGACACCATCCAGGACAAAGCAGCCCGCTTGATTGGCACCCCATCCACCACCTTAAACATTCACTCCCTCCACCACCGGCGCACCGTGGCTGCAGTGTGTACCATCTATAAGATGCACTGCAGCAACTCGCCAAGGCTTCTTCGGCAGCACCTCCCAAACCCATGACCTCTTCCACCTGGAAGGACAAGGGCAGCAGGCGCATGGGAACACCGCCACCTCCAACTTCATCTCCAAGTCACACACACCATCCTGACTTGGAAATATATCACCGATCCTTCATCATCGTCGCTGGGTCAAAATCCTGGAACTCCGTCCCTAACAGCACTGTGGGAGCACCTTCACCACACGGACTGCAGCGGTTCAAGAAGGCGGCTCACCACCACCTTCTCAAGGGCAATTAGAGATGGGCAATAAATGCTGGCCTTGCCAGCGATGCCCACATCCCATAAACTAATTTTTTAAAAAGTTGTTATCATAGCATTACATGGAAATCACGATACAGAAACAGGCCAATCAGCCCAACCGGTCAGTGTCAATGTTTATCCTCTACAAGAGCGGTCGTCCTAATCCCATGTACCTGCTCTGTTTCCATGTATCGTTATTCCTGTCTTCTTCAACCTCCTATCTAACCGATTCTTAAATGTTGACGTGGTCGCTGGTTGAATCACTAACTCCGGTCGCGCATTCATTCCTTAACCTCAGAAACACCTGTGTTTTAAAACAAAATCCTGCTCTCTGTTCTAAATCTCTTGTAATTCAACCTAGTATCTATAAGCCTAATATTTCTATAAATCTAAATAGCTTAATGACACCCACTATCTAGGCCCTATCCGCATTTGGTTTATTCTCTCTCTATTAATGTGTTCATCGTTCTGCATTGTAACGGCCCTGACTTATGAAGTGGACTCGTGTATATATTAAAATGTAGGGACTGAGATCTCTGGGCACTAAAGAGGGAACCGTCGAGTAGAGGTGTGAGGAGAAAGTGTTGGCACTGAGCTCATTTCTTTTGAAGAATGGCGACTTGTGCGAGGTGCCAGAGGGTGGCTGACGAACAGGAGCCCGGAATAGGTCAACACCTTTTCAAATAGGAAGGGAGAAAATTGCGGAATAAAAACCCACCATAAAGCCTCCAAAAAAAAAAAAGTCCTTCAATTTTGTGATCATGATGTCATCTGAAATGTTTGATTAGATTCCTACCTTGTAATCACGCCTAGGTATCCATTATTCTGTATATAGTTTTTAACAGTACTCGAGTGAATTATGGAATTAAGCCCCCTGGCAGTAAAATCATCATCAGCTGCTGCTGGATAAATAAATATCGCTACAGCAAATAATACTGTAGCTTTTTGCAGTGGTAATGGCATAACGAATGGGGCTGGGAAAGAATTATGTGCCTGGATCTCTCTCGCACATTTCGGCATTTATTGATCAGGGGGGCTGTAAATCTTTTGCTTATGATAGAAAGTCGTTGGTTCAACCCAAGACAAATTTCAGTCATACAATATATATACCTCGGTGACCTCACACTTTAAGGAGATGAAAGGGAAATTGTTTAGACAGTTTGACCATACTGTAGCCATTAGCCAACTCAACATTTGGCTTTTGTTTTTTTAGTCTGGCTTATGGAATACATTATAATGTAGCCAATTGAATCATTATATAATGTGAGCTTTTAAGAAAATGTATGTATATTACACCCTGCAAAATAATAGTTATAATTTAATTTACACAGCTAAGAGTGGAGTTGACCTCCAGTCATTGAATCCATGACATCAATCTATGAACAACATAAATCTCTTACTAAAATTGGAAGGAGTATATTCAGGCTTTTAAGCGTTGCAGTATTGGAATGTTAACAAGGGACCTATTATTTGTGGAAGTTAACAGATTTGCTGCTATTAATTTTAGCTGAGGTGACTTACTGTATAATAAACAGTTCGACACGCATTACTGAGTGGCAGTGATGTGCTTCTGTTTTGCACTTTACGCTTCATTATGTGGCAAGGTACCAGTCTTGGGCATAATGTTAGCGTCTTTGAGTGGATACTAGCGGCGCAATCTTGCCAGCCCTGGGGAGGCCGGGTTTGGAGGCGGGACTGCCGGGAAAATGGCAGAATTTGGGGGTGGGTTCCCATCCCACCCCCAACCCGCCTCCGTGCCATCTTCCCAGGAGGCGGGTAGCTGACCCGCGCCGGGTCCTGTCTCCTTGGAGGCGGGAAGGGGATTAGTGCCACTTAACTGCCTGTTAACAGGTAGTTAACAGGCAGATAAGGGGATTATCCCCATTTTACCCACAAAAGTGCGGGCTTCCCGAAGGCTCCGAAACCCGCCAGGGTCACCGAGGCGAGTCGTGGGTCTGCGGGGGTCGGAGGGGTCCAAAAGTGTGCTGTGGAGGTGAGTGATGGGTGCAAGTGTGGAGAGGTAAGTATGTGAGGTGAGTGTAAAGTGTTAGAAAAAGTGTACTTACCTTTGTTTCTTCCTGCAGGCTTCAGTCGGTGGGTATGCGGAGAGTCTCGCACCTCCGCGGCAGAGATGACAGGTGGCCGTTGCATTCTCCAATGCAACAACCATCTCATTTCTGCAAAAGAAAGAGGTTTGACGAAGTCTTGAGTACAAGAACTCATCAAACTACAGAGAATGTCAGTGTTTGACAGCTTCACAGAGCTGTCAAACAATGACAATTCTGAAACGTCATACGCTGACATTCTCTGCAACCGGCTTTCCCTTAATTGGCCTGCTAAACCCGCTGGGTGGGCTTAACAAGGTCAATCAAGGGAAAATAGCGTGGGTTGGCCAGAAGTTGATGGAGGCGGGACATCGACCCGCCAAGCAGCAATCCCGCCTCCAACGCGCCCCCATTGGCAAAATCACCCCCTAGGTATCCCTCTTCCCTCCAAAGAATGGGTGTGGACTGGGGAGGGGTCTTGAAATGGCAAGTGAATTACTTTCTATGCTTTTTACAAATTGATGAAGAAGGGCATTTGCAGTTGCCGAGAAGGACTAAGAGAAGCAAAAGTTTATAGAAGTAAAAATTGTTAAGCAAACATGTATAGGGACTGCAAAAGCAAAACATGCATGCCATACGTTACAATGCTCCACAGGAGCCTCCTCCCACCTTTCTTCATCTCACCCCATCAACATATCCTTCTGTGCAAAAGTAAAACACTGCGGATGCTGGCAATCTGAAATAGAAACCGATAATGCTGGAAACGCTCAGCAGGTCAGGCAGCATCTGTGGAGAGAGAGAGTTAACGTTTCAGGTCGATGACCTTTTGTCAGTACTGTTAACTCTGTTTCTCTCTCCATAGATGCTGCCTGATCTGCTGAGTATTTCCAGCATTTTCTGTTTTTATTTATGTTTAGGGAATAAATGCTTTTCCTCTATCTTTGTGTAATTTAAGGAAAGATTTGTGGAGAATCCTGACTCCGCAGGGTGAAGAGTTTATTTTACTTTGGTTGAGCGTGTAACTGCAGTAGTATTAGTGGGTGAGCTTCCCATTAGCATCTCTGTTCACGACCTCGTGGGTCAAGACACCAGGCTGTACAGAGGGTGGTGAACATGTGGAATTCTCTACCACAGAAGACTGTGGAGGCCAAGTTGCTGAATATATTAAAGAAGGAGCTAGATAGATTTCTATACACAAAAGGCATCAAGGGGTATGGGGAGAGAGCGGGAATATGGTATTGAGATAGTGGGCAGGATTTTCATTGGGCCGTGGAGGCGGGATTGGAGGCGTGTGGGGGGTTAAAATCCCGAAATCGGGGGGCATGAACCCATCCCGCACCCAACCCGCCTCCATGCCAGTTTCAAAGGAGGTGGGTACCTGACCCGCACTGGGACCCGCCTCCCTGAGGCGGGAAGGGGATTAGTGCCAATTAACTGCCTGTTAACAGGTAGTTAACAGGCAGTTTTTAGCCTAATTCCTATTTTTAATGTTAAAGTGTGGGAATCCCGACGGCTCCAAACCACGCCAAGTTAGAGGAGGCGGGCGGTCGGGCTGAAGGGGTCGAGATGTCCGGTGTTCAGGTGAGTGATGGGTGCATGAGTGCAAAGGTAATTGTGTTTGGTGTGTCTAAAGTGTGTAAAGAAGTTCTACTAACCTTTACTTACCTTTACAGCCTTCCTTCCTTCAGGTCTCGGGAGTCCCTCATCTCACCGGCACAGAAAGCAGAATGGCTGCGCGCTGTCAAAAGTTGCAGCATTCAGCTTTCTGCTCCGGGGAGATCTCTAAATCATCCTGAGAGGAAGGAATTAACTTAGTGTACAGATTGTCAGTGTTTGACAGCTTCAAACAGCTGTGAAACGCTGATATTTCATCTGTCAAAGGGTCTTGACAGATGAAATATCAATCTGTGACGTCACCTGTTGCTGGGTGGCCCTTAATTGGCCTGCTGAGCCCGCTGGGTGGGCTCAACAAGGTCAATTAAGTCAAAATCGCGTGGGTTAGCTAGAACTCGATGGAGGTGAGACTACAACCCCGATAGTTGTAGTCCCGCCTCCTAACCGACTCCTCAGTGAAAATCCAGCCCAGAGGATCAGCCATGATCATATTGAATGGCGGAGCAGGGCCGAATGGCCTACTCCTGCTCCTATTTTTCTATGTTTCTACAGATGAGGCAGGCCCAGGTTTGGTCCCCTTTCTGTGCTAAGTTTGCTGTTCTCAGGCTGCGTGCCAGTAGGTCTGCGATAGGTGTCGGTGCGTCTGGGCTAGAGCCTGGAAAGATCATCCCGGATTTTCATTCCCGATCGCTGTGCTGCTGGAAAATTCTCCGTGATGTGGGAACTGCATTCGCCTTGGCTGTGATGCCCTCTGTGCAAGAGTCTGCCGACACTCACCATCTAGGCTCACGTATGAAGGACGGCCACTTGGGTGAGGTACCTGAGCTTTGCTGGCCACTGTAGAATTTCACTCCAGTGCGAGTCGCCAACTTTGAGAAAGTGAGGAAGAAGAATTGGAGGGAAAAACAAGATTGTGGTCATACAGCTTTACTGTAGAGTTGTGTGTTTACCGACTCGTACTTTTATAATCTTTCTCTGGTAAGAGCAGTGGAATTCCACCTTATTATTTAATTCCCTGAGCTTGCTAACTCATAAGTGATGAAATCGAAGAGCACATTATGAAGAACTTTCTCACTTGGATGGGATTAAACTGGACCAGCCACATAAATACTGTGGCAACAAGAGCAGGTCAGAGGCTGGGTATTCTGCGGCGAGTGTCTCACCTCCTGACTCCCCAAAGCCTTTCCGCCATCTACAAGGCACAAGTCAGGAGTGTGATGGAATACTCTCCACTTGCCTGGATGAGTGCAGCTCCAACAACACTCAAGAAGCTCGACACCATCCAGGACAAAGCAGCCCACTTGATTGGCACCCCATCCACCACCTTAAACATTCACTCCCTCTACCACCAGCGTACCGTGGCTGCAGTGTGGACCATCTACAAGATGCACTGCAGCAACTCGCCAAGGCTTCTTCGGCAGCACCTCCCAAACCCGCGACCTCTTCCACCTAGAAGGACAAGGGCAGCAGGCGCATGGGAACACCACCACCTCCAAGTTCCCCTCCAAGTCACACACCATCCTGACTTAGAAATGTATCGGCCGTTCCTTAATCGTCGCTGGGTCAAAATCCTGGAACTCCCTCCCTAACAGCACTGTGGGAGCACCTTCACCACACGGACTGCAGCGGTTCCAGAAGGCGGCTCACCACCACCTTCTCAAGGGCAATTAGGGATGGGCAATAAATGCTGGCCTTGCCAGCGACGCCCACATCCCATAAAATGAATTTTTTTAAAAATTGGATAATTCTCCAATTCTGTTATTCCCAGTCTTCCATTTCCGCCAGTGAAACTCTCGGGAGGTTGGGATGTGTGATGAAGGAGGGGCCTGAGCGTATAATTTGTAAAGTAATCTTCTTCTTTAACACTGGTCAGTTTGTAGGATAGAAGTCAACAGTGATGAATGAAATGAGCTGTAATTGAGCTAAGCTGGTGTAGCACTGCACGGCTTGTGCGGCTTGCTCTGCAGATGCAATTATATAGTTCACACAGACTTTTTCATTCATCTGCAGCCTGCTTAACTTACTGTATATAAAGATTGGAAACAAAATGTTGATGTATGTCCTCCTGTAAGGACGTAACAGTTGGCCCCGGTCCCCAATCCATCACATGGACGTGTTAAACTGCTGAGCCAAGTTTTTTTTTATGATCTTCAAAAATGAACTTCAGGTTTCAAACAGCTTTAATCCCTTAGATTGACTGGGGTTGTATGTTTTGACATCACAGCCAGATTCCCAAGAAAAAGTTTAAGAATGTTAAAGTTATTAAGTCTTCTAAAGGATTTGTTATGGCACTTGCAATCCAGTAGTTTCCTTTTGTAATGTTAAAATGTTTTGAAAAGTCGCCCTCTCATCTCCTGAAGGCAGCAACTCATACTGGTGTGCAGTTCCACAGGTGTTAGCAGCCTTCTAGTAGCTCATGCAAGGGGCCATACAGTAATTGTTGGCAAGCTGTTCGACTGTGAGAGGCACCACAGGCGATTCCGATTGTCAGCCGCACCCAAAATCCTGTGCTTTCCAGCTGGGGGACTTGCCGGTTGGTGACGAGGAGCGGGTGCTCAGGCATTGCTTCCACTCTCTAGTCGAGGGACGTGAATTGTAGCGCCCCACTGCTATCCTGGCGGCGATTAACTAACTCACAACGACTTGCATTTATACAATGCCTTTAACGTAGCAAAACGTCCCAAGGCGCTTCACACGAGCGTTATAAGCCAAAATTTGACACCGAGCCACATCAGGAGATATTGGGGCAGATGAAGAGGTAGGTTTTAAGGAGGAAGGAGAGGTAGGGAGGGAATATACTCATTGGAGTTTAGAAGAATGAGAGGGGATCTTACTGAAACATATAAGATACTGAGGGGGCTCGACATGGTAGATGCAGAGAGGATGTTTCCCCTCGTGGGGGAATCTAGAACTAGGGGGCATAATTTCAGAATAAGGGGGCACCCTTTTAAATCAGAAATGAGGAGGGTCGTGAATCCTTGGAATTCTCTGCCCCAGAGAGCTGTGGAGGCTGGGTCATTGAATATATTTAAGGTGGAGGCAGACAGATTTTTGAATGATAAGGGAGCCAGGAGTTATGCGGAGCGGGCAGGGAAGTGGAGTTGAGGCCAAGATCAGATCAGCCATGATCGCATTGAATGGCGGAGCAGGCTCGAGGGGCCAAATGGCTTCCTCCTGCTCCTCCGTCTTATGTTCTTATGAATTTCAGAGCTTAGGGCCTTGGCAGCTGAAGGCACGGCTACTAATGGTGGAGTGATTTAATATCGGGGGATGCTCAAGAGGCCAGAATTAGAGGAGCGCCAATATCTCGGGAGGATTGATGGGGCTGGAGGCGATTACAGCGATAGGGAGAGATTTGAAAACGAGGATGAGAATTTTGAACTCACCGCAAACCAGAATTGAACCTGGGACCTTTCTAGTTTGTATTATTCATTACTACATCACGCAGTGAATTTACTTGCTGAGTCATATACTTGAACGTTGATTTAACCTCGTCCCGCTCTCATGAACCTGTACAACCTGACCCTTCAACAAGTGCCCTTCCAAATAGTCTCCACCTGCCAGTCAAGGAGGGAATGAAACAGGAGAGTGAAAAACCTTGGCCACTCTTGCGCCTCTCCAAGAGCCTAGTTCCTGAGTACCATTGGCAGAGGTATGGGAGCGTGCAATAAATAAATGCATTGTATGTCTAACCTTGTTACATAAGGCTGTTCTGTGCTGACAGGTGTGCCACTGCCACCTTATCAACAGAGAGGAAAAAAATCACATTCTATGCTTTTGATGTCTCAGACCTGACTTTTCTGGATCCTTGTGTGCAGCTGTTGGAAGCGGCAGAAAATCGAGTTGTTTCCAGTCGGCCCTCCACCTGGGACTACTGACACGCTGCTAAAGAGGAAGCAGTGCTGGGAGGTTGGCAGTCTCCCCTTGAGCGCCAATCCTTATTGTTCCAAGATCAATATAAAAGTGCCTTAAGTGGAGATAGCTGGCTTTTCATATATTCCTTCCACTGACCCAGGTGCGAATAAGTTCACTATAGTATCTTGTTTCCTTGTGTATAAAACACATTAACCGACTGTGTACTAAAAGGCTTTCTCCTTTTCTTAGTGCCCTAAAACATGAATGCAAGAAATATGGACGAACCTTTCGAGAGCAGGTCACAACCTTGTACTGGAGTTTAGCTGACCTGTGGCTGCTTTTTACACTTTTTTTTGTTTCACTTCTGATTGTGATTTTCCTGCCTTTGTTCTACATGGTGACCTTCCAGAATCTCCGAATGCAGTTGAAGCACAAGAGGCACTGTGCTGCTAAACTAACAGTACAACAAAGAACAGTATCGCTAGCTCTTTTCAGCTTGACTTCTGCTGCTGTCATTCTCCAGTAAGCAAAGCCATGTCGCATTCTCTGTTCTTGGCCCTCTCTTTGCTCTTTCTATCAATTTATCTCGGCTGCTGCTGCAGTGTTTGCAGCTCCTGACATCTAGTAAAGTAGTAAGTTGCAGAGTTCTTTTGCATTCAAGAAAGCAGCAGTACAAAAACTTATGTCTTTAACATAGAAAAGCATCCCAAGGCGCTTAAAATCACACCATGGCCAGGATTCAGTGCAGTGCTGGCTGTTGATGTTTAATTTACAAAGAAAAATGAACTCCCCGTGCCTCACTTGGTAAAGGCAGCCTGTAGAAAGTCATACAACTCAAGCACCCCACCCACCCGCCCCTTCAACCACTGTCTGCGACAGTGACTGTAGGTCCCGCATTGGACTCATCAGTCACCTGAGAACTCATTTCTAGCGTTGGAAGCAAGTCATCCTTGGTCCCAAGGGACTGCCTAAGAAGAAGATACAGACCAGAAAATCTCAAGTTCAGTTCCTGGTCTGTGCTGAGTTTGTTGTTCCCTGTACCATGGGAAATGGTGCTTCCAACACAGGGCTTATGCGATGTAAAAGCCACTATCCATTGGGAAAAAAGCAGCGAGGAAAAACTGATGGATAGGAGCTGGCAAGGAGGAACACACTGGGGAAGATTTCCTTTCTTTTCTGTTTGAAGAAGATTTATAATTGCTTTCTTGACACTTTCCTCACTAACGCTATTTGGAAGTTGTCGAGTTGGTTTGTTTCTCAGCTCACCCAAAGGTTGAATGTAACTCACCTTGGCTCATTGGGGAGTAAAATTGTCTACCCCGCATTCAATAAATGTTTTGTTATGAGGAACATGCTACCCTACGTAAACTTGAGGTCATCCAAAACTCGGCTGCCTGTGTCCTAACTCGCACCAAGTCCCGTTCACCCATCACCCTCTGTGCTCGCTGACCTACATTGGCTCTCGGTTAAGCAGCGCCTCGATTTTAAAATTCTCATCCTTGTTTTCAAACCCTTCCATGGCCTCGCCCCTCCCTATCTCTGTAATCTCCTTCAGCCCCACAACCCCCCGAGATATCTGCGCTCCTCTAATTCTGCCCTCTTGAGCATCCCTGATTATAATCGCTCAACCATTGGCGGCCGTGCCTTCAGCTGCCTGGGCCCTAAGCTCTGGAATTCCCTCCCTAAACCTCTCCGCCTCTCCTCCTCCTTTAAGACGCTCCTTAAAACCGACCTCTTTGACCAAGCTTTTGGTCACCTGTCCTAATATCTCCTTATGTGGCTCAGTGTCAAATATTTTGTCGTATAATACTCCTGTGCAGCGCCTTGGGATGTTTTACTACGTTAAAGGCGCTATATAAATACAAGTTGTCGTTGAATATTCAGTCTGTTCAATGTAGCACTGATTGCATCAGAGTTGAAATAATCTAATGTAGTGAATTGGGATTATAATAATCAAGTACAAGTGAGTCATGTTGATGAACACAGAGGAGGAGGCGCTCCATGCAATGGTGCATTCACCTTCCAATGCTGTTTCTTGTGGCAGTCCAGACTTTGGCAACAGCGCTGTAAGCTAAAGGAGGTGGCACTGAAACCTGCCCGTAAACCTATCTCTCCATGGTGTCTCGGGAGGCAACGGCATCAGAGCAGCAATATAAACACTGGCCTCTGACGGGGTGCGGGGTTGCTGTGTTTTTTTTCTGGCTGTGAATGGACTGAGCACTTCGACCACCTGCAAAGACTGACGGTGTGGTTTCTGCAATACTGGCCTTTCCCAGCCACTGGGGAAAGTCTGGCAGTTACAACTTCAATCGCAAATTGTACCTTTTTTTATTTTGTAGCTGGTGCTTTATAATCTACCTCACTGTATAAAGACTATAATTTCAAACTGCTCTTTGAAAATAGAAAGCGAATGTGAAAAGAATATTGATCAAGACCCTATAGTTTGTACATTTTTTTTCTCTCTCTCTAGAAACAGATGAGTTTGGAGTATTCCGTGCTTTTTAAATGATTTTTATTTAAACGGGAGTTAACCAGATCAGTGGAACTAACTTCAGTGACGTTGCTGAGCTTAATTGTGTGAGAGAACAGAAGAAACATACACCAGTGAAACTGAAGCACCATAAAGTTAATGTGAACTTAATGACAGTCTCTCGCTCTACTGATAATTCAGTTGCTTTGTACTGTGTCTCTCAGAACTTCTAAAAGACCGTTCTCCCAGTGACGCTATCAGATCCTGCAAATCCATTGGATAGGCGCACCAACGTCAGTGTTCTCGCTCAGGCCAACATCCCCAGCATC
This sequence comes from Somniosus microcephalus, assembly GCF_052327205.1. NCBI lineage: Eukaryota > Metazoa > Chordata > Chondrichthyes > Squaliformes > Somniosidae > Somniosus > Somniosus microcephalus. The sequence continues at coordinate 85,961,116 of NW_028225180.1, read as the reverse complement.
GAAGCTTTGACCGCGCTCGATCAGCTCCGATGGACGGGTCACATTGTCCGCATGCCTGATACGAGACTCCCAAAACAAGCGCTCTGCTTGGAGCTCCGACACGGCAAGAGAGCCCCAGGTGGGCAGAGGCAACGCTTCAAGGACACCCTCAAAGCCTCCTTGAAAAAGTGTAACATCCCCACCGACACCTGGGAATCCCTGGCCCAAGACCGCACAAAGTGAAGGAGAAGCATCCGGGAAGGCGCCGAACACCTCGAGCCTCTTCGCCGGGAGCAAGGGGAAGCCAAGCGCAAGGAGCGCAAGGAGCGCACGTCAACCCAAGCTCCCCACCCACCCGCCCCTTCAACCACCGTCTGCCCCACCTGTGACAGAGACTGTAGGTCCCGCATTTGGACTCATCAGTCACCTGGGAACTCATTTTTAATGTGGAAGCAAGTCATCCTCAGTTCCGAGGGACTGCCTAAGAAGAAGAAAAAGAAGACACTGTTTAACCAAAAGTATTTAGTTTGTGGGCGGGGGGGGGGAAACAGATACTAAATGTGCGTGCTATTACATAATTGTAGGATCCGGGACCCAGGTCTCAGGAAAGCAACTGTGCTCCCGCATTCAGAGAGTGACCTGGTGGTTCCAGTCTCCGTATCGTAGACTATGAAAACTCTCTTATTATCTCCGTGCCATCCTCAGTTTTACAGCCAGGACATATCCGAATCTTTTTACCATGCCATTGTAACCTGAATTTCCTCTGTGTCCATTCACATGCGCATTTTGGACCTTCTCCAATGCCTCCCCTCCATTGTTCAGCTGAATGGGACTGCCCTCCAACATTCCCTCTGATTTTTTTTTTGGGTGCACGGCCCCTTTAACTGGCTGCGCGGCCCATTCAAATTTTCGCGCGTGCGCGGTTTGTTGCATTGAAAAGCCGGTGAGCGGCCTGTGCGGGACCTCCAGACTGGCTGTGCAGCTTAACGGGAACGTTGCTGCCCTCGCTTGGTTCCACTTTTACCTATTAAGTCGTAGCCAGAGAATCCCCCAGCAATGGCTTCTCCTCCTTCCCTCTCCGGTGTGCCCCCCAAGAATCTATCCTTGGCCCCTTCTAATTCCTCATCTGCGTGCTGCCCCTCGGCGACATCATCTGAAGACTCATTGTCAGGTTCCACGTGTACGCTGACGGCGCCCAGCTCTACCTTTCCACCACCGGGGCACCGTGGCTGCAGTGTGTACCATCTACAAGATGCACTGCAGCAACTCGCCAAGGCTTCTTCGGCAGCACCTCCCAAACCCGCGACCTCTTCCACCTAGAAGGACAAGGGCAGCAGGCGCATGGGAACACCACCACCTCCAAGTTCCCCTCCAAGTCACACACACCATCCTGACTTGGAAATATATCAGCCGATCCTTCATCGTCGCTGGGTCAAAATCCTGGAACTCTCTCCCTAACAGCACTGGGGGAGCACCTTCACCACACGGACTGCAGCGGTTCAAGAAGGCGGCTCACCACCACCTTCTCAAGGGCAACTAGGGATGGGCAATAAATGCTGGGCCTCGCCAGTGACGCCCACAACCCATAAGCAAATAAAGAAATAAAAAAATCTCGACCCCTCCACAGCCTGCTGGTTCGACATCCAGTCCTGAAGGAGCCTCAGTTTCCTCCAGTCACACATTGGGAAGACCGAAGCCCATTGTCTTCAGCCCCGCCACAAACTCCACACCCTTGTCTCCGATTCCATCCCCTTCTCTGGCCACTGGCTGAACCAGATTGTTTGCATCCTCGGCGTTCTATTTATGGCCGACTTCCCACCCTCCACAGTCTTGAGCTCTCTAATATTCACACATCGAGGTGGCCCAGTGGTCGCAGTTCACAGGCATATCTGGCCGCAAATGCGGAGGAAACTCTCGGCCACGGGTTTTTTAAAAAAAATTACTAAAAGCGGCGCTGATGGAGAGAAATATCCTTTGAAATTCAACAAACAGAATAATTGGTGTTCAAAATGTAAATTACTTATTTGAATCAGAATGGTAATTTTTTTTGTGCTTGTAATAGGACAAGTGCCAAAATACAGTCGCAACGAAACAGATTCATAAATAATCTGGCCTTAAGAGCCCTGCTTTTGTGCACCTGCCGTTCTTTTCCCTGCCATTCTTGAAGTGATTGTACTACAGTATCCTGGTGTCTTTGTTCATTTTTTGATGGCCATCATTTACATTTAAATGACATGCTGAACATTTCAAACCGCTCAGCACAGAAGAATTAGGATATCACATAACTGAAAGGTGATGAGAAATTTGCCGCTGTGCTTGTCTGATTAACGTTGCGGTCTTAATTCCAATCTAAAAGGCAGATAATCTCAAGAGCTCAGCAGAGAATGTACTTTTTCTACCCAACATGAAAATATATCAGTGTGATTCAGTACTGTAGTGCTACAGCTTTGCGGTTAGACTTTTCTTCAGAGACCCAGGTACTGCAGCGCCAGAGCACTGGACGTTTCTCCATTGGTTCCCCCAGAGGACTGGGATTCAAATCCTAGCCTCAAATAACATTCTGATTATATCAGTGGCTCATGAAAACATTTTGCTCTCGAGGTACAATAGCCAAATACTGCGGATGCTGGAAATCTGAAATAACAACAGAAAATGCTGGAAGCACTCAGCAGGCCGGGCAGCATCCGTGGAGAGAGAAACAGAGTGAACGTTTCAGTCTGGGACCCTTCATCAGAATTGGAAAAAGCTGGAGATGCACCTGCTTAAAATCTGCTACATCTCCAGCTTTTTCCAGTTCTGATGACGTGTCCCAGACCTGAAACGTTAACTCTGTTTCTCTCTACATGGATGCTGCCTGGCCTGCTGAGTGTTTCCAGCATTTTCTGTTGTTATTTTTGCTCTCGAGGTAGTTTGATTTGATGAAATTATTAAAGTTGTGCAGTTTTCAATTTTACAATCACTTTTCAATTTTACAATTACTTTCCAATTGTTACTTGGTAAGTTTTTTGAGTTCATCAAGCCAAGACCGCTAAATGGAACATTTTTTCCAACTTTTTTTCGACTGGCTGTCAGGACTCCTCCCATCAAGCCTTTCCCTTTTTGGGTTTAGTGGAAGATAGACAGAAACATAGAAACATAGAAGATAGGAGCAGGAGTAGGCCATTCGGCCCCTCGAGCCTGCTCCGCCATTCAATGAGATCATGGCTGATCATCCAAATTCAGTACCCTGTCCCTGCCTTCTCCCCATATCCCTTGATCCCTTTAGCCTTAAAAAATATATCTAACTCCTTCTTGAATATATTTAATGAATTGGCCTCAACTGCCTTCTGTGGTAGAGAATTCCACAGGTTCACCACTCTCTGGGTGAAGAAATTCCTCCTCATCTCTGTCCTAAATGGCTTACCCCTTATCCTTAGAATGTGACCCCTGGTTCTGGACTCCCCCGCCATCAGGAACAGCCTTCCTGCATCTAGTCTGTCCAGTCCTGTTAGAATTTTATAAGTTTCAATGAGATCCCCACTCATTCTTCTAAACTCCAGCGAGTATAAGCCCAAGTATCCCATCAGCACTGGTCCAAGAGTGCTCCTTTTTAAAATGGCTTTTTTTTATTACACTTGGTGCTGTGCTGCTAATGCTGCTAGTTCCTGGTGGCGCAAGTCATGCGTAACCTGTGGCAACACTGAAATAAATGCACCAGTCGGGTCTTCCTGGCCACAGGGCATCGTAAATCTGATGAGCTGACTTTGGTCTTGCAGTCCGTTGCGCAAGACCTGTTGTAGGGAGCTGACGCGGCACCGTAGCAATATAAAAGCTAGATACTAATCTCAGAAGGTTACGTCCTACTGCATCATTTTTGCAATGGTCCAGAAATTCGGGTCGGAGGCTTCCCGCGGGTGCAAGCCCCCGACCTGCACTTACCTAGCGCCCCGGTCGTTGAGCTGTGGGCCCGCGTGGGATTCTGATCCTGGGCCTGCTCCAATTGCCGGCGTGCAGTGCTCGCGTATCCCAGGGGCGCAGTTAGTTCGATGCGTCCCCTGGGATCACGTGGGCCATGGAGAGCCAATGGTAGCAGGGAATCTCTATTCATAGATTTGACAGGAAGAGCTGTCAAATCTATGAAACAGAGATCACCCCAAAACATAACTAAAACTTCAAATACATTTTTAAAAAAATCACATTTTTAAAATAACTATAAATTACATAAAATAACTTTTAAACAATAATTTAAATTTTTGAAAAAATTAATTACAGTTTCTAACGGGGCTAAAAATAAACTTACCTTTCTTTAAAGTATTTACATAAAAATAATAAACCTGTGGAAAAAATGTTTTAATTTTACTTAATTCACCACTTACCTTGTTAAAAGCAGGCCTTGCGACTGCTTTTTAAAAGCGTAGCTGCTGGAGACTTACCCTCCCGGAGAAACCTGCAAAAAAAACGGAAGTTCCAGGCGCGCGCGCTGCCTCTCCGGCGCACGCGTTCGACCTGTGAACCCCTTCCTTTAAGGGAACGGAAGTTCTGGTTTCCCGCGCATGCGCAGTGCATGCACGAAACCGGCACTTGCGTTGGGCTTACGCGTGAGTACCCAGCGCGTACTCACCCGTGGGGACCCGAAGTTCTGGCCTGTTTCTATTTCCCACACCAGCCTTCCATCCTTGTGCTCATTGAAATGAGAGTGACGAATACTGCCAAATTATAGGCAGTTTAGTACGATGGACTTGTGGCCATATTTGTTTCAACCCACCAGAGAGAGAGAGCGAAGCCAGTGGCAATCTCACACTTTTCTTGGTGTTGGCTGTACTTCTAAACATAAATCATCGACCTATCTTGTTCTGGCAGCAGAAGAGAGCCACTTTTTCATGGGTTTTGTGAGCTGCAGCTGGATTTAACATCTGCTTATGGTCCGCTAATTGTGCGGAGCTCTTTTTTAATATGTATGGCATCGGCGGCTGGAAGTCTTTCCAAACAGTGACATCCTAATCTCAGACTTCAGGTTTGTCTGTCTGGTAAACCAATGTCTTAAAAAGAGGGGGATCCATTTATTCCCAGTTTCAACTCAAAACTGCCCAAATAGTAAATGCAGATTGAAACAAAACAAACGCAGCGCGACTATTAAATTAAAAAAAACCCACCCTACAATGTTTACAAGTGGCCTCCTCCGGAACTATGAAGCTGCCAGATGGGTAGCATAAACAGGAGGAAAGCACCACACGGAGGTTAGTACAGCATCGATCTCCCAAAACTGGATAGCAATCAGCGGCAACGTAAAATCAGTGAGTGTGGAGACTTTCATCCCATTATAGAACCATCGAATGGTTACAGCAGAGAAGGAGGCTGTTGGATCCGTGGTTCAGTGGATAAATAATCACACGGATGCTGTACATTACCAAATAACAGGTCTTTACTGGAGGAGGGTAGTTTCTAGACTGGGGGTACAGAGGCATGCGCAAAGCTTATATACCGGTGTGGTCACTGCCGGTACTACAGTATACAGGAGCTGTAAAAGTAGTTCTGACTTAAAGGCACATACACTACAATTCCTCCCCTTTTAGATTAGTAATACCCCTAATACTCAAATAACAATTAACATTTCAACATGTACATTAAACAACAAAAGACCATTTATAGATTCAGGCCTAGAAATTCAGTGGGCCTTGCACCCACTTAGCGCCTAAAGAGGTCTTCTGCGCCGGCGGGGTTGGTAGCACGGAAATTGAGTGCAGCGTTAATGGCGGCGGTAGCCGGTAGCGCTGCGCCGGCACCGATGACGTCATCGGTGTGCGCAGCGCCCCGGTTCCGCCCCGATGCCGGCCCGACGTCCATATTCAGTTGCGGCCGCCTCTTCCGCAGCGGCCGCAAACAACGTTCGTGAATCACGGCCTTCATGCAGCGTTAGTGGGGCGCATAAAGGTGGAGGTGCGGCCGGCCGCTTTTTCGGCGGCCGCCTGCCCGCACCTCCCTCCCCGGCCTCCTACACCACCCCCCCCGCGGCATTGGTGGCTGATTCCCGCGAGCCCGGCACTTCTCCGTGGTGCCGGGCTCATTTGCCGGCAGAATCCAGCGGCGATCTCACGGCTGCAGGCAGCTCCTCCTTAAGAGAAGGAGGAGGCCTGCAGTACCCCAGCCTGCCGCACCGCATCGGGTGGCGCAGCGGCAGCTGGAGCGCTGAAATTCACTTTCAGCGCCCCAAGCGGAGGCGGGCACACCCTGGAACAGCGCCCGGTTCCGACTTGGGGCGCTAAAAGTGAATTTCTGGCGGGCGCAACGGGCTCCGGGCGCTGCGCAAACTTTTGGGCGCAACTGAGCTGGCGGGGCCATACCTAATTTCTAGGCCTCAGTCTTTGGGGCGGCTTCCTGACCCTTTCGGGATAGCGCCTTTCCAGAGGTTCTTGTTCTTGGTGCAGAGGCGATTCTGACCCCTTTTCATCGGGTAGTTCATCGGGTTCCACTGCTACTGGGTCTGCTACCGGTATGTCGGGTTCATCCCCAGGTACTCGAGACATGGGGTTGACGCGTTCCTGTGACGCTAAGATCTGATCGACGTGGCGTCTCACAATGTTCTCCCCAACATCCACTGTGTACATTAATGGCCCCTGCCTTGTACATATCGTTCCGGGTTGCCACTTCTCTGTTCGATAGTCCCGGGCCAAGACTGGTTGCCCTACATTGAAGCTCCTTGTCGGCTTCTCATTGATGTGCTGGAATTGTTTGTCCTCAACATTTCTTCGCACATTTGGTCTGAGCAAGTCCAGACGAGATCTCAACCTTCGGTTAAAGAACATCATGGCCGGGGTCTGGTTGGTAACTGCATGTGTCGCGTTTCGGTAGGCTAATAAGAAATTGTCCATCTTATGCTGTAGTGGAATTTCATCGTCGCACATGGCCTTTATCGCCTTCTTAAAGGTTTGTACGAACCTCTCAGCCAATCCATTTGTGGCTGGATGATACGGGGCGGATGTGTAATGCCTTACCCCATTCCTTTTCATGAATTTTTGGAACTCGTCGGACACAAACTGTGGTCCATTATCAGAGCAAATCTGCTCTGGCAAACCGCTTCTGGCAAATATGGTCCGTAGGACTGCAATCGTTTTCTCTGTAGTGGTTGAAGACATTTTTTATCACCTCAGGCCACTTTGAATGAGCATCCACTGCTATTAAGAACATTGAGTCCATGAATGGACCAGCGAAATCAATATGCACCCGTTGCCATGGAGAGGAGGGCCACTCCCATGGGTGTAGAGGGGCATGTGGTGGTGCATTTTGGACCTTCTGGCATCCTAAGCAGCTCTTAGTTAGGTCTTCAATTTGTTGATCGATTCCCGGCCACCACACAAATGCCCTAGCAAGGCTTTTCATTTTCACTCCCCCCAGATGACCTTCATGTAGCTCATTTAGCACTCTCTCCCTTAACTTGGGTGGAATCACCACTCTGGATCCACACATCACTGTCCCCTGGCATACTGACAGCTGTTCTCTTCTGGATGAGAATGCTGGCAACAGTGAGTCGCCATGTGTTGGCCATCCCCTCACCGTCAATTCATATACCCGTGACAGCGTCGGATCATTGCGGGTCTCCTTCTCTATATCCGCGTTTGTTACTGGCAATCGTTCAATTATTGACGAATAAAATATCTCGATCGGGTCCACTGCTGGTGCTTCCTCCACAGTAGGCAGTGGCAGGCGCGATAGCCCATCAGCGTTCCCATGCTGTTTCGTGCCTTTATATTCTATTTCATATTGATTCGCCCCTAGAAACAGGGACCATCTTTGTAACCGCTGTGCAGTCATCACTGGAATGCCCTTCTTGGGATTAAAGATGGAGACAAGTGGTTGGTGGTCAGTCAGCAAGGTGAACTTCTGCCCATGCAGATAGTGGTTGAATTTTTTTACTCCCCATACTAGGCTGAGGGCCTCCCTGTCAATCTGGGCGTAGTTGCGCTCGGCTGAGGTTAGTGACCGAGACGCAAAGGCTACTGGCCTCTCCAGCCCGTGTGGGAATTTGTGCGACAGCACCGCTCCAATACCGTAGGGTGATGCATCACATGCCAAACGAATTGGTAGTGCTGGGTTGAAATGGGCCAACACCTCTTTTGATGTGATCAATTCTTTACACTTCTGGAAAGCTTGTCTACGTTCGTCATCCCACTTCCATGGTACCCCTGTTTGCAGTAGGGTGTTCAGCGGGTGTAATACCGTAGACAAATTTGGTAAGAACTTGTGGTAGTAGTTTACCAGCCCGAGGAACGACCTCAGTTGTGACACATTTTCCGGTGCTGGAGCCTTGACTACTGCCTCAATCTTGTCAGGGGATTTATGTAACCCCTCTTCATTGATGACGTGGCCACAATACGAGATCTGTTTCTGGAAAAACTCGCACTTGTGGCGATTAGCTCGTAGCCCATATTCCTTTAATCTGGCGAGCACCTTCTCCAAGTTAGCGAGGTGATCACCGTCATTTTCGCCCGTGACCAAGATGTCGTCCAAATAACACTGGGTCCCTGGAATCCCTTACAGGACCTGATCCATCGCCCTTTGCCAGATAGCCGGAGCCGAGGTTACTCCAAACACCAGCCGGTTGTATTGATAGAGACCTTTATGAGTGTTGATCGTAAGGTAATGTTTCGAAGCTTCTTCTACCTCCATTTGCAAGTACGCCTGGGCTAGATCAATTTTGGTGAAGCGTTTGCCTCCAGATAGCGAGGCGAAAATATCCTCAATTCGTGGAAGCGGATATTGCACCGTGTGAAGGACTGGGTTCACTGTCACCTTAAAATCCCCACAGATGCGGACCTTCTTTGGTTCCCCAGGCGTATTACTCAACGACCTCTTCATTACAGGAATGATGGGTGTAGCCCACTCGCTCCAGTCCACTTTGGACAGTACTCCTGAACGTTCCAACCCTTCCAGCTCTGCTTCAACAGCTGGTCTGATCGCATAAGGCACTGGTCTGGCCTTCAGAAACTTTGGGCTTGCCTTTTCCTCTATTTTAATCGTTGCTGTTATTCCTTTTAGTGTTCCTAGTCCCTCCTGGAACACTTCTTTTGCGTCAGTTAGCATTTTTGACAGTTGTCCAGGTGTGACGTCGTCATCCTTTTTGGCCTCAACCTTCAGTGCCTGTATGGAATGCCAATCTAATTGTATCTTCCGGATCCATTCACGTCCTAGCAGTGGTGGTCCTCCATTTTAGGTATTTCCTGGCCTTTATATGTCACTTTCACCCTTATTTTTCCTTTGGGGTAGACTTTTTGCCCCGTATACGTCTTCAAGACAATCTCTGTAGCTTTCAAGGGTATGTGTGAAAATAGCCGCTTGTAGTCTCTTTGATTTATGACTGTTAGAGCTGACCCTGTGTCCAATTCCATTTCCACTTGGACTCCGCCTATCTTGAGTGTAACCCAGATAGTCTGGTGATCCTCCATTTCGGTTACCTTATGTAGTTTCAGACAACCCAGCTCCTTGCTTCTGGAGTCTGTGTCACTTTTCTGTTCGTCTGAACCACTGTCCATCACCTGGTGTACCTTTTTGTACTTCTCCTGTGGAGATTTCTTAAGATTGGTTTTCTTCCCAGACCTGCAGACTCTTGCTATGTGTCCTGCTTTCCCACACTGTCTGCACACTTGGTCCTTGAACCAACAATCTTTCTGGTCATGTGTTGTTCTGCCGCAGCGATAGCACTTCCCTGTTCCATTGGACATTTCATTGGTGCCATATTCTTGCGGTCTCCGTTGTATCTCTGCAGCGTCCCTTGCGGCTGCTTCGTGTGGTACTGCCATACTGAAAGCTTTGTCCAGCGTAAGGTCCTTTTCTGATAGAAGTCGTTTCTGGGTTCCTTCACTTTGTAGCTCACACACAAACTTGTCCCTTAACGTGTCTGCTAGTCGCGCTCCAAACTGGCAGTGTTTCGATAGCTTGCGCAGTTCTGTTAGGTACTCGGCATTGCTTTCGTGTTTGTGTTGGTTCCTTTTATGGAACTTAAATCGTTCTGCTATCAGCAGCGGTGTGGGGTTTAAGTGGTCCTGTAGGATTTCTACTATGCTTTCAAAATTCTTGTTTACCGGCTTCTCTGGGGTTATTAGATTTCGCAGTAACCCATAAGTTTTTGCACCCATGGAATTTAACAGAACCAGTGCTTTATTAGCATCTGGCACTTCATTCGCCCTCAATACGTTCCACATATGTCGCCCAATCTTCGACTTCATTGTCGAACGTAGAGATCCTGCCACTCTTCGGCACCCTTGGGTGTGCGTTAACTATCACAAATGGCGCCTCCCGCGCTTCCCCTTCTTCTCCGCTGGCACAAAATGGCGTCTCCCGCACTTTCCTTCCTTCTCGCGCTCGCCCTTCTTCTCCGCTGCGGCTTCTAAAAATGGCGTCTCCCGCGCTCTTCCTTCTCCGCGGCTCAATGGCGTCTCCCGCGCTCTCCCTTCTTCTCCGCAGCTCAATGGTGCCTCCCGCGCTCTTCCTTCTTCTCCGTGGCTCAATGGCGTCTCCCCTTTCTTCGCCCCGCGGACCCTGTTCAGCCTGTGAGCACTGGCTGTGCTCTGCGCGTTCTTCTTTTTATATTTTTCGACGCCGCTCAGTCTAGAACCCGGCTGTCTCTTACCCTCTCTCTCTCCGGTTTGTTTTATTTTTCTCGACGCCGCTCGGTGTTCAACCCCCGGCTGCGCCCTGCTCTCTTCACCCTCTGTCTTACCCCGTCGACGCTGCTCGGCTCTCTCTCCGCCGTCGGTCGGCTCCAGCCGTCGCTGCTCGGGAAGGGTCTGCGCTGGACCTGTCGTCGGTCTCTTACTGCTCGTTGTGGCTGGGGAACCAAGCCCGGCTCTCCACAGCCTCCCGTGTGAAGTTGGATCTCTGCCTGACTGCTGGGCGGTTGCTCGTGGTCGACGCCCGTGTTCCTGGCCTCGACTATTTTTTTTTTTTTATGTTGCAGGTAGATTCGAATCGACACTCGTTGCCACTGTTGGATCCGTGGTTCAGTGGATAAATAATCACATGGATGCTGTACATTAACAAATAACAGGTCTTTACTGGAGGAGGGTAGTTTCTAGACTGGGGGTACAGAGGCATGCGCAAAGCTTATATACCGGTGTGGTCACTGCCGGTACTACAGTATACAGGAGCTGTAAAAGTAGTTCTGACTTAAAGGCACATACACTACAGAGGCCATTCAGCCCGTCGAGCCCGTGCTGGCTCTCTGCATGAGCACTTCAGCTACTTCCACTCCCCCCGTCCTTTCCCCGTAGCCCTGCAAATTTTTTCCTTCAGGTACTTATCCAATTCCCTTTTGAAAGCCACGATTGAATCTGCCTCCACCACCCTTTCAGGCAGCGCATTCCAGATCCTAACCACTCGCTGAGTAAAAAAATTTTTCCTCACGTCGCCTTTGGATCTTCTGCCAATCACCTTAAATCTGTGTCCTCTGGTTCTCGACCCTTCCGCCAATGGGAACAGTTTCTCTCTATCTACTCTGTCCAGACCCCTCATGATTTTGAACACCTCTATCAAATCTCCTCTCAACCTTACAATAGCAAAATACTGCGGATGCTGGAAATCTGAAATAACAAACAGAAAATGCTGGAAACACTCAGCAGGCCAGGCAGCATCCGTGGAGAGAAAATAGAGTCAACGTTTCAGGTCTGGGACCCTTCGTCTCTCAACCTTCTCTGCTCTAACTCCTGGAACCGTTCTTGTAAGCTGCCGGCGTGGCCAGATGCGAGAAAGGGAATGTTTGAATTAGCTGTGTTGCATCGTTCTCCTCTCCCATCCTTGCAATTACTTTCGAACACTAATTGTAATTCAGGACTTGCTAAAAAACAATTTTATCTCATTTACAGCATAATGGAATAAGCTGTGCGGCAAAAAGAAGTCTAAGTAGAAAAATACATTTTATATTGGTGTTATTTTTGCAACACAGCTGGTTGGTCCCCTATACCTCATTAAATGTGTTCGCACGTGGTAATGAATCCCTTAAAACATCACTGCCTTTTCATTTATTTCCTCTTGGTGAAAATTGTAAATTACAAGATGTGCATCAGGCTATTTGTGTTTGTTTTATGTATGGACCTGAGGTTCCGGATTGTGACCATGCTCGGAGCTGGGGAATGGAATTTTTTTCTCGTTCTATTTTGTAAGCGCTTTGTGGGCACTTTTTTCACAACAATTTTTTCTCCCCTTTTCCTGAAGACTTATGAAAAAGAAAAAAAGAAACTCGCATTTCTCCCGCGCCTTTCACGGCCACCGGACGTCCCGAAGCGCTTCACAGCCAATGAAGTACTTTTTTTGGAAGTGTGGTCACTGTTGTAATGTGGGAAATGCGGCAGCCAATTTGCGCACAGCAAGCTCCCACAAACAGCAATATAATAATGACCAGATCATCTGTTTTTTACTGATGTTGATTGAGGGATAAGTATTGGCCCCAGGACACCGGGGAGAACTCCCCTGCTCAACAGTGGCTCCACTTCAAAAGCACTTCATTCACTGTAAATGCTTTGAGACGTTCGGTGGTCATGAAAGGCGCTATATAAATGCAAGTCTTTCTTTCTTGCTCTTCTTTGAAATAGTGGCCGTGGGATCTTTTACATCCACCTGAGAGAGCAGACGGGGCCTCGGTTTAACGTCTCACCCGAAAGACGGCTCCTCTGACAGTGCAGCGCTCCCTCAGCACTGCACTGGAGTGTCAGCCTGGATTTTTGTGTTCAAGTGTCTGGATTGGGACTTGAACCCACAACTCCGAGGCAAGAGTGCTACCCACTGAGCCACGGCTTCTGGTTCAAAGGGTACCAGATGACCTCTCGTACCTTGCCCAAATGAGCATAATTCATGTTTGAACCTCGACACAGAGTGTTGGAAGGCTATTTGACCACAGTGACCATTACTGCTGAACCGGACCCTGTCCTCGCCAGAGGGACAGAAAAATGTCACCGTGAGCTGGGTGAGGGGGTGAAAAGTTACAAAGCATCAACGGGTGTGAAAAGGGGAAGAAAGCTAAGACATGCAATTCCATCAATAACTGCACTTGCGATATTTAAGCTGTCACCCTTTTTGTACGATTTAAGATTCAGCTTTCACTCCACTGGTATATTTATTGTGTTATTTAGCAACAAATATCACTCTGGGAAATGCTTGCAATCTACTAGTTTTACTTCTGCAGCTAAGAATTGCACGTAGCACCTGCTCGCAGTGCGTTGGAGTGGCATGCTGTGGCGCATTAGTGTGTAGTGCAACATAGCGATGTGATGCTCTAGTTAGTACTTGATGTCCGACGTGCTGCCGTGAGAGGGACTAAGCAGACACCAAGTGGCAAGAGAGGCTGAGCTCTCAATCTCTGCGGGAGGGAAATCAAACAGTGTCCACTGGGATGCTCTTGCTTGATGACTGACACTTGCAAGCAGACCCTCGCATTGTGCTCGTGATAAAATGCATTGCTCTACAGGCACCAGCGAGGGGAGAAAATTGAGCCGAGAAAAGGGGGTGTGTGCCCTTGCAGGGTTGCCACCTTTTGCCAAGTCCAAAGGGGCAGGGCAGTTGGTGAGATGGTGGCTTGATTTCTATGTTTTTGCTGTTGATGACAATTCTTTGAAGACTTTAACCACTACCTGCCTCCACATTATAAAAACACAAATACATGGAAAAACTGGACTTTGGTTTTAAAACAAAAAGCAGAATTTAGGCGGCGTCTTTGCATTTTTGAAATTTCTGTACGCACTGGCCAGAAACCCCACTGTAGGGTCTAAAACTAAACATGACTGCTTTCTGCCTTCGTAGCAGGGTAACAGCATGGCATCTACTGAAAATTCTTTTTAAAAGTAGTTCAAAATAATATTAAAGGGTATGTAGCCACATGGCTGGGAATAGAGAAACAGACAGTAGGGGGAGGTTTGTTTAATGGGTGGGATGTGGGTAGTGGTGTCCCTCAGGGATAAGCGTTGGGAACATTTTTTTTGTTTTCTATTTATGTAAATGCTTTGGACAGAGGCAGAAAAGGAAATAAATCAAAGTTTGCTGATCCTAAATGAGGGGACATGGCAAAATATGAGGCGGGATATGAGAGATTGAAGAGGGACATGGACAAGTTAGCGGAGTGGGCAGACAGGTGGCAGATGCAGTTCATTGTGAATAGTACATTTTGGGAAAGAGATCACTGAAAGGAATTTCAAACAATAAGAGGGTGAATTTCCATGGAGGTTCTCCCAATCATCCGCTGTAACCTCGTTGGAAGAGCTGTGGCGACCCTAGAAAAACAGTGTGAGCTCTGTTTAACCGATGTGCGAGAGAACTCCCATGGAAACCCACCCCCTAGGATTCTTCATGGTAAAGGAACAGAGAGATCTAGGAGTGTAGGTACAGAAACGGTGGAAGTGCAGATAGAAAACTCCATAAAAGGAGCAAATGTGATTCTGGGTTTTATATATGGGGCCACTAAATATAAAAGCAAGGAAGTGATGTTGAATTTGTACAAGGTATCGATCAGGCCCCAGATGGAGAATCGCCTGCCGTTCTGGGCACCCCAATTTGGGAATGACGCAAGAGCTATGAGAGGGTACAGCAAAGACTCATTTGGATGATGCTATGAGTGAGAAGTTATAGTTACGAAGAAAGCAGGAGCAGACATTTTGTGTAGAATTCCTTCCCTGCTTGCCATTCGAAAGCAAAAATGCTTCATATAATATCCTGGGGCTGTGTGATCACTGAAATGATTTACTTTGGGGCAAATTATCAAAAGGATAACATTTTGAGTGACAACTTTTCATTTGAGGCTGCTGGACCTTGCCTGCTAGCTGGGAAAACTCCGTACAGCCCAGTGATGCACTGCGATCTCGAAAGGAGCAGGCGAACATCATCATCTCTTGAGGCGGTTGTCCCTCGGCAACACTGCTATGCATGCGGGAATGAAGTCCAGGCCACTATCCGTGGCATTGCTGAAAGATAGTGGGTCTGAAATACGCAGCGTGCTGCAGAGTGAACTGGTCGTGCCAGTCAGCTTGCCCACGCAGTAGCACAGTTCAGCAGGCAGGATATTTCAGGAGCTGTACTTGCCAAAAATTCCATATTGCTCCTTTTAAATTGTGTAAAAATATGAAACTGTTTGGTGCAGAGGACTATATACAGCGAGACTTGGCAGCCGTTTGATGTGCTATTTGCACGTAACTTTATTCAGCTTTGGGAGAGTAACGTCGGTGTGGTGCCCCCCCACTTTCACACTTGACTGGGAGCTAATCTCCATAGGCGTGCTTCATTCAGCTTTTTTATTACGGAGCTCCACAGAGAACAGACGCGTGGGCGTCACTCCTGATGTTTACATGACTAAAATTGGCTTCCTTTTCCCAGGGGAAGAACTGTAAAACCTGTATTCACACTATGGCGTGCAGCTGACAGAGAGAGGCTGAGTCTCCCTCTGTCCGCTGCACCCAGAAGCTGCCGTTTTCACTGGTGCTGTTTTAGTTTGGGAGACTGACATGATGAACCAGCTTCTTTACCCCCCAGTGGCAGAGCCACTTGTTCAATGGTGCTGCTGAGATGAGGAAGCTGGAATTAGCAGTGTAAATGCCGAGAGCCAGCTCGTAAACGCCAGTCTCCCGGAATCAAATTAAATCACCCCTGTATAAAAGCAACTGTATCGTGTCAAAGCACTGTTGGAGCAAATTTCTTTTTAAAGAGAAGTCAGAAACTGAAATCGAAGGCTGTGGCTATTCTGATGTGTGATTTGGTTGTGTGAGCTGATCACTTGGCACAGGATTGTCTGGTGACTGCCGGGAAGCTGTAGTGAGATCTGTTAAGCGGATTTCTGGGAAACGTAAGGTATGACATTACATTGGGAAGCAGTCTTGACCTCCGTAGTGGAAATCCATTGAATTAAAACTGAAACACTTGTAAGTTGATCCAGTCTTCGAGACACTTAGTTCATTATCTTAATGCTAGAAGCATTAGGAACAAGGTGGATGAATTAGTTGTGGAAATAGAGGTAAACAAGTGTGATTTGATTGGGATTACAGAAACGTGGCTGCAGGGTGGGCAAGGCTGGGAACTTAACATCCAGGGATATACAATATTTAGGAAGGATCGGCAAAAAGGTAGGGGAGGTGGGGTAGCATTGCTGGTAAAGGAGGGGATTAATGCAATGGAAAGGAAGGATATTAACTCGGATGAAACGGAATCTGTATGGGTAGAAATGAGAAATAGCAAGGGGAGGAAAACGTTAGTGGGTGTGATATATAGGCCTCCAAATAGTAATATGGAGGTGAGGGAAGGCATAAAAAGGGAAATTAGAGAAGCGTGCGATAAGAGCACAGCTGTCATCATGGGTGACTTTAATTTACATATTGATTGGACTACCCAAATTAGTAAAAATTCTGAGGAGGAGGAATTCCTGGAATGTTTTCGGGACGGTTATCTGGACCAATATGTCGAGGAGCCGACTCGAGATCAGGCCGTTTTAGACTGGGTATTGTGCAATGAGAAGGGACTTATCAGCAATCTTCTTGTACGAGGCCCCTTGGGTCAGAGCGATCATAATATGATCGAGCTCTCAGTCGAGATGGAGAGTGAGGAAATTGAATCAGAGACTAAGGTCCAGAACTTAAATAAAGGGAATTACGAGGGTATGAGACGGGAATTGGGTAAGATTGATTGGGTGGTGTTTCTGGGGGGATTGACAGTGGATAGACAATGGCAAGCATTCAAAGATAGAATGGAAGAATTCCAGAACATGTTTATACCGGTTTGGCATAAAAATAAACCTAAAAAGGTGACTCAACCGTGGATAACGAGGGAAATTAGGGACAGCATAAAATCAAAAAAAAGGGCATATCAACTGGCAAAAAAAAGCACCAGACCGGAAGATTGGGGGCAGTACAGGATACAGCAAAAGAGGACAAAGGGATTAATCAGGAAGGGGAAAATAGAATACGAAAGTAAACTTGCAGCAAACATAAAGACAGACTGCAAAAGCTTTTATCGGTATATCAGGAGGAAAAGACTGGTAAAATCCCAAGTCGGTCCCTTGCAGTCCGATTTGGGAGAATATATAATGGAGAATAAGGAAATGGCAGACCAATTAAACTCATACTTTGGTTCTGTATTCACAAAGGAGGACACAAATAACCTCCCAGGAATATCGGCAAACATAGGGACTAATGAGAGGGAGGAGCTGACAGAAATTAGTATCTCTAGGGATATGGTGTTGGGTAAGTTGAGGGGACTGAAGGCCGACAAATCCCCAGGGCCTGATAAACTACATCCTAGGGTACTTAAGGAGGTGGCCCTGGAGATAGCAGATGCTCTAAGGATCATCTTCCGGAACTCCATTGACTCGGGAACAGTACCCGTGGATTGGAGGGTAGCTAATGTTACCCCAATATTTAAAAAGGGGGGTAGAGAGAAAGCAGGGAATTATAGACCAGTAAGCCTTACATCGGTTGTGGGCAAAATGCTAGAGTCCATTATTAAGGATAAAATAGCGGAGCACTTGACAAATGGGGAAAGGATCGGACAGAGTCAACATGGATTTACAAAGGGTAAATCGTGTTTGACTAATCTGCTGGAATTTTTTGAGGAAGTAACTGGTAAAATAGATGGGGGAGAGCCAGTGGATGTGGTGTACCTTGACTTCCAGAAAGCCTTCGATAAGGTTCCACACAAAAGATTATCATGCAAAATTAAGGCTCATGGGATTGGGGGCAAAGTATTAACGTGGATAGAGAACTGGCTGGCGGATAGAAAACAGAGAGTTGGAATAAACGGATCGTTTTCGGAGTGGCAGGCAGTGACCAGCGGGGTGCCGCAAGGATCTGTCCTGGGACCCCAGCTGTTCACAATATATATAAATGATCTGGATCAGGGAATTGGATGCAATATTTCCAAATTCGCTGACGACACTAAACTAGGAGGAGGGGTGGGCTCTGATGAGGATGTCAGGAGGCTACAGTGCGATTTGGACAGGTTGGGGGAATGGGCGGATACGTGGCAGATGCACTATAATGTGGATAAATGCGAGGTTATCCACTTTGGGGGTAAAAACAGGAGGGTAGATTATTATCTAAATGGCAATAGATTGGGAGATGGGGAAGTGCAGAGGGACCTGGGTGTTCTTGTGCACCAGTCACTGAAGGAGAGCATGCAGGTGCAACAGGCGATTAAGAAGGCAAATGGTATGTTGGCCTTCATATCAAGGGGGTTCGAGTATAGGAATAGGGATACCTTACTACAGCTGTACAAGGTGCTGGTGAGACCGCATCTGGAGTATTGTGTACAGTTTTGGTCGCCCCATCTGCGGAAGGATGTTCTTGCCATGGAAAGAGTGCAACGGCGATTCACCAGGCTGATACCTGGAATGGCGGGAATGACCTACGAAGAGAGATTAAATAGTTTGGGCTTGTACTCACTGGAGTTTAGAAGATTGAGAGGGGATCTCATCGAAACATATAAAATTATGGCAGGCCTGGACAGGCTGAATTCAGAGAGAATGTTTCCAATGGTCGGGGAGCACAGAACCAGGGGCCACAGTCTAAAAATAGCGGGCAAATCATTTAAAACAGAGATGAGGAAGAATTTCTTCACTCAAAGAGTGGTGAGCCTGTGGAATTCCCTGCCACAGAGGGCTGTGAAGGCTAATTCAATAAATATTTTCAAGAGAGAATTGGATATATTTCTGAAGGCTAAGGGGATTAAGGGTTACGGAGAAAAGGCGGGGACGGGGTACTGAACTGGTAAGATCAGCTATGATCTCAGACGAAGATCAGCCATGATCTCATTGAATGGCGGAGCAGGCTCGAAGGGCCGAATGGCCTACTCCTGTTCCTATCTCTATGTATCTATGTATTATATATAGTCAGAAACTCGATTTAAAAAAAAATCTATATCTCTCCTAATTAATAAAAATTAAGTATAGTCTCAACAAAACTGGGATGGTTCAGTGCTGAGGTGGGGGGAAAATAGGTCCTTCAACACTCCTTCTAGCACCTGTGGTTAGTATGTGGAACTCGCTACCACGGGAGTAGTTGAGGTGAATAGCATAGATGCATTTAAGGGGAAGCTAGATGAGGGAGAAAGGAATAGAAGGATATGTTGATGGGGTTAGATGAAGGAGGGTGGGAGGAGGCTTGTGTGGAGCGTAAACGCCGGCACGGACCAGTTGGGCTGAATGGCCTGTTTCTGTGCTGTAAATACTTTGTAACACTCTTCTTCTCCTTCTTAGGCAGTCCCTTGGAACCGAGGATGACTTGCTTCCACACTAAAAATGAGTTCTCAGGTGACTGATGAGTCCAACGCGGGACCTACAGTCTCTGTCACAGGTGGGGCAGACGGTGGTTGAAGGAGCGGGTGGGTGGGGTACTTGGGTTGACGTGCGCTCCTTGCGCTGCCTGCGCTTGGCTTCCGCTTGCTCCCGGCAAAGAGACTCGAGGTGTTTGGCGCCTTCCCGGATGCTTCTCCTCCACTTTGTGCGGTCTTGGGCCAGGGATTCCCAGGTGTCGGTGGGGATGTTACACTTTTTCAAGGAGGCTTTGAGGGTGTCCTTGAAGCATTTCCTCTGCCCACCTGGAGCTCTCTTGCCATGTCGGAGCTCCGAGTAGAGCGTTTGTTTTGGGAGTCTCGTATCGGGCATGCGGACGATGTGACCCGGCCATCGGAGCTGATCGAGCGTGGTCAAAGCTTCGATGCTGGGGATGTTGGCCTGAGCGAGAACACTGGCGTTGGTGCACCTATCCTGCCAATCGATTGGCAGGATCTTGCAGAGGCAGCGTTGTTGGTACCTCTCCAGTGCTTTGAGGTGCCTGCTGTACATGGTCCATGTCTCTGAAGCATACAGGAGGGCAGCTTAGCGGGAACATTGGTGTCATGGGTCTTAAGCACACGGTTTCTCTATGTGATAAAATCCCAATAATCATCCATACCATTGGAGAAAGGCAGTTTGTGGAGACCAGGGTCTCCCCCATATGGAGGGACAATAGGTTGCCTGCTTGCTGTTAACCCACCTAGTTTGCACATGTTTGGGAGCAGCTTTCCTGCCTTTCCTTCTGTCTAGGGAATAGTAAGTGGGGTTATGAATCCAAAGAGTTCTGACGGAAAGGTCATCAGCCTGAAACGTTAACTCTGTTTCTCTCGCCACAGATGCTGCCTGACCTGCTGAGTATTTCTGTTTTTATATTATGAATCCAAAGATTAGATTGGGGGGGAGAAAGAATGTGGGACTGAGCACAACTGCCCGTTCAAAGAGCCAGCGCAGGCACAATGGGCCAAATGGCGGCCTCCTATGCGCTGTAAGTTTCTATTATTCTATGAATATAAATAGGTAACGGTGTGAGCAGGCCAATAAATATTTAATTCTCTTTAAAAGAAAGGAAGATCTTGCAGTTCATACAGCCCCTTTCACCACCTCGGGACGTTCCAAAATGCTTTACAGCCAATGAAGTACTTTTGAAGTGTGGTCACTATTGTAATGCGGGAAACGCGGCAGCCAATTTGCGCACAGCAAGCTCCCACAAACAGCAATGAGATAATGAGCAAATCATCTGTTTTGTAGTGATTTTGGCTGAGGGTTAAATATCAATTTAATGTCTCATTATGCTGGGTGAATTGAGAAAATCTGCTTCCTATTTGATTCCCCCAAAACAGAAGATTCTCTTTGAAGATTCACTGTGGGGAATAACATTGCAGACAATTCTACATTCAATACAGAGGTTCCTATTTAAACCAAGAGGAATGTCCGCTTGCTAAAACACAGTTCTCCTCAAGTAAGCTTCAAATTTCAGTCTGCACGCAACATACGATGAAGCATGTAACTTTTTTCTTTGTCATCTGAAAAGTATAATTTCATATTTACCAAAACATTGTGATTCTAATTCACATCTATATATATAAAGCGGCTCTTCTGTCTGTCTGTCCGCCTGGTCTCTATACGTTTGGAAGTTACAGAGCGTACCGACGCGCGCGTCGCCTCAAAAGAAAGCTTGCGATTCCGGACCGGTCATAGGCGTATTTACGTTTCGGCCGGACAAAAATCCCGCCCGCGGTATCCCAAAAACGTTCAGCGTTCCGCTCATTAGCATCTCATTAGCGACCGTGTGACGTCGAGGTCTTCCTGCAGTTGAGTGTCGAGTGACTCGACGATTGACCAATCCTACGCTTCGGTGACCTGACCGGTCGACCAATCGGTGCGTGTGTGGGCGGGCCTTATCCTTCTGAACCAAGGTGAGTGGCCGCCATCTTGATTTTCCACAATTTTTTCCCCCACACTTTCTGTGTGTTAGGGAACTAAGGTAAATATTTTAATTATGTGTTAGGCAATTAATTAACAATTTATTTGAGTTTTATATTGTGTTTAGCAACCCCCCCCCCCTCCTCCTCACCCTCGCGCAGGGGGGACTCGGGGCCTGAAGCTGAAAAAATTTCTCTCTCTCTCTCTCTTTCTTCCCTCTCTCTCTCTCCTTCTCCTCTTCCCTCTCTCTCCTTCTCCTCTTCCCTCTCTCTCCTTCTCCTCTTCCCTCTCTCCTCTTCCCTCTCTGTCTCTCTCTACTTCTCCCTCTCAGGTGTCGCGGATGGAGCGCGGGCACGCCGCCCGAAGTTTCCCGCTCGCTAACGGCCTTGCTGGCTCCCGCGGGCCGCTCGCACTGACCGCGCATGCGCCGCCCGCACTCACCGCGCATGCGCCGCCCGCACTCACCGCGCATGCGCCGCCCGCACTCACCGCGCATGCACCGCCTGCCCGCACGCAGCGGCCGTCCATCAGCCGCGCGATACGCGGGGGACCTCAGCAACGGCACCGGACCTCAGGCGCTAGGCAGGGGAAGGGGCCGGAGAGAGGGACAGAGGGGAGCGGGGGGGGGGAGTGGGGGGGAGGGGAGGGGAGGGGAGGGAGAGAGGGGAGGGGAGGGAGGGAGAGAGGGGAGGGGAGGGAGGGAGAGAGGGGAGGGGAGGGAGAGAGGGGAGGGAGGGATAGGACAGGGAGAGGACATGACAGGGAGAGGGGGGACACACAGGGGCAGGGAGACCAAACGCCCCAAAATTGCCCTCGCGCCCCAAAATTGCCCTCGCAACGCGGGGCTCGCTAGGCAGGGGGAGGGGCCGGAGAGAGGGACAGAGGGGAGTGGGGGAGGGGTGGGGAGGGAGGGAGGGGAGGGAGAGAGGGGAGGGGAGGGAGGGGGGGAGGGGAGGGAGGGAGAGAGGGGAGGAGAGGGAGAGAGGGGAGGGAGGGATAGGACAGGGAGAGGACATGACAGGGAGAGGGGGGACACACGGGCAGGGAGACCAAACGCCCCAAAATTGCCCTCGCGCCCCAAAATTGCCCTCGCAACGCGGGGCTCCCCAGCTAGTCATTTCATATTAGAGGACGTCAAACAATAATCTGAAGGTGCAAGTTATACTTGGGATTTTAGGTTGATGCTGGAGAAGGGAACATTTTCAAGCACAATACCATGTCCGTTCCTCTCTGATACACGATGACCTCAAGTACAATAAGGTTCAATGCTGATCTGGCACTTTTCACCCTTGCTTCACCCAATAATTCTCAATTGTCTGTTTCTAATGAACATATTTTCCACTTCATTGAAGACAGCTGCCTAAATAACCTATGGATATGTCTTCTGTAAACTACAGTTGTTGTACAGACAGCTGCCTGCATTGAAGTGTAGAACGTTACCAAGAAATGCAGACACTGCAGAATTATCAGCTGAAGTGTGCCATGTTAATAAAACATGCATTGTTTATGACTCTCTTTAAGATCTTTGTAGCATTTGCAATCATTGTAACAGACATTTCAGCATCAAAATCGAACAAGTAACAATTTATTTTTGCTGACTTGCAAATATTAAAACTTTGGGTGAACTTTTGTAATAATTGGTAGAATGGTGTCTGTGCTGGGGAGTGGAACATATTTTTATTTGACCAGCATCAGGTATTTCCAGGTCAAGTAATTCCAACACGGATTAGACGCAGCATGGTTTTATGCTTGTCCAACTGTGATTATTGACCCCCAGCTTCAGCAGAGCGCCTCTTACTATACCAATGTGTCATTTTAATTAACTGCACCATCATCCTTGTGGCCTCTCTAAGTGAGACTGACAGTTTAGTGCCAAATTATGGTTAGCCTCGTGCTGTGGATGGATTGAGGTTGCTCAGATTGGTTTCAGTTTCCATCATGTCAACCATGTATGAGGAAAAATAAGGGCCTTCTATTATCTGCGTCTGCTGGACTAGTTCTAAATGGTATTGAAAAGATAGGCTCCAACACCCGGTCTCCTTTCTGAGCGTTTTCTAGATACATCAATATTCTGCTGTACCATGCATTTTTCGAGTTCCACTCTACAATGCTCATTACCGATAACCTCTTTGAAAATTAGTAACAGATATTCAGCGCAAGAAAAAGAGGATCAGGTTTTGAAAGTGGAAAAACATTTTCAGTACTCCAGGGGTTAAAGGAACAATCGCTGCTGTGTGCCCGTGAACGCTTAGCTCCAAATCCAACACAAAAGTCAAACAGGCCCGAGTCTTTATTACTGATTCACGTCTCGTCATAAAGCTTAAAGCTGCAGCCCTTGGGAGCAGTAGGAATAACAGTGAGCACTTATTTATTTAACAGAAAAATAACCTTTTTTTTCCTTCTTTCTCTTTGTTGTGTTAAAGGCCATCTGTAGTCCTGTAGGGAGGCTGGGAGCACAATTACAACAGGCCGCTAACCTGAAGGATGTGTAAAATCAAAGGTGCAACTAGAAATTCAAGTCTTCTGTGATCCCAGGAACAGTGTTTTGGGAAGATTTCAAACCGGTCTGAGCGTGCGAATGTAACTTTGGCTTTAAAATCTGGGTACAAAGGGTCAGATAAAGGAGAGCTGGGAGGTTCTGTGGCCAGAGCAATTTAAAAAAATTCATTCTCAGGACATGGGCATGACTGGCATTCATTGCCCATCCCAAGTTGCGATCTTCTCGAACTGCTAGAGCTTATTATTCTTTGTAGCGGTTTGATACAACTGAGTGTCTCGCTCGGCCAATTCAGAGAGCGGTTAAGAGTCAACCACGTTGGTGTGGAACTCGTGTCACATACAGGCCCAGACTGGGTAAGGACAGCAGAACATAAGAATTGGGAGCAGGAGTCGGCCATTCGGCCCCTCGAGCCTGTTCTGCCATTGAATAAGATCATGGCTGATCTTCTACCTCAACTCCACTTTCCCGCCCGATCCCCATATCCCTTGATTCTCCTAGAGTCCAAAAATCTATCGATCTCAGTCTTGAATATACTCAACGACTGAGCCTCCACAGCCCTCTGGGGCAGAGAATTCCAAAGATTCACAACCCTCCGAGTGAAGAAATTCCTCCTCATCTCAGTCCTAAATGGCCGACCCCTTATTCTGAGACTGTGCCCCCTGGTTCTAGACTCTCCAGCCAGGGGGAAACACCCTCCCAGCATCTACCCGGTCAATCCCCCTCAGAATCTTGTATGTTTCAATGAGACCACCTCTCATTCTTCTAAACTCCAGAGAGTGTAGGCCCAATCTACTCAATCTCTCCTCATAGGACAACCCTCCCATCCCAGGGATCAATCTAGTGAACCTTCGTTGCACCGCCTCCAAGGCAAGTATATCCTTCCTTAGATAAGGAGACCAAAACTGTGCACAGTACTCCAGGTGTGGTCTCACCAAGGCCCTGTACAATTGTAGCAAGACTTCCTTACTCTTATTCTCCAACCTCCTTGCAATAAAGGCCAACATGCCATCTGCCTTCCTTATTGCTTGCTGTACCTGCATGCCAGCTTTCTGTGTTTCTTGCACGAGGACACCCAAATCTCTTTCAACACCAACATTTGAAAGTTTCTCACCATTTAAAAAATATTCTGTTTTTCTATTCTTCCTACCAAAGTGAATAACCTCACATTTCCCTACATTATACGCCAACTGCCACCTTACTGCCCACTCACTTAGTCTATCTATATCTCTTTGCAGACTCTATGGGCTGGATTTTCATTGCGGAGTCGGGTAGGAGGCGGGACTACAACTTTCGGGGTTGTAGTCCCGCCTCCATCGAGTTCTAGCCAACCCACGCGATTTTGACTTGATTGACCTTGTTGACCCCGCCCAGCGGGCTCAGCAGGCCAATTAAGGGCCACCCGGCAACAGGTGACGTCACAGATTGATATTTCATCTGTCAAGACCTTTTGACAGATGAAATATCAGCGTTTCACAGCTGTTTGAAATCTGTACTCCAGGTTAATTCCTTCCTCTCAGGATGATTTAGAGATCTCCCTGGAACAGAAAGCTGAATGCGGCAACTTTTGACAGCTCGCAGCCATTCTGCTTTGTGTGCCGGTGAGATGAGGGACTCCCGAGACCTGAAGGAAGGAAGGCTGTAAAGGTAAGTAAAACTTCTTTAAACACTTTAAACACACCAAACACACTTACCTCTGCACTCATGCACCCATCACTCACTTGAACACCGGACATCTCGACCCCTCCAAGCCCTTCATCCCGACGGCCCGCCTCGCTAACTTGGCGTGGTTTGGAGCCGTCAGAAATCCCACATTTCACCAATGAAAATAGGAATTAGGCTAAAAGCTGCCTGTTAACTACCTGTTAACAGGCAGTTAATTGGCACTAATCACCTTCCCGCCTCGGGGAGGCGGCTCCCAGTGTGGGTCGGGTACCCACCTCCTTTGAAACTGGCATGGAGGCAGGTTGGGGGCAGGATGGGTTCGTGCCCCCCCCCCGATTTTGGGATTTTAACCCCCCACACGCCTCCAATCCCGACTCCACGGCCCAATGAAAATCCTGCCCTTTGTGATCTCCTCACAGCTTACTGTTCCAGGTTTCATTCTCTGAAGGACATCAGTGAACCAGTTAGGTTTTTATGACAATCAGATTTTTAAAACTGAATTCACATTCTCAAATGGCCATAGTGGATTTTGAACTCGTGTTGCCTGGATTACGAGTCCAGTAACATAACAACTGCACTACCGTATCCATGAACAACAACAACTTGTATTTATATATACATAAAAAGCGAATGAAAGGAACTGAAAACCGCACTACCTGCTATCATAGAGTAGTAGAGGTGGGCCTTGAGCCCATGGCCGTGAAGAGACTAGAGCCTTAATCCAGCACCTTAGGGCACTTGGCCAAACTGCCACAATTCTACTTATATTTTAGGGGGAAAAAAATCCTTATTGTATTTTTTAATATTTGCTTTTATTGAATTTTTAATCTGTAAGTTATCCCCCTCCATCTTCGTCGGCATTTCTGTGGCTCTGAGAGATCATGTCCCAGACCTGCTTCCAGATAGCTGCTGTCTGGGGACCCTGCATCTGGCTGCCCATAGCTCTGTGTGGCTCTGAGGGTTGACGGTCTCACGCTGCACTCTTTGTGTTGTATGTTTTTTTTATATTACATGTTGAGAAATATTGCTTCTTTTAGCAAATAAAGCGCGAGGCTGCTGCTGCTGCAGTCCATTGACACACAAACGTGCTGTGCCATGGTCTGAAAGGATACAGATCGGTGCCAGCAGGTTCCCCTGCACAGTGAGTTGCTGCAAGAAGAACTATGGAGTTCCAAAGGGAAGGAGGACAAAGTTATTCCACACCATTTTCACTTTCGGAGGAATTTTTAAATATCACACATTTGCAAAGAAGTACAATTAATAGAATCATAGAATGGTTACAGCACAGAAAGAGGCCATTCGGCCCATTGAGCCCATCCCAGCTCTCTGCAAGAGCTCTTCAGCTAGTCCCACTCCCCCGCCCTTTCCCCGTAACCCTGCAAATTTCTTTCCTTCAGGTACTTATCCAACTATCTTTTGAAAGCCGTGATTGAGTCTGCCTCCACCACCCTTTCAGGCATTGCATTCCAGACCTTAACCACTCACTGAGTAAAAAAGCTTTTTCTAACATTGCCTTTGGTTCTTTTGCCAATCGCCTTAAATCTGTGTCCTCTGGTTCTCGACCCTTCCACCAGCGGGAACAGTTTCTCTCTATCTACTGTGTCTAGACCCCTCATGATTTTGAACACCTCTATCAAACCTCCTCTCAACCATCTCTGCTCCAAGTCTACCCACATAACTGAAGTCCCTCATCCCTGGAATCATTCTTGTAAGTCTTTTCTGCACCCTCTCTAAGGTCTTCACATCCTTCCTAAAGTACGGTGCCCAGAATTCGGCACAATACTCCAGTTGAGGCCGAACCAGTGTTTTATAAAGGTTCATCATAACTTCCATGCTTTTGTACTCTATGCCTCTATTTATGAACAATTTCCATCCCACCATCAAACTCACCATGGACTACTCCTCAGAATCAGTCTCATTCCTGGACACACGAATCTCCATCAAAGACGGACACCTCAGCACTTCACTCTACCGCAAGCCCACGGACAACCTCACGATGCTTCACTTCTCCAGCTTCCACCCTAACCACGTTAAAGAAGCCATCCCCTATGGACAAGCCCTGCGAATACACAGGATCTGCTCAGACGAGGAGGAACGCGATGGACACCTACAGACACTGAAAGACGCCCTTGTAAGAATGGGATATGACGCTCGACTCGTCGATCGACAGTTCCGACGGGCCACAGCGAAAAATCGCATAGACCTCCTCAGAAGACAAACACGGGACACAACCAACAGAGTACCCTTCGTTGTCCAGTACTTCCCCGGAGCGGAGAAACTACGCCATATTCTTCGCAGCCTTCAACATGTCATCGATGACGACGAACACCTCGCTAAGGCCATCCCCACGCCTCCACTACTCGCTTTCAAACAGCCGCCTAACCTCAAACAGACCATCGTTCGCAGCAAATTACCCAGCTTTCAGGAGAACAGCGACCACGACACCACACAACCCTGCCACAGCAACCTCTGCAAGACATGCCAGATCATCAACACAGATACCATCATCACACGTGAGGACACCACCCACCAGGTACATGGTACATACTCATGTGACTCGGCCAACGTTGTCTACCTCATACGTTGCAGGAAAGGATACCCTGGAGCATGGTACATCGGCGAGACCATGCAGACACTGCGACAACGGATGAACGGACACCGCGCAACAATCACCAGGCAGGAGTGTTCCCTCCCAGTCGGGGAACACTTCAGCAGTCAAGGACATTCAGCCTCCGATCTTCGGGTAAGCATTCTCCAAGGTGGCCTTAGAGACACACGACAATGCAAAATCGTCGAGCAGAAACTGATAGCCAAGTTCCGCACTCATGAGGACGGCCTCAACCGAGATCTTGGGTTCATGTCACGCTACATGTAACCCCACCTGATGCAGGGTCATCCAGACTCGAGTCGACATTGGCTTGTTCTCTCTACACAGATGCGGCCGGACCTGCTGTGATTTCCAGCCAAAAAAAATGTTTTTTGTCTTTTTTTGTTTTTCATACAGACCCCAGCATCTGCAATATTTGACCCCTTGTGACCCCACCTCATTGTTCTTTGATGTAATGTTTCCCTGACTGACCTGTTTGGACACCATTCACACCTTTGACTGCTGTGATTATCTCTCTGCCGAGGTGCGATAAATGGCAGTTGGAAAGGTTACCTGTAAACATCTGACATGATTCTCTGACTATATAAGCTGTGTCTTTATGCATTTCTCCACTTCACCTGAAGAAGGAGCAGCGCTCCGAAAGCTTGTGATTTCAAATAAAGCTGTTGGACTATAACCTGGTGTTGTGTGACTTCTTACATCTATTTATGAAGCCCAGGATCCCATCTGCTTTTTTTAACCGCTTTCTCAACCTGCGCTGCCACCTGTACAAACGTTAATGACAACATTCACAAGCCTCGAGCAAGATTAGTGATTTTTTTTTCCACTAGAGAATAGTGGATGTATGGAATGGACCGCCAGAAAAGGTAGCTAATTCTGGGTCATTTATATCTTTACAAAAGGAAAAAGAACTGGATTAATATCTGACAAGAAAGGGAAATGAGTACGAGATTGATTCACTTGGGATTAAGAAGAGAGCAGAGATCTTGGATCTGGATTACGGAGTTGGCATGAAGGGTGGTCTGAGTGCCTTTGACTTTTCTTTAAACTGACAGTCATAGAAAAATAGGAGCAGGAGTCGGCCCTTCGAGCCTGCTCCGCCATTCAATATGATCATGGCTGATCCTCTCTCTCAACACCATATTCCTGCTCTCTCCCCATACCCCTTGATGCCTTTTTTGTGTCTAGAAATCTATCTATCTCCTTCTTAAATATATTCAGTGACTTGGCCTCCACAGCCTTCTGTGGTAGAGAATTCCACAGGTTCACCACCCTCTGAGTGGAGAAATTTCTCCTCATCTCAGTCCTAAATGTCCTACCCCGTATCCTGAGACTGTGACCCCTCGTTCTAGACCCCCCAGCCAGGGGAAACATCCTCCCTGCATCCAGTCTGTCCAGCCCTGTCAGAATTTTATACGATTCAATGAGATCCCCTCTCATTCTTCTAAACTCTAGTAAATACAGGCCCAGTCGACCCAATCTCTCCTCATACGACAGTCCTGCCATCCCAGGAATCAGTCTGATGAGCCTTCGCTGCACTCCCTCTATGGCAAGTATATCCTTTCTTAGGTAAGGAGACCAAAACTGCACACATTACTCCAGGTATGGTCTCATTTGATTTTTTTTATTATACGGTGTGGCCATGACATCATTAAAGAGCTAGTTTGGAGCAGTCATTGATCCCAGGAGTTTGAGGAAGTGAATGGAGATCAGTAGATACACTTGTTCACCCAGGGTAAGCACCAGATGGTCTTGTTAATCCAACTGTGCACCTTAAAGTGAGCTTCTTTACACTGCTGAGCAGATTAGCTCCGCCAAGTCAGCACTCGCCTTCCCTCCAAGCACTTTCATTGGCACTCGCTGTCCAAAATAATATATACAAAAAAAGACTTGCATTTCTACAGCGCCTTTCACGACCGCCCTACGTCTCAAAGCGCTTTACAGCCAATGAAGTACTTCTTTGGAGCGTTGTAATGTGGGAAATACAGACCAAAAGAAGAGTGTTGAAGTTAATCATTTCACGTAGATGTGTTTGAATTTTAAATGGGGAATTGAGCGTCTTAAAGAAATACTAAAACACCCGAGAGTGCCCCCCCCCCCGCCCCAAAACCAGGCTTCTGCAGATGTTACTCTTGAGCTGTCCCTTAGGGATTGCAGGAGAATCACCTTGTGTATTTATTTGTGTTGCCTCCACGACGTTAAAAGCCTTGTAGTGAGAAAGAGCCTGTATAGAAAGGACAGACTAACAGGAAAGTCGATGGGCAACGCATCAATGTAGTCTGACAGCCAGTAATTATAGCATGCGATGGGAGAGATTACTTTGAATGCATTTATTAAGGGATTATGAGCAGGTCTCATTTAATACCGAATCTATACTCATTACTTTCCTCCTCGTTCCATGAACCCATCGCGAGCCACGTGAAACAAATAATTAGCAGGTCTATCCACTGGAGCGCTTCCGAGGGTTAAAAAGAAAATAGTTTTGCAAAATGTTTAATTTGTTTCTGTTGCGTAATTGTGACTTCAAGTTGTTGATTTTTGGACAGAGATGTGTTGGCTTTGTGTTTCCCGGGTATTCATTCGTGCAGCAGGTTCAATTTTGGGGATTTTTCCCTTGGGAGCACAGCGTCCTTCTGCAGCCTGTTTTCCCCACGTTAAAGATTTGGGAACGTTGGAGCTGCAGTGGGAGCTGTGGCTGTGTCGGTGTGGATTTTAACTGCGGTTTTGGAATTTTAATCTTTTTTGAAACCTTAATTTGACACGATCAGTGACTGCATTACAATAGATTGCTACCTAAGTTGCCTTTATTGCACCATTTTCTGTATATAATGAAGTGCTTTGCATGTGGGAGCAGGGGGGAAAAAAATGAATATAAATGAATGGCAAGTGAACAACCAGCACTGAAGTATTCGATTCCCGAGTGGGTGACCGGAATTTGAACAGTCCTGACATTTGAAATCCCTTAGATCATGATTTTTTTCCTCCCAGTTTTGGATTGGGTCATCTGGCAGAGCAGTGAAAAAATGACTTGTGGGGGAGTGTATGCTAGGTAGAGCATCTCTCTGCACCTTGATTAAGCGTGCTGTCTGGGGAATCTATCAGTGAATGGATTGATGGTACTTGTGATTGCAAATAAATACAATGAGGGAGGCTCATTCAGTCCATCTTAATTCATCCATCCAGAAAAAAAAATCATTGTGCTCCAAATCACATCATCACCTAAATGGATTCTGAATTAATCTGAGTTTTGCCTCCACCATCCCACCCGGACGACCAATTCAAGTATTTATCACTCTTTGCGTGAAGATGTTTCTCCTGGCATGTTCTACTTTGTCCTTTCACCACTTTCAGCCTATAACAGTTTGTTGTAATATCTGGGCTTACCTTGAAAGAGTGCTGTAGATTTACTTTATTTATACCATTTAATAGTGTGTATACTTCTATAATACAGGGTACAGTAGCATTGTGGTTAGAGGCCTGGGCTAATGATCCGCGAGACCCGAGTTCAAATCCCACCACTGCAGCTGGGGAATTTAAATTCAATTAAATAAATCTGGAATACAAAGCTAGTATCAGTAATTGTCGTAAAAACCCATCTGGTTCACTAATGTCCTTCAAAGAAAGACTTGCATTTATACAGCGCCTTTCATGACCACCGGACGTTCCAAAGCGCATTACAGCCAATGAAGTACTTTTTGAAGTGTAGTCGCTGTTGTAATGTAGGAAACGCGGCAGCCAATTTGCGCACAGCAAGCTCCCACAAACAGCAATGTGATAATGACCAGATCGTCTGCTTTAGTGAAATAAAAACAGAAAATGCTGGAAATACTCAGCAGGTTAGGCAGCATTTTTCCAGTTCTGATGAAGGGTCTTCGACCTGAAACATTACCTCTGTTTCTCTCTCCACAGATGCTGCCTGACCTGCTGAGTGTTTCCAGCATTTTCTGTTTTTATTTCAGATTTCCAGCATCCGCAGTATTTTGCTTTTGTGTTACTGTTTTTTAGTAGTGTTGGTTGAGGGATAAATATTGGCCCCAGAACACCGGGAAGAACTCCCCATGCTCTTCGAAATAGCGCCATGGGATCTTTTACATCCACCTGAGAGAGCAGACGGGGCCTCGGTTTAACGTCTCATCCGAACGGCGGCATCTCCAACAATGTAGCACCCCCTCAGTACTGCCCCTCCGACAGTGCGGCGCTCCCTCAGCACTGCCCCTCTGACAGTGCGGCGCTCCCTCAGTACTGCCCCTCCGACAGTGCGGCGCTCCCTCAGTACTGCCCCTCCGACAGTGCGGCGCTCCCTCAGTACTGCCCCACCGACAGTGCGGCGCTCCCTCAGTACTGCCCCTCCGACAGTGCGGCGCTCCCTCAGTACTGCCCCTCCGACAATGCGGCGCTCCCTCAGTACTGCCCCTCCGACAGTGCGGCGCTCCCTCAGTACTGCCCCTCCGACAGTGCGGCGCTCCCTCAGTACTGCCCCTCCGACAGTGCGGCGCTCCCTCAGTACAGCCCCTCCGACAGTGCGGCGCTCCCTCAGTACTGCCCCTCCGACAGTGCGGCGCTCCCTCAGTACTGCCCCTCCGACAGTGCGGCGCTCCCTCAGTACTGCCCCTCCGACAGTGCGGCGCTCCCTCAGTACTGCCCCTCCGACAGTGCGGCGCTCCCTCAGTACTGCCCCTCCGACAGTGCGGCGCTCCCTCAGTACAGCCCCACCGACAGTGCGGCGCTCCCTCAGTACCGCCCCTCCGGCAGTGCGGCGCTCCCTCAGTACCGCCCCTCCGACAGTGCGGCGCTCCCTCAGTACCGCCCCTCCGACAGTGCGGCGCTCCCTCAGTACCGCCCCTCCGACAGTGCGGCGCTCCCTCAGTACCGCCCCTCCGACAGTGCAGCGCTCCCTCAGTACCGCCCCTCCGACAGTGCGGCGCTCCCTCAGTACCGCCCCTCCGACAGTGCGGCGCTCCCTCAGTACTGCCCCTCCGACAGTGCGGCGCTCCCTCAGTACTGCCCCTCCGACAGTGCGGCGCTCCCTCAGTACTGCCCCTCCGACAGTGCGGCGCTCCCTCAGTACTGCCCCACCGACAGTGCGGCGCTCCCTCAGTACTGCCCCTCCGGCAGTGCGGCGCTCCCTCAGTACCGCCCCTCCGACAGTGCGGCGCTCCCTCAGTACCGCCCCTCCGACAGTGCGGCGCTCCCTCAGTACCGCCCCTCCGACAGTGCGGCGCTCCCTCAGTACCGCCCCTCCGACAGTGCGGCGCTCCCTCAGTACCGCCCCTCCGACAGTGCGGCGCTCCCTCAGTACCGCCCCTCCGACAGTGCGGCGCTCCCTCAGTACCGCCCCTCCGACAGTGCGGCGCTCCCTCAGTACCGCCCCTCCGACAGTGCGGCGCTCCCTCAGTACTGCCCCTCCGACAGTGCGGCGCTCCCTCAGTACTGCCCCTCCGACAGTGCGGCGCTCCCTCAGTACTGCCCCTCCGACAGTGCGGCGCTCCCTCAGTACTGCCCCTCTGACAGTGCGGTGCTCCCTCAGTACCGCCCCTCCGACAGTGCGGCGCTCCCTCAGTACTGCCCCTCCGACAGTGCACCGCTCCCTCAGTACTGCCCCTCCGACAGTGCGGCGCTCCCTCAGTACTGCCCCTCCGACAGTGCACCGCTCCCTCAGTACTGCCCCTCCGACAGTGCGGCGCTCCCTCAGTACTGCACTGGGAGCGTCAGCCTAGATTTTTGTGCTCAAGTCTCTGGAGTGGGACTTGAACCCATGACCTTCTGACGCAGAGGTGAGTGTGCTACCCACTGAGCCACGGCTGACGGGGAAGGAAATCTGCCATCCTTACCCGGTCTGGCCTGTATGTGACTCCAGAACCACAGCAACACAGTTGACTCTTAACTGCCCTCTGAAATGGCCTAGCAAACCACTCGAGGATCACCTTCTCAGGGGCAATTAGGGTTGGGCAATCAGTGCTGGCCTTGGCAGTGATGCCCGCATGCAGTGAATGAATAAAAAAAAAAGTGTACATGTACCTGGACCTGAGTACTCTCAGCCAAGAAAGGTGGAAGAGGCAAGCAGTATAACTTTGGAAGAATAAGTGGGATGAAGAATAAATGGAGGCTTCCTTTGTGCTTAATTATACAACGATACTTTTCTAAAAAATTATTATTCAAGACAAATGAACATCTTTTCAGCATCTTGTTCGTGAGCAAAAGTCATATAGCATGGCCGAGTGGTATGTGATCGGGATGAGCAAACCTTCCATGGTTCGGATACTTAATATGGTTTGATCTGAAGCAGCCTAAGGCAATCTGACTTTTGGGGCCAGACCTAAATGACTACAATTTCTATTTTTTCAGATTGGAAAAATTGGCTGCTTGCCAGTTCTTGTTTGAACATACTATCATTTTGGGGAGGGGGCGGGGTGTGGAATTTTATTCCAGCTTATCGGAGCCTGAAAGTATGTTGAGATGATGTGATTTCTTACCCCCATCTCCCCCAGCAAGATGCATCCTGAACTTCAGGTGACGGTTACAATCTCTGGGTTGCCGCCCTGCCTATTAAAATGAACAATCAGAATATTTCTGTTGTCTTAATGAGTCAACTCATGCACAATTCAGTCATGTACTCAGCAATTTCCCGAACATTGCCGGAGGCAAACATGCAACGTTCAGCTGAGGTTAATTTCCAAAATCTTCAACAACAACAACTTATATTTATACACCACCTTTAATCTAATAAAACGTCCCAAGGCGCTTCACAGGAGTGTTATCAAAAACAAAATTGACACTGAGCCATATAAGGAGCTGTTAGGGCAGATGACCAAAAGCTTGGTTGAAGAGGTAGGTTTCAAGGAGCGTCTTAAAGGAGGAGAGAGAAGTGGAGGCAGAGAGATTTAGGGAGGCAATTCCAGAGCTTACAACCTAGACAGCTGAAGGCACGGCCGCCAGTGGTGGAGCATTTAGAATCGGGGATGGTCAAAAGGCCAGAATAGGCGGAGCGCAGAGGTCTAAGGGGATTATAGGACTGGAGGAGGTTACAGAGATAAGGAGGGGGCGAGGAGGCCATGGAGGGATTTGAAAATGAGGATGAGAATTTTAAAATCGAGGCGTTGCTTAACTGAGAGCCAATGTAGGTCAGCGAGCACAGGGGTGATGGGTGAGTGGGACTTGGTGCGAGTTAGGACACGGGCAGCCGAGTTTTGGATCACCTCAAGTTTATGGAGGGTAGAAGTAGGGAGACCGGCCAGGAGTGCATTGGAATAGTCAAGTTTAAAGGTGATAAAGGCATGAATGAGGGTTTCAGCAGCAGATAAGTTGAGGTAAGGGCGGAGACGGGCGTATATTACAAAAGTGGAAATGGGCGGTCTTCGTGATAGAACAGATATGAGGTAGCAAGCTCAGTTCGTGATCAAATATGACACCAAGGTTGCGAATAGACTTGGTCAGCCTTAGACAGTTGCCGGGGAGAGAGATCGAATTAGTGGAAAGGGGACGGAGTTTGTGGCGTGAACCGAAGACGATGGCTTCGGGCTTCCTGATATTTAATTGGAGGAAATTTCTACTCATCCAGGATGTCAGACAAGCAGTCGGATAGGACGGAGATGGTGGAGGGGTCAAGAGAGAGAGATGCAGGAGAGGTAGAGCTGGGTATCATCAGCGTACATGTGAAAACTCATGTTGTGTTGGCAGCATGTAGATGGGAAATTGGAGGGGGCCAAGGATCGATCCTTGGGGGACACCAGAGGTGACCGTGTGGGATTACTTAATCAACACCAATTTTTCATAAAGCAACCATTTTTTAATACAATGAAGGGAATGACATAATGTTTTATCTTAAGAACCTAAGAAATAGGAACATAGGAAATAGGGGCAGGAGTAGGCCATACAGCCCATCGAGCCTGCTCCTTGTGAAACCTTGAGAAAAATAATGGGACTGGGGAGAGGCAATTGAGAGCAATTCCAACTTTGAAGCATCATGCAACAAAGCCTTTTTTGCTGGGTCAGAATATCAGTTCATTGAGCTTTTTGATCAATAAATCTCAGTAGGGGAACTGACAAATGAATTGATATTTGGTTAAACCTCTGGGAGTACAGTGCTTGCCTGTACACCGAGCCCGTCTAGACATTGAACCTGTTGGAATTCATCTTAAATATTTGTCTGCTTGATGGAGCACTAATTAAAAGGATAATAGGAACATTATTACTTTATTTTTAAAAAATTATCAGTGTAATTGGTCAGACGAGCACCCTGCAGGGAGCAAAGTACAGTCTGATTAGTGTAAGAGAATAATTGTGGTCTGCGCTGCCTTGTCTTTGTGGCATTTGATAGCATATACTGGCTGTAGAGTTCTACAGCAGTCAGATGTGAATTACTTGTTAATAGCAACAAGAAGTTGAATTTCTTTAGTGCCTTTAATGGAAGTAGAATGTCCCAAGGTGCTTCACAGCAGCGTAATCAGACAGAATTTGACATCAAGCCAAAAAAGGAGATATTGGGACAGGTGACCAAAAGCTTGGTCAAAGAGGTAGGTTTTAAGTAGGGTCTTTGTTACCTCTAGACTTGACTATTCTAACCCACTCCTGGCTGGCCTCCCACATTCTACCCTACGTAAACTTGAGGTGATCCAAAACTCGGCTGCTCCGTGTCCTAACTCGCACCAAGTCCCGTTCGCCCATCACCCCCTGTGCTCACTGACCTACACTGGCTCCCGGTTAAGCAGCATCTCGATTTCAAAATTCTCATCCTTGTTTTCAAATCCCTCCATGGCCTCCTCGCCCCCCTCCCTATCTCTGTAATCTCCTCCAGCCCCACAACCCCCCCGAGATCTCTACGCTCCTCTAATTCTGGCCTCTTGAGCATCCCTGATTATAATCGCTCCACCATTGGTGGGCGCTAAGCTCTGGAATTGCCTCCCCTAGACCGCTCTACCTTTCTTTCCTCCTTTAAGACGCTCCTTAAAACCAACCTCTTTGACCAAGCTTTTGGTCACCTGCCCTAATTTCTCCTTATGTGGCTCGGTGTCAAATTGTTTGTCTTAAAATACTCCTGTGAAGCGCCTTGGGACGTTTTACTGCGTTAAAGGCGCTGTATAAATACAAGTTGTTGTTGTTGGTGTTGTTAAAGGATAAGAGA
This sequence comes from Somniosus microcephalus, assembly GCF_052327205.1. NCBI lineage: Eukaryota > Metazoa > Chordata > Chondrichthyes > Squaliformes > Somniosidae > Somniosus > Somniosus microcephalus. The sequence continues at coordinate 85,924,053 of NW_028225180.1, read as the reverse complement.
GTGTTGACGAGGTTTTGGGAGAGAATTTGAGTTTAAAGCCTAGACGGCTGAAACCACGGCCACCAATGGTGAGGCAAAGGGAGTGGGGGGAGTGCACAAAAAGCCAGAATTGGAGGAGCGCAGATATCTGGGAGGGTTGTAGGGCTGGATGAGATTACAGAACTGGGGTGGGGTTGGGGTTGGGGTGCGGGTGGTGGGGGGGCTGCTGTGTGAGGCCATGGAGGGATTGGAACACGAGGATGAGAATTTTAAAGTCGTCGGTGTGCACTGTAGGTCAACGAGGACAGCGGGTGACGGGCGAGCGGGCGTTGGTGCGAGTTAGGATACGGGCAGCAGAGTTTTCGATGACCTCAAGTTTACGGTGGGTAGGAGGCCGGCCAAAAGAGCATCGGAATAGTCGAGTCTGGAGGTAAAAGCATGAACGAGGGTTTCAGAAAAAGTTGCAATAATATTACATCAATTGCTAACACTTGAGTATAATTGACGTTATAAGTTGGTGACACAGCATTCCTACGCCAGCTTCTACAATGCAAAATATGTAATACTAGCTGGGGGAGCCCGGCGGTGCCGAGGCTTTCTCGAGGGCATGTTGTTGTTGGAAGGGAGAGAGGGAGCGACTGGGGGGAAGAGAGAGAGAGAGAGGGAATGAGAGAGAGGGAAGGAGAGAGAGAGAGGGAAGGAGAGAGAGAGAGAGAGAGAGGGGGGAAGGAGAGAGAGAGAGGGGGGAAGGGGAGAGAGAGAGATGGAAGGAAAGAGAGAGAGAGATGGAAGGAGAGAGAGACGGAAGGAGAGAGAGGGAAGGAGAAAGAGAGGGAAGGAGAGAGAGAGAGACAGAGAGAGAGAGGGAAGGAGAGAGAGAGAGAGGGAAGGAGAGAGAGATTGGGAGTGTGAGAGAGAGAGAGATTGGGAGTGTGAGAGAGATTGGGAGTGAGAGAGAGAGATTGGGAGTGAGAGAGAGATTGGGAGTGTGAGAGAGATTGGGAGTGTGAGAGAGAGATTGGGAGTGTGAGAGAGAGAGAGAGACTGGGCGTGTGAGAGAGAGAGATTGGGTGTGTGAGAGAGAGAGAGATTGGGAGTGTGAGAGAGAGAGATTGGGAGTGTGAGAGAGAGATTGGGAGTGTGAGAGAGATTGGGAGTGTGAGAGAGAGATTGGGAGTGTGAGAGAGAGAGAGAGACTGGGCGTGTGAGAGAGAGAGATTGGGTGTGTGAGAGAGAGAGAGATTGGGAGTGTGAGAGAGAGATTGGGAGTGTGAGAGAGAGAGACTGGGGAGAGAGAGAATGGGGAGATAGAGAGAGAGAGCGACTGAGGGGAACTTGCATTTATATAGCGCCTTTCACAATGTCAGGATGTCCCAAAGCTCTTTACAGTCAATGAAGCACTTTTGCAGTGTAGTCGCTGTTGTAATGTCGGAAACGCACATTTATATGGTACAGGAAAAGAGTTTTTCTTTATTGTTTCCCTCTAATTTTCTCCACTCTTTTCCTGAAGATACTGACTCATGCCTGGGGTAGGTTATCTAGGGTTCAACTTTTGATTCCTGGGTTCCTGCTTAATCTCAACCAGAGCAGCAGTTGGGATGGGATAGAGAAACGCAAACAAATATCATTGAAGGTTCTGCACACTATTACTATTCAGTGACCCCTCCTGGAAAGTGCACTTGTGTGGATGTCGGGTGTGAACAGGATTGGCCTCCACTGTCAAATAGCCTGCCGACATCCAGTGTCCATGTCCACACGAGGGTCGCCAACCCTCCAAGATTGTCCTGGAGTCTCCAGGAATTAATGATTACAGTTCAGAGGGACCTGGGGGTCCTTGTGCATGAAACACAAAAAGCTAGCATGCAGGTGCAGCAAGTAATCAAAAAGGAAAATGGAATGTTGGCCTTTATTTCAAAGTGGTTGGAGTATAAAAGCAGGGAAGTCCTGCTACAACTGTACAGGGTATTGGTGAGATCACACCTTGAGTACTGTGCACAATTTTGGTCTCCTTATTTAAGGAAGGATATATTTGCATTGGAGGCAGTTCAGAGATGATTCACTCGGTTAATTCCAGAGATGAGGGGGTTGACTTGAAGAAAGGTTGAGCAGGTTGGGCCGATACTCATTGGAGTTTAGAAGAATGAGAGGTGATCTTATTGAAACATATAAGATACTGAGGGGCTCGACAAGGTAGATGCAGAGAGGATGTTTCCCCTCGTGGGGAAATCTAGAACTCGGGGGCATAGTTTCAGAATAAAGGGTCGCCCTTTTAGAACTGAGATGAGGAGGAATTTCTTCTCTCAGAGGGTCGTAAATCTGTGGAATTCTCTCCCCCAGAGAGCTGTGGAGGCTGGGTCATTAAATACATTTAAGGTGGAGACAGACAGATTTTTGCAAGATAAGGGAGTGAAGGGTTATGGGGAGCGGGCGGGGAAGTGGGTTTGAGCCCCAAGATCAGCCATGATCTTATTGAATGGCGGAGCAGGCTCAAGGGGCCAAGTGGCCTATTCCTGCTCCTATTTCTTATGTTCTTATTAATAAGTGCTCCGAGCAAATCCCAGCTGTCCTCTCCGGTGGACATAAAAGATCCCACGGCACTATTGGAGGAAGACGTCACTGGGGGAAAAAAACATGATCACATCGTTGTTCGTGGGAGCTGCCGCATTTCCTACAGTGTTTTGGGACATCCTGAGGTCATGAAAGGCGCTATGTGAATTACAAGCAGCCTTTATGTTTTCACTGGCGGTAACCAGAGGACACAGATTTAAGGTAATTGGCTAAAGAAACCAGAGAGGAGATGAGAGAGATATTTTTTTTTACGCAGCGAGTTGTTGTGATCTGGAACGCGCTGCCTGCAAGGGCGGTGGGAGCAGATTCAGTAGTAACTTTCAAAAGGGAATTGGATAAATACCTGAAAAGGAAACATTTGCAGGGCTCTGGGGAAAGAGCAGGGGGGATTGGGACTGATTGGAGAGCTCTTTCAAAGAGCTGGCACAGGCATGATGGGCCGAATGGCTTCTTTCCGTGCTGTATGATTCTTTAAGCAGTTTGTACAGTCAACTGAACCTAAAAAGTGTGTTCCAACCTTGAGAAAAATCCCAGTTGTTTTATAATATATACACAGTTTTACAATTTTGGTTTCAATAGATACAATGGGTCGCTGTCAGTTTCCTAATCGCCATTCTGGCTAAATTTTGTTGTGCAGTATCTAGTCTTAAGACTGGAAGGGTTCTCATCTCCTAGGTTAACAGGGAGAGGTTGCTCTACTGTGTGGCAGTGCTCCTGCACATAACATATTCTGTCCTGTTTACATTGAGTCATTGGGCAAGAAATCTGCTGCTGACTAGTTTTGGTGTTGTAACTTCAACATCATGAATTGTGTAATGGTGGGGAAGATTGGGGAATTGGTTGGAAAACTAGGCAGTAAGCTAAAGAGCTCTTTGTGTTGGAAACTAGTCAATGAGACAATCAACACATTTTGTTTAAGGCAATATTCCGGTAACTTGTAGAGCACATCATTTCAAAGTGGAAAAAAATAACCGTGGTATTCATTATGTGTGAACATTTTCAGAAAACAGAGCTTCAAATGATTTTCATGAATTACATGCACTGTGGAATTGTATGCTTGACCCCCCCAGATATGTGCTGTGAGTCAACAGTATTCTCACTAGGATTTTACAACAGTGTGCTGACGAACGTATTAAAAATTCACACAGCTGTATTGGAGCCTTTTTTCCCCCTCCCCAGAAGTCCAACAAAGCATAATAGTGGGCAAGTGAAATTATTATGCTGTTTCTACCCAAATTATTAAAAACAGCCACTGGGTTCTATTCTAGAAACGGAAAAATAGGAGCAGGAGTAGGCCATTCGGCCCTTCGAGCATGCTCTGCCATTCAATATGATCATAGCTGATCCTCTATCTCAATACCATATTCCCGCTCTCTCCCCATACCCTTTGATGGCTTTTGCGTCTAGAAATCTATCTATCTCCTTCTTAAATATATTCAGTGACTTGGCCTCCACAACCTTCTGTGGTAGAGAATTCCACAGGTTCACCACCTGTGTGAAGAAATTTCTCCTCATCTCAGGCCTAAATGTCCTACCCCATATCCTGAGACTGTGACCCCTCATTCTAGACCCCCCCAGCCAGGGGAAACATTCTCCCTGCATCCAGTCTGTCTAGCCCTGCCAGAATTTTATACGTTTATATGAGATCCCCTCTCATTCTTCTAAACTCGAGTGAATATAGGCCTAGTCGACCCAATCTCTCCTCATACGACAGTCCTGCCATCCCAGGAATCAGTCTGGTGAACCTTCGCTGCACTCCCTCTATGGCAAGTATATCCTTTCTTAGGTAAGGTGACCAAAACTGCACACAGTACTCCAGGTGTGGTCTCACCAAGGCCCTGTATAACTGTAGTAAGACATCCTTGCTCCTGTACTCAAATCCTCTTGCTATGAAGGCCAACATACCATTTGCCTTCCTAACTTCTTGCTGCACCTGCATGTTTGAGAATACGCAGGGTTGTGTCTGGAGAGCGCATTTTGGGTTATACAACACTCATTTAAAATTAAGACTATCACAAGGCAGCACGGTGGCATAGTGGTTAGCACTGTTGCCTCACAGCGCCAGGGACCCGGGTTCGAATCCGGCCTCGGGCGACTGTCTGTGTGGAGTTTACACATTCTCCCCGTGTTTGCGTGGGTTTCCTCCGGGTGCTCCGGTTTCCTCCCACAGTCCAAAGATGTGCGAGTTAGGTTGATTGGCTATGATAAATTGACCCTTAGTGTTAGGGGGATTAAATACGTGGGGTTGCGGGGATAGGGTGGGATATGTGTTGGTGTTGGTGTAGGGGTTGCGGGGATTGGGTGGGATATGTGTCGGTGCAGGCTCGATGGGCTGAGGTGGCCTCTATCTGCACTGTGGGGTTTCTGTGATTCTGTGATAACAACCGTCGTTGCATTCCACTGAAGCACATTGGCTTAAGTGTGATTTATTGTTTCCTAATGTACTTTGGTAAGTGTGGCATGCTCGGGAGCAACAAGTGACTTTGGACCTATGGTTCCCAAAGCTCTCCACCACTGGGGGTTTTTCTTGCCTCATGTCTGTCAGCTGTGGCTCAGTGGGTAGCACACTTGCCTCTGAGTCAGAAGGTTGTGGGTTCAAGTCCCATCCAGAGACTTGAGCACATAAAGCTAGGCTGACACTCCAGTGCAGTACTGAGGGAGTGCTGCACTGTCAGAGGGGCAGTACTGAGGGAGCGCCGCACTGTCGCAGGGGCAGTACTGAGGGAGCGCCGCACTGTCGGAGGGGCGGTACTGAGGGAGTGTCGGAGGGGCGGTACTGAGGGAGCGCCTCGGAGGGGCAGTACTGAGGGAGCGCCGCACTGTCAGAGGGGCGGTACTGAGGGAGCGCCTCACTGTCGGAGGGGCAGTACTGAGGGAGCGCCGCACTGTGGGAGGGGCAGTACTGAGGGAGTGCCGCACTGTTGGAGGGGCAGTACTGAGGGAGTGCCGCACTGTTGGAGGGGCAGTACTGAGGGAGCGCCGCACTGTCGGAGGGGCGGTACTGAGGGAGTGCCGCACTGTCGGAGGGGGCAGTACTGAGGGAGCGCCGCACTGTCGGAGGGGCCGTACTGAGGGAGTGCCGCACTGTGGGAGGGGCAGTACTGAGGAAGTGCTGCACTGTTGGAGGGGCAGTACTGAGGGAGTGCCGCACTGTCGGAGGGGCCGTCTTTCGGATGAGACATTAAACCGAGGCACTGTCTGCCCTCTCAGGTGGATTTAAAAGATCCCACGGCACTATTGGAAGAAGAGTCGGTGAGTTCTCCCCGGTGTCCTGTGGCCAATATTTATCCCTCAACCAACATCACTAAACCAGATGATCTGGTCATTATCACATTGTTGTTTGTGGGAGCTTGCTGCGCAATTTGGCTGATGCGTTGCCTACATTACAACAGTGACCACACTTCGAAAGTAGTTCATTGGCTGTAAAGCGCTTTGGGACGTCCAGTGGCCGTAAAAGGCGCTGAAGAAATGGGAGTTTTTTTTTCTTTTATTTATATTGCACTTTATCAAGCCCTCAAGACATCCCAAAGTGCTTTACAAAAATGAATTACTTTTTGGAGTGTTGTTATGCAAGCAAACATGGTAATCAATTTCTGCACAGCAAGATCTCACAAACAACAAATGAATAAAGAACCAGTTAATCTATTTTTCTGGTGTTGGTTGAGGAAGGAACCCTGGGCGAGACACCGGGAGAAACTCCCTGGTCACCTGTAAATAGTGCAGATGGAGTCTTGCTTTAATGTCTCGTCTGAAAGATGACACCTCTGATAGTGCAGCATTCCCTTAGTGTCACACTAGATTATGTGCTCAAGCAGAAAAATCTCAATCTCTGAGACAGGTTGTAGAGAAAGGAGTGGCAATAAAAAGAAGCACCCCAAGTGAGTTAAACATGACTGTATTAATATGCTGAAAATTTAATTATTTTTGCATTGCATGTCAATTCATACTGTAAATTTGAAAATTCACATTGTTATTCTCCACTCTTGGTAATGCAACAGGGGAAATCAGAAATGCACACAGCTTTGGAACAGTGTCACTCAATAGTGCATGAGGCCATTTTCTCCCCATAATCTAGCACTTGGGCCTGCATTCACAGTAAGTCGAAGAGCCCTGCTGGCCAGAACTATTGGTCCACAGTTTTTTTTTCTTCTCTTCCAGTTGGGAACTTCCACTTACCGGCTCTCCATGATTGAAATCTGCGTTCAAACACTTCACAGCCCTTGACTAAAGGACTGTAGGCCCCCTCGACAAAATGTCAGTGAGAAACATTTCTTGGAATTGTGGTTTTGCTCTGAGCAAACAATGCAATTTTAACCAGATTTTCACACCATTTTTAGTCTTAATTTGTCGGCATAATTTCCAGGTGCTGGTTTAAATCAGGTCCAAATGATTAAGAAGGTGCTAATCCCACCGAGGTGCTAAATAGCACTCTGCAATTTGCATAATTAGTCACAGATCCAGGGGGAGATTTGGGCAGGTGGAGGGTGCAGATAATGAGTGTAAATTAGTTTTAAAGGAATGGGAAGAATTAAAGGAAGAGTCACAATAGGGTGAAAACTCTAAAAGCTGTTGGGCAACTTTTGCCAAGGGACAGGGGATTAAGAAGGAAAAGGAAATCCTATGTGCGGGCATAACTCTGCAAGCAAGTAAGAGAGCAGCCAGCACCTGCACTCTCTCAGGCTGCTGAACTCAAGGTGGTTGCAAAGAGGGCTGCCTCCCCCCACCCCACCGCACCGCTTTGCTACTCTACAGTAGTGTTAGAAATTAGAGATACCTGAAAAAATATATGGTTCTACGAATGAAATGATGACGCAAATGATACTGTGTTTAGATGATTGTATTGGAGCTTGAGATAAAGTGTCCTCAGACTAGTATTGGAATAGCTGGATAGATGCTTAAAATTTGCCTTTGTTTTCAATTCCCTGCAGATGTTATAACATTCCACACAGTGGCAGTGACATATGACCTTGCTTCCCAGGCTGTTTGTGAGCTGGGAAGGTTGCTGATTATCTTTGGTTTGGCCAACCAGGGCCTCACGCCTATGTTTCTTCCATTATTGCTGATAACCATATTATAATGCTAAGTTAGGATTTTGACTCTGTTTAACAAATCTGCTTGCTAAAATGTGTAAGTTAACCAGTGTGTGAGAATAGAATAGAGGGTACCTTTTGGGAATTTCATGATTCATTCCATGGTACAATAGTCTGATAATGGAATGAAATCATTTTTTTTAATGCGTTTATGGGATGTGGGCGTCCCTGGCAAGGCCAGCATTTATCGCCCATCCCTAGTTGTCCTGGAGAAGGTGGTGGTGAGCCGCCGCCTTGAACCGCTGCAGTCCGTGTGGTGAAGGTGCTCCCACAGTGCTGTTAGGGAGGGAATTCCAGGATTTTGACCCAGCGATGATGAAGGATTGGCGATATACTTCTAAGTCAGGATGGTGTGTGACTTGGAGGTGGGTGTTCCCATGCTCCTGCTGCCCTTGTCCTTCTAGGTGGAAGAGGTCGCGGGTTTGGGAGGTGCTGCCGAAGAAACCTTGGCGAGCTGCTGCAGTGCATCTTGTAGATGGTCCACACTGCAGCCACGGTGCACCGGTGGTGGAGGGAGTGAATGTTTAAGGTGGTGGATGGGGTGCCAATCAAGCGGGGCTGCTTTGTCCTGGATGGTGTCGAGCTTCTTGAGTGTTGTTGGAGTTGCACTCATCCAGGCAAGTGGAGAGTATTCCATCACACTCCTGACTTGTGCCTTGTAGATGGTGGAAAGGCTGTGGGGAGTCAGGAGGTGAGACACTCGCCGCAGAATACCCAGCCTCTGGCCTGCTCTTGTTGCCACAGTGTTTATGTGGCTGGTCCAGTTAAGTTTCTGGTCAATGGTGACCCCCAGGATGTTGATGGTGGGGGATTCGGCGATGGTAATGCCGTTAGTTAGTTAGTTAGTTTGCACAGCTAAGCTGCATGAACAGCTTTGAATATAAATAACTGCTAAGAAGCAGCTATGAACATCTGAAGGCCGAGAATGGTATGTCTGACTCCAAACTTGGGAGGACTTGGCTGGCTGAGAACAGTCCTTGGCATATTCTATCCCAGGTCCACCCCTAAAAAAGAGTATAAAAGAAAGATCTGAAAAGCCTCCAGCGCAGATGGTAGAGTGGAGAGCTCCCGAGAGTGGATCGATGCTGACTTCAGTCTAACACTCTTGGGTAGTTCAAGGAGAGAGAGAGAGAGAAGAAGAGCTGTTCGCGCACGCCAGCCGTCTGTCCGATTGGGGCCGTACTCACTACTTGTCAGGGTCGTATGTTTTTGCAGTATAACTAGTGTGTTATATTCTGCCTTAAACTCCGATTAAACACAACATACCCACCATATTGGTTGCAGTCGATCCTGATTATTTGGAAGACCAGCGATGAGTTAATCTCTACAAATTGGCAACCAGCGGCAGGACTGCAAAAGGGTTATTGTTGTTGCAACGAGTTAGAGACGGACTTGATGTATAAACGATACCAGACAGTACCAGACAGGACGATCGGGTTGGAAACCTCGTAAAGGGGGTGTGTTTCGTCACTGAAACCAAAACGGTGGATGCGTATTATAGCGACCAAGTCACGAACGGTGTCTCGGATAAGTTAGTGGTCCCGGAGGCCCAAGCGGTGATCGGAATAGTACAGAGCGACGAGAAGAGTTACTCTGAGATTTGGGCCGATATAGCGTCCCAGGTTCTTGCAAAGAGAATCAAACTTAAAGAAGCCGGATATAGACTGGCTTACGCAACCCACCTCTGCGCCAAGCGTGGAGAATTGAGAGACGAACAGGTGAGAGAGGAGAAACATAAATAGTGGATGATAGAGAGTGGAAAAGATCTAAGCTGCATGTTAACCCATCTGAAAACTCAGCAAAGGAAGGAAAAAAACAGGGAATTGGGAAGTCAGGAAAAGCTGCTGAGACTACAGTTTAAAAGGCGAAAAAAAGAAACTTAAAAAGTCAAAACCGACACCGAGGCTACCAGCTTCTGTGCTGAGAAAAATAAAAGGACAAGATTTGCTGAGTGAAAGGAACAGCAGCATTCCCCATAAGTCCACATTATAGCGTGCCTGGAAGGAGGTGGAGGCAGGCTTGAGACTGCAAGTGAGCGTTACCATCACTGGCTATGCCAGCCCCATGGTGCATGTTGGCAACAAATGCCCTTACAAAGCAGATGGCACAGCTCTGCTTTCTGTTGATGTGGAACTTTTGAACACTCTTCCTCACAGCAGTTGCTAAATAGATGTAACGATGGGCCAGATTTTCCGCCCCCCACGGGTGTGTACGAAGTGTGTACGCACTCTTAGGGGCCGCGCAAGTGCCGGGTTTAGGCAAGCGAAGCGCACTCGCTAAAACCCGGCACTTGCTATCTGTCAAGAATCCTCTTGACAGATCGCACGCCTGCCCGGGAGAAGGGCCTCCACAGGGGGAGAGTTCCGCTTTCTGGAGAACCTCCACCCGCTGAAAGCCTTTAAAAATCTTATGCCTGGTAATTTTTTTTTCACTCATTTATAATTAAAAAATACTTTTAAGTAAGGTAAGTTTATTTTTAGCACCATATATATTTGTTTAAAATATTTAATTTAATATAATTTTAACTAATTTTAAATGTGATTAAAAAAAAAATGTATTTAATGTTTAACTGTGTTTTTAAATGTGATCCCCATTCATACTTTTGACAGATCTGTGCGTGCAGACCTGTCAAAAATGTGAAGGGGGATTCCCTTCTTTGATTGGTTCCCCATGGCCCACGTGATCCCAGGGACGCTTGGGAACCGCCTGCGCCTCTGCGCATTTCATAGAGGAGAGGCCCAGGATCGCAAGCCTTGGGACCTACGGAGCCAGCAGGTAAGTGCGTAGATTTTTTTCCGATCGGAAATTCAGACCCTATGGGCTGGATTTTGTCAACGGGGACGTGATGGAGGCGGAACTCCCACTTTTTGGGTTGTAGTCCCGCCTCCATCGACTTGTGGCCAACCCACGCTATTTTCCCTTGATTGACTTTGTTGAGCCCACCCAGCAGGCTCAGCAGGCCAATTAAGGGACACCCAGTTACAGGTGACGTCAGGGATTGACATTTCATCTGTCAAGAGCTTTTGACAGATGAAATATCAGCGTTTGACAGCTCTGTGAAGCTGTCAAACAGTGACAATCTGTCTTCTAACTTGAGTCCTTCTCCACTCAGTTAGAAATCTCTCCAGAACAGAAAGCAGAATGCTGCAACTTTTGACAGCTCGTGGCCATTCTGCTTTCTGTGCCGGTGAGATGAGGGACTCCCGAGACCTGAAGGAAGGACGCCTGCATTAGTAAGTAAAGGTAAGTCAAACTTATTTAAACACTTTACACACACCAAACACACTTACCTCTGCACTCATGCACCCATCACTCACCTGAACACCAGACATTTCGAACCTTCCAAGCCCTTCAGCCCGACGGTCCGCCTCGCTAACTTGGAGTCGTCAGACAGCCCACACTTCAGGGCTCAAAATAGGGATTCGGCTAAAAACTGCCTGTTAACAGGTAGTTAATTGGTACTAATCCCCTTCCCTCCTCGAGGAGGCAGCTCCCAGCATAGGCCGGGTACCCGCCTCCTGGGAAACGGGCATAGAGGCGATTTGGGGGCGGGAAGGGTTCGTGCCCCCCGATTCAGCAATTTTCCCCCCACTCCCACCTCCAAACTCGCCTCCACGGGGCTTGGAAATTCGAGCCCTATGTCTGCAAAAATAGTTGGTGTCATCTGGGCAAGTGCAGACTGTCAAGCTTTGCTGGTTGAAGATCACACAGACATGACTTTTTTCATGCAGTACCACGTAAAACGTGACATGCTGTGATTGGATTGCTTCTGAAGCACTTTGCAGCATAATTGGCCGTATTTTCCGATCGGAGGCTTCCCGCGTGCGGAGGCCTACGAACTTACCTGCGGGCTCCCGAGGTGCGTATAGTTCCGCTCCTGGGCCTCTCCAACTCCAAGTGCGCAGGGCCCACGTATCCCAGAGGCGCAGGCGGTTCGCAAGTGTCCCTGGGATCACGTGGGCCATGGGGAGCCAATCAAAGAAGGGAATCTCCCTGCATACACTTGACAGATCGACCTGTCAAATATATGAATGTAGATCACCCCAAAAACACTTTAAAACATTCAATACATTTTTTTAAATCACATTTTTAAAAGTAGTTGAAATTACAATAAATTAAATATTTTAAACAAAAATTTAATTTTTTGAATAAGTAAAGTTTTTTACGGGGCTAAAAAATAAACTTACCTTTTTTAAAGTATTTTTAAATGATAAATGAGTGAAAACTTTTTTCAAATCTTATGCTGGTAAAAGCAGGCCTTACGAGCCGGCAACAGTGAGGAGGAGGCCGCGGTGACGAGGAGGACGGAGCGGCTGAGGGACATCGTGCTCCCACTGGATGCCAAAGAATTGACTTTCTGAACACGGCGCTGTAAGAATAGCTGACGTGTCCCTACAGGGAGTAAGCATTCCATTGTACTAGTTACATATGGCAAATAAAATTGAATTGAATTGAATTGAATGTTAAGACAGGCATTCACTCTGTGAGATGGAAAAAATCACGAGCAACATTGATCTTCCCATTCACGAAGACTTGGAAAAACCCACCACGAAAACGCTTAAAATTGCGCCGGCCATTCTGGGAAACACAGATGGATGGAATCATGGGACGCATAAAGAACCAACACCTCGTCACTGACCCAACCGCAGAGGTCCCTGGCTTCGACTTCCCTCGAAGATAGTGGTCAGCGCTCAATTGGATCCACACAGGGTACAGACGATGTGGCCACCTGCTCCACTAGTTGAAGATGAGGGGCGACCTGAAGTGCGACTGTGGCCAGGAGTCCCAGACCGTGGAACACATTGCAGCAACCTGCCCACCGAGATCTGTCATGGGAGGCACCTCATTTCCCCACTCGGCCATCGGATGGAGAGCCAAACTACGCCTCCCATTATAAGCTTTTCCTGTAATACGAAACAACAAGGCATTCACATACATGTGTGCCTTCAGGCCTGGTATTACAACCTACCTTTAAATTTGGAGCGTCTGTATGCACCAGTTGTCTGCCAAAGCAATGTCAAGTGACCTCCGTGTAGCTGCTGGTGCGTGGGCTTGGAGCACCTCTCATGCAGCCTGACCTGCTTGGCATCCTTTTGATGGCCCTTCTCTTCTTCCAATCACCTCAGATAACAGAGATTGCGCTCCGCAATGTATTTAAAACAAACCTTGAATTACAAACGTTCTGAAGCATATTCTTGCCTTCTCTGTGCTACTTTCGGAAGGAAATGGCAGATAATCTGTTACTGGGCCTGTGAATATGCAGATGTGTAATCCAGCGTGCAGAGACCAGTCTGGAGTTAGCTTTCTTTCCCCTTTTCCTCCCTGTGGGAAAGTGCTTTATCCCCCAATTGATCAGCAACTTCACATAGCGGAAGATTGAAGCCGTGTCAACTCAGCGATTCATAACTCTGCGATGCAGCACACCATCCATTTGAGCAGCAGAAAAAAAATTACAGCAATACAGCAAAAAATTGGAGGTTGGCAGTTTAAGTACTACATTCATGAAGATGCATTAAGTGGTGCGGCAGCGGTGCCGTAAATCTTAGGACTTTCAGCACCTTTTTACTTTAGATATTGAACACTGCAAACTTGCACTTTTCTCCTTTTTTTCATTTACTAGTTCCAGTCAAAGCTCCATCGTGGCTAATTTACTGTTCCTCGAGGAAGCAAGACATGGGCAGGACGGACGAGCAGCATTCGGTGCTGCAGGGAACTAAACAAAAAAAAAAGTGAAGGAATGGCCTCCGGTGATACGTTTAAAAAATATTAAATCCGCGGGCACTGCCTGATTTTTTTTTTCCATGTTAAAGTTCGATATCCACATTTATAATGGAAACTGTCCAGGTAAACTTGTCCTGCATCAATTGCAGCCTCCGCCCAGTGGAGGCACTGCAGCGTCAGGACGGAGTAATTGCTGCCTGTTGACATAGGCATTAGAATTTGTGGACATTAGAATTTATGCTGGAAAAATAAAAATAAGGGCAGCTTTTACGACTTTAAAATGGTGACTGAATTAAGTCTGCACGCCTGCCTCCATACTCCACTTCACCCAAAGGCTACTCTTGGTCTTGACTCCAATGCCACGGGACATTGACTGGTCCGGGAATAAAAATTTTAATTTAAATTCTAATTAGCAGAGCGGCATCCTACGACCACCAGTGTTGCCATTACGCCAGGACGATTTTCACCCACTATCAGCTGACAGATATATTATCTCCCATCCACCTCTCTTGCCCCTCTCTCTCTCTCTCTCTCACTTTCTCTCTCACTCGCTCTGAAAACCTTATATGCCTGTCCATCATACATTCGCTCTCACACCCAAATGCAACTTTCTATGTCACATTTTTTAAAAATGTCACCAAAAAAACCAAAAACTTTACAATACGTAGAAAATACCAGAGCCTCAATGTTGCCAGTTCTTAACTGACTTCTCTATGGACTCACCCGGTGTTTATTCTCCGTCACACTTTAGCAGCAGAATAACACACCGGGGTCACAAATCCGCAGGACGTGAACCTGGCAGCAACGTCCGATCAGCATTGATCCCGCCGGATGTTGCAGGGGTCAGTGGGAGGGCACCCAAGTCGGAAAGGGCTGGCGGGGGGCCAAGCATCAGCATAGGCACGTCGCACACTTCATACCCACAGACTATTCACGAGCAGCTCATCAGGGGATCAACTAAAGTCTTCCAGGTAGCACACAAAACTAAGTTAAACATATATTGCACGAAAAAAACTCTCGGCATACTTTTCTGGCTCCAATTTCCCAGAAACCAATCAAAAAAACACTTTTCCGTTATCCATTTACTTCACTGTGTCTCATCACATCTCGTAAACTTCTACCACATTCCCTGACTCTGTGTGAGCGGTTTAAACAGCAAACCATAAGGATTTTCAGGAACAGGCCCAAGAAACCTGTCATATTTTCCGAGATCTATGTACCCACCTTTTCAGCCGTATCCCTTTTCTTTCCTGAAATGCATGTAACAGGCTCTTAGATTTATCTACACCGTTTACTATAATGGTCTGTTAACTGGTTCCTTGGATAATAGACATGCAATATAATGGTGAAGAAAATCGTTTCTCAGCAGTCATCTGTCCTGGAGATGTGGACATTTGGCAGCATTTCAGAAACAGACAGTTGGGTCTCTTCCCCCTAAACCACCTGCAGCACGAGTGTCTCACCTCTTGACTCCCCAAAACCTTTCCACCATCTACAAGGCACAAATAAGGAGTATGATGGAATACTCTCCACTTGCCTGGATGAGTGCAGCTCCATCAACACTCAAGAAGCTCGACACCATCCAAGGCAAAGCAGCCCGCTTGATCGGCACCCCATCCATCACCTTAAACATTCACTCCCTCCACCACCAGCGCACCGTGGCTGCAGTGTGCACCATCTACAAGATGCACTGCAGCAACTCGCCAAGGCTTCTTCGGCAGCACCTCCCAAACCAGCGACCTCTTCCACCTAGAAGGACAAGGGCAGCAGGAACATGGGAACACCACCACCTCCAAGTTCCCCTCCAAGTCACACACCATCTGACTTGGAAATATATCGGTCGTTCCTTCATCGTCGCTGGGTCAAAATCCTGGAACTCCCTCCCTAACAGCACTGTGGGAGCACCTTCACCACACGGACTGCAGTGGTTCAAGGCGGCTCACCACCACCTTCTCAAGGACAATTAGGGATGGGCAATAAATGCTGGCCTTGCCAGCAATGCCCAGATCCC
Source organism: Somniosus microcephalus (assembly GCF_052327205.1). NCBI lineage: Eukaryota > Metazoa > Chordata > Chondrichthyes > Squaliformes > Somniosidae > Somniosus > Somniosus microcephalus. The sequence continues at coordinate 85,908,684 of NW_028225180.1, read as the reverse complement.
ATAAGCGAATTTAAAAAAAACTCCGCCCCCCCCAACCCCCACCCCACTCCAAACGTCCCAGGGCTGCCACCTTCTGCGAGTCCAAAATTGAATTGGGGGCAGGATATTCACAAGGAGATGATGCATCATGGCTTGAGCTCTGAATTGTTTGCTTATTATGAAAATTCGCTGAAAATCTCAGTTGATCAACACGCTCTATTTAAAATAATTAGTAAACAGGGGAAAAAAAAGTGAACTTTTATTTTTAAAAAACAAACCAATTTTGGCGTCTGGTTTACAGGTTAGAATTTTCCAGACAGTCGTGGAGTCTATTCCAGGCCGCGATCGATAGATTTTTGGACCATAGGAGGATCAAGGGATAGGGATCAGATGGGAAAGTGGAGTTGAGGGTCGAAGATCAGCCATGATCTTATTGAATTGGCAGAGCAGGCTCGAGGGGCCGTATGGGCCCACTCCCGCTCCTAATTCTTATGCTAAAAGATTAGGCCGCCTGTTTCAAAACTGGACAGCGGGCACTGCACCCAAGATAGCTTTTGTTTTTTGTGATTAACAGGAGCAGGGTGGGAGAGGAATGGCGGTCAGCAGCACGAATACATAAGCTCATGCCGAAATCTGCAAAATCTTCAATGTTTTTATAATGGATGGCACTAAGTCGAACCAACACGAACAGATCATCATCTTGTACTTGGAACATGAGGAGAAAAATAACTTACATAGAAACATAGAAGATAGGAGCAGGAGTAGGCCATTCGGCCCCTCGCGCCTGCTCTGCCATTCAATGAGATCATGGCTGATCATCCAAACTCAGTACCCTGTCCCTGCTTTTTCCCCATATCCCTTGACCCCTTTAGCCTTAAGAAATATATCTAACTCCTTCTTGAATATATTTAATGAATTGGCCTCAACTGCCTTCTGTGGTAGAGAATTCCACAGGTTCACCACTCTCTGGGTGAAGAAATTCCTCCTCATCTCTGTCCTAAATGGCTTACCCCTTATCCTTAGACTGTGACCCCTGGTTCTGGACTCCCCGGCCATTGGGAACATCCTTCCTGCATCTAGTCTGTCTAGTCCTGTTAGAATTTTATAAGTTTCAATGAAATCCCCTCTCATTCTTCTAAACTCCAGCGAATACAAGCCCAATCGACCCAATCTCTCCTCATACTTCATTCCTGCCATCCCAGGTATCAGTCTGGTGAATCTTCGCTGAACTCCCTCCATGGCAAGAACATCCTTCCTCAGATAAGGCGACCAAAACTGCACACAATACTCAAGGTGTGGTCTCACCAAGGCCCTGTACAACTGCAGCAAGACATCCTTGTTCCTGTACTCGAATCCTCTCGCTACGAAGGCCAACATACCACTTCGCACTAACAGTTCTTTAGAAGGGGGACTACAGCTTTAACTTCTATTGGAAAAATGCCTCAAATTGTTTGGCATTTACCATCCCTCTTCCCTCCCCCCACTTTGGTTTAAGAAAGTCTTTGTGCCTAATCTCCTGAGTTGACCTGTGCCATAAGTAATCGTATTATTGGAAAGTGGGAATTCCCCCTGGAATAGTTTTAATGAGGTACTCTCAGCCCTGCTAATGCTAAACATACCAGAGCTGCACTGTTCAAAGGAAAGCATAATACAGGCTGGTTGTGTGTGGAGACAGTGTGGGTTTTCATTATCGAACGCTTAAATGTTGCTCTGGTGGTTGCTGGTTGCGGTATGGTTATTTAATATGTTTTAAATGTGTTGTGAATGAACATCTTATTCTGGTATGAAGCACAAAGTGGGGGGTGTACAGTCGCTCTTTGTACATTGTGGGTTTAGTGCAATTACTCTGCTGTGCCTGTGCGCGCAGTTTTTATTGACATGTCTTAAACGTTTCTTAACATCTGTGCACTGATGTAGAATACTTATTTTGTGTTGTAGTCTGAAGCATAAAAGAACTCTGTATCCTTTTTTATAAATGGAGAAAATGGATTTACCTAACGGTGGGGGTGGGGGAGTGACAGGGTCATTTTGGGAGTTTTCGAGCAGATGCCCTTCCGAACGCAATCCGTTGCGAAAATATTTTTGACGGCTGGGGCACATTGTGCTTCAAACACTGTGCGTGGGAGATATTATCCCATCTCTAAGACCAGTGTGCTCCTGCTACCGCGTTCCACACTGAACCCCATTTTCAGTGGCGTTCCCCTGTGGGAAAGGCACCCCTTGCCAATGGGCTGTCTACCACCGTGAGATTTCATTTTCATTTTCAATGTGACAGCTTTATTGCTTGTTTTTCTTGGGGCATCCTTTTAACAACGTGTATTCATAACCATATGTAGTGATGGAAAAATTTGGTTCTTGACTGTAATGTTTTGTAGTTCAACTTAAATTGGACCACCTCTCAGCATAGTAACCCTTACCATTTCCATTTTGTTTTCTTTTCCCTCTTCTCAATTACACTTAAATGGTATAATTTTCCCTATTCTGCTGCCTAGGTCCTACTCTACGGGGAAAAGCTCCCTAAACTCCTCTGAATCCCCATCCCCCCCTTAAAAGCCTCTTCTTTGACCAATCTTTTGGTCATCCATCCTAATCTCCCCTCCTTTGGATTGGCCTCCACTTTCTCCTCGTGCCTCTGTGCAGTGCCCTGGGGGTGGGGCGCTGTGCAAGTACAACTTGTTGCTATTGTCCGAACTATCGCCACCTCTCCCTGTGTCGCAAGTTGTTTCTCTTTTCTTAAGATTCAAGATATTTTATTTGTCATATGTAACTAGTACAATGGAATGCTTACTCCCCAATCTGTGGGAGGTCACAGAGACACGTCAGCTATTCTCCAGCGCCGTGTTCTGAAAAAGTCAATTTAATGGCATCTAATGGCAGTGGGAACGCGATGTCCTTCAGCCGCTCCGTCCACCCCGTCACCGCGGCCTCCTCCTCACTGTCGCCGGCTCCACGATGTGGTGGCCTGCTTCTCCCGCTCACGGTCCGGCCTCTGGCCGCCATGCCCGGCTTCCCCCTCCTCCCAGTCGGACTGCGAGCTTCCCGCCGAGGAGCTGCCGGCCGACATGCTGTAACGGGTCGTCGTTGCTGCTGCTGCTGCGCTGCCTCCGCCCGACTCGCCGAACACATCGTCGGAGATGTATAAGCTCCGGGAGCGGGCCGCCCGGAGCAGGGAGAGCGCTTACCTCCGGGAACGCCTCGTACTCTACTGCCTTCTCATTTTCCTTTTATTCTCTACATTGAGCAATAAATTGATAATTTTCAGCATTTAGCGTGCAGACACATATTTTCTTGTACATTTTTGGTCATGGAAAGGGACACTGGGTTTGTGGTCACAATTTGCTTTCGGTCCACGGGGTCTGGCGAGATTAGCTGGGACAAGGGATCCTGTCTTCTTGAGCCAGTGGCCTGTTAGTTGGGGCAGCTGTCTTTGTCTGACTCCAGATTTATCCGCACCGTCGGCAGATTGTTCCTTATGCTTTGGTTAGTTGTCTCCTCCCTAAACCTCTCCGCCTCTCTCTCTCCTCCTTTAAGACGCTCCTTAAAACCGACCTCTTTGACCAAGCTTTTGGTCGCCTGTCCTAATATGTCCTTATGTGTCTCGGTGTCAAATTGTGTTTCTGACGCTGCGCCTGTGAAGCGCCTTGGGACGTTTTATTACGTTGAAGGCGCTGTCAGTCGTTGTTGTTGGACAGATACCTTAACTTGCAAATTTGAAAACCAGGACCATACACCTTAAGAATCAAAGCTACTTTATTTTAGTCTTTGTAACTCATATGTTCGCTCTTTGTACGATTATTTATTGGCTTCTATTACGTTTGCTATATTTCCGCAAATAGCCCCCAATTTGTAAGGAGAAAAGACTAAAGCTCACCTCAGTATTATATAAAGAAAGACTCGCATTTATGGAGCGCCTTTCACCACCGGCCGCCTCAAAGCGCTTTACAGCCAATGAAGTACTTTTTTTGAAGTGTAGTCACTGTTGTAATGTAGGAAACGCGGCAGCCAATTTGCGCACAGCAAGCTCCCACAAACAGCAATGTGATAATGACCAGATCATCTGTTTTAGTGATGTTGATTGAGGGATAAATATTGGCCCCAGGACACCGGAGATAACTACCACGCTCTTGTTCGAAATAGTGGCCATGGGATCGTTTCCGCCACCTGAGAGAGCAGACTGGGCCTCGGTTTAACGCCTCATCCAAAAGATGGCACCGCCGACTGTGCGGCGCTCCCTCACTACTGCCCCTCCGACAGTGCAGCGCTCCCTCAGTACTGCCCCTCCGACAGTGCGGCGCTCCCTCAGTACCGCCCCTCCGACAGTGCGGCGCTCCCTCAGTACCGCCCCTCCGACAGTGCAGCGCTCCCTCAGTACTGCCCCTCCGACAGTGCGGCGCTCCCTCAGTACTGCCCCTCCGACAGTGCGGCTCTCCCTCAGTACTGCCCCTCCGACAGTGCGGCGCTCCCTCAGTACTGCCCCTCCGACAGTGCGGCGCTCCCTTAGTACTGCCCCTCCGACAATGCGGTGCTCCCTCAGTACTGCTCCTCCGACAGTGCGGCTCTCCCTCAGTACTGCCCCTCCGACAGTGCGGCGCTCCCTCAGTACTGCCCCTCCGACAGTGCGGCGCTCCCTTAGTACTGCCCCTCCGACAGTGCGGTGCTCCCTCAGTACTGCCCCTCCGACAGTGCGGCTCTCCCTCAGTACTGCCCCTCCGACAGTGTGGCGCTCCCTCAGTACTGCCCCTCCGACAGTGCGGCGCTCCCTCAGTACTGCCCCTCCGACAGTGCGGCGCTCCCTCAGTACTGCCCCTCCGACAGTGCGGCGCTCCCTCAGTACTGCCCCTCCGACAGTGCGGCGCTCCCTCAGTACCGCCCCTCCGACAGTGCGGCGCTCCCTCAGTACTGCCCCTCCGACATTGCGACGCTCCCTCAGTACTGCCTCTCTGACAGTGTGGTGCTCCCTCAGTACTGCCCCTCCGACAGTGCGGCGCTCCCTCAGTACCGCCCCTCCGACAGTGCGGCACTCCCTCAGTACTGCCCCTCCGACAGTGCGGCGCTCCCTCAGTACCGCCCCTCCGACAGTGCGGCACTCCCTCAGTACTGCCCCTCCGACATTGCGGCGCTCCCTCAGTACCGCCCCTCCGACATTGCAGCGCTCCCTCAGTACTGCCCCTCCGACAGTGCAGTGCTCCCTCAGTACTGCCCCTCCGACAGTGCGGCGCTCCCTCAGTACCGCCCCTCCGACAGTGCGGCGCTCCCTCAGTACTGCCCCTCCGACAGTGCAGTGCTCCCTCAGTACTGCCCCTCCGACAGTGCAGTGCTCCCTCAGTACTGCCCCTCCGACAGTGCAGCGCTCCCTCAGCACTGCACTGGAGTGTCGGCCCGGATTACGTGTTCCAGTCCCTAGAGTGGGACTTGAACCCACAACCTTCAATGAAGTGCAACAACCAACAAAGCCAATCGAATATTGAACTACATTGCGATAACAGTAGATCGTAGGTCAAGGGATGTCACGACCAAACTGCACAGTGCTTTGTTCAGATCGAAGCTCGAGCACTGTGTCCACTTCTGATTGCTGAGACGTTCAAATGCTAGAGGCAATGCAGAGGGCATTGAGGCTGTTGCCTCGTGTCAAGGGTCTGGGTTACAGGAAACATTGGAGTATCTTTGGCTTTTCAGCTTGGAAAGGAGGTCTACGAGGAGTAAATCTATAGCTATTATATAAAAGAGAGTTAAGGGAATGGAAAAGATGAATTACTTTAAACTAAATTGTGCGAATAGGAGAAGGGAACACAGGTTCAAACTGGTAAATTTCGGACTGATAGCAGGAAATTCTTCTTCACCCAAAGCATGATCAAATACGGAATAGACTTCCAGCTCGCCACACAAATACTGCAGGGAGAGAGAGAGAGCACACTATCCAAACAAACACTGTGGGAAGAGAGAGTGCTCATTATCCGTACAAACACTGCATAATCTCTCTTTAATTATAAACTCTGCTTAATCCAGTAAAAAAACCTTAATAAAGCCTGTGTGCAATATTGCGTTCATTAAAAGGATATTGAGGCTTTCGAAAGGGTAGAGCACAGATTCCCCAGTACACTGACTTGCATTAGGAAATACAAATACCGAAGAAAGGCTTGAAAAATTGGGTCTTTTTTCATTCGAACAGGGCAGATTACGAGGCAGTGTTTAAAATTATGAAAAGATGAAGCAGAGTCGGCAGAAGCGGACTGTTTCCGGTAGTTGAGGGGTGAAGAACATGGGGTCATAAATACAAGATTAACTGCAAGAGATTTAGAACAGAGGGCAGGAGAAACGATTTCACGTTGTGAGGATGTGAAATTCACTTGCAGGGGTCAGTGGTTGAGGCAGAAACTATCAGCATTTAAGATTAGATTGGATAGGTGAATGAAGAAAAAGGGGTTGAACAGGATGATGAGAACAACCTGTGCATGTGGAGGGTCGAATGGCCTGTTTCCATGGCATAACTTCTGTGTACGTATTTCTATGTAGATCGTATGGGATAAAGTCTGCTTATGGGAGCTGCTGTTGAATTGTTGGGAAAGAAAACTTCTTTGAAACTAAAGTTCAGGGTCGAACAGTTCATTGAGGCTGTACACCCATCAGGTCCACCCTGAGTGAACAGCCAGGGAAGGGGAATGTGTCGCATCTGCATGAAAGTAATTGCACTCATTGTAGATGGGGCAATGGGCTATTCTTCTCTTCTTCGGCAGTCCCTCGGAACCGAGGATGACTTGCTTCCACACTAAAAATGTGCTCTCAGGTGACTGATGAGTCCAATGCGGGACCGACAGTCTCTGTCACAGGTGGGGCAGACGGTGGTTGAAGGGGCGGGTGGGTGGGGAGCTTGGGTTGACGTGCTCTCCTTGCGCTGCTTGCGCTTGGCTTCCGCTTGCTCCCGGCGAAGAGACTCAAGGTGTTCGGCGCCTTCCCGGATGCTTCTCCTCCACTTTGTGCGGTCTTGGGCCAGGAATTCCCAGGTGTTGGTGGGGATGTTGCACTTTTTCAAGGAGGCTTTGAGGGTGTCCTTGAAGCGTTTCCTCTGCCCACCTGGGGCTCTCCTGCCATGTCGGAGCTCCGAGTAGAGCGCTTGTTTTGGGAGTCTCGTATCGGGCATGTGGACAATGTGACCCGTCCATCGGAGCTGATCGAGCGTGGTCAGAGTTTCGGTGCTGGGGATGTTGGCCTGAGTGAGAACATTGATGTTGGTGTGACGATCCTGCCAATTTATTAATTCGGTGCTAGTTTAGTGCCAGCTGACCAACACAATACTGTACCAGCAAAAACTTCATATTTACTCACCGGCTTTAAAGCAGCACCGAGCCCACATTTTCTCCCAGTTTTTGATTCTTGAACAAAGTGGCTATTCTTCATGTCTGAGCATGAACATCAAGTGCAGGTAGACTATTTAACCACGAGAGATGAGGGACAACACAAACGCGTCTGATCCTACCTTTGTCCAGCTTTGTGCACACACTTTCTAGGAAGGGTTTGCAGTTTAGTGAGAACTAATGCAGATTTTCCTCTCCCTAGCCCAGAGACACTTAAATCATTCGTGGCACCCACATTGCTGCCCAGCTGAGATTAGTTTACTCCGTATGGAACCAAATTAAACCTGGGATCTTCCAAATCTATATGGCTAATTACCACATTGCATTTATTCATAAGAACTAGGAGCAGGAGTCAGCCATTCGGCTCCTTGAGCCTGCTCCGCCATTCAATGAGATGATGACTGATCTTCAACCTCAACTCCACTTTCCTGCACTATCCTCGATTCCCTTAATATCCAAAAATCTCTCGATCTCAGCCTTGAATATACGCAACGACTGAGCCTCCACAAGCCTCTGGGGTAGAGAATTCCAAAGATTCACCACCCTCTGAGTGAAGAAATTGTAATGATATCAGCAAATAGTGATGGTATTTGCCTGTTTGATTATTATGCCTTTCCAGCATATTTGCATGTATTGATTATTTATGCCTGACCAGCAGAGGGCATGTGAGAGAGAGAGTTTAGTTTTAGTTTCGTTTTAGATGGATCTCTAAGATGGTGTCTCCTGTAATGCTGTTAACCTAGTTGAACAAACTTTAGATTAAAAGACATTGGCCTAGAAATTCAGTTAAGGCCCGCCAGCAGGCTAACGCCCAAAAGTTAGCGCTGCGCGCGGAGCCAGGTGCGCCCGTCAGATATTCGGCTTTTGCGCCCCAAGTCGGAACCGGGTGCTATTCCAGGGTGTGCCTGCCCCCGCTTGGGGCGCTGAAACTGAATTTCTGTGCTGTAGGCCCCGCTGCGCCACCCGCTGCGGAGCGGCAGGCTGCGGTACTGCAGGCCTCCTCCTTCTCTTAAGGGGGAGGTGCCTGCAACAGCGAGATCGCCGCTGGATTGTGCCGGCAAATGAGCCCGGCACCACGGAGAAGTGCCGGGCTCGCGGAAAGCAGCCGGCAATGCCGCGGGGGGGGGGGCGCGGTGGAGGAGGCCGGGGAAGGAGGTGCGGGCAGGCGGCCGCCGAAAAAGCGGCCGGCCGCACCTCCACCTTAAAGCGCCCCAGTAGCGCAGCAGTACGGCCCCGTTTTTCAATCGCTGTTTGCGGCCGCTGCAGAAGAGGCGGCCGCAACTAAATATGGGGTTTGGGCCGGAAGCGGGGCGGAACCGGGGCACTGCGCACACCGATGACGTCATCGGTGTCGGCGCAGCGCTACCGGCTACCGCCGCCATTACCGCAGCGCTGAATATCAGCGCACCCTCTTACACTTGCGCAGAAGCCCTCTTTGGGCGGTCACTGGGCGCAAAGCCCACTGAATTTCTGGCCCATTCTCTTTCATCAATGTGTCGTCATTGAACCCACATACAAATCAATACAGAAATTTCTCCTCATCTCAGTCCTAAATGGCCGACCACTTATCCTGAGACTGTGACCCCTGGTTCTGGACTCCCTAGCCAGTGGAAACATCCTCCCTGCATCTACCCTGTCAAGCCCTGTAAGAATTTTGTATGTTTAAATGAGATCAGCTCTCATTCTTCCAAACTCTAGAGAATATATAGGCCTAGTCTACTCAATCTCTCCTCATAGGACAATCCCCCCATCCCAGGAACCAGTCTGGTGAACCTTCGCTGCACTCCCTCTATGGCAAGTATATCCTTCCTTAGGTAAGGAGACCAAAACTGTCCACACTACTCCAGGTGTGGTCTCACCAGGGCCCTATATAATTGCAGTAAGACATCTTTACTCTTATACTCAAATCCTCTTGTAATAAAGGCCAACATACCATTTGCTTTCCTAATTGCTTGTTGTACCTGCATGTTAACTTTCAGTGATTCGTGTACAAGGACACCCAGGTCCCTCTGAACACCAACATTTCCCAATCTCTCACCATTTAAAAAACACTCTGCTTTTCTATTTTTCCTACCAAAGTGGATAACTTCACATTTCTCCACGTTATATTCCATTTGCCATATTCTTGCCCACTCACTTAGCCTGTCTATATCCCCCTTGAATCATTGATGTAGATTGTGAATAGCTGAGGCCCAAGCACTGATCCTTGCGGTACCCCACTAGTTACAGCCTGCCAACCCGAAAATGACCCGTTTATTCCTACTCTCTGTTTTCTGTCCGTTAACCAATCCTCAATCCATGCTGGTATATTACCCCCAATCCCATGAGCCCAAATTTTGTTTAATAACCTCTTGTGTGGCACCTTATCGAATGCCTTCTGAAAATCTAAATACACCACATCCACTGGTTCCCCCTTATCTATTCTGCTTGTTACAACCTCAAAAAACTCTAACACATTTGTCAAACATGATTTCCCTTTCATAAATCCGTGTTGACTCTGTCCAATCCTATTATTATTTTCTAAGTGCCCTGTTACCACATCCTTAATAATAGATTCTAGCATTTTCCTTACTACTGGTGTCAGGCTAACTGGTCTGCAGTTCCCCGTATTCTCTCTCCCTCCTTTCTTAAATAGTGGAGTTACATTTGCCACCTTCCAATCCATGGGAACCGTTCTAGAATCAATGGAATTTTGGAAGATGACAACCAATGCATCCACTATCTCTATAGCCACCTCTTTCAAAACCCTGGAATGTAGGCCATCAGGTCTATGGGATTTATTGGCTTTCAGTCCCGTTAATTTCTCCAGTACTAATTTTTTACTAATACTAATTTCTTTCAGTTCCTCATTCTCGCTGGAGCCTTGGTTCTCCACTATTTCCAGGACTATTCACTGAGACCTTATGGGAGCTCTCCTTGGTTTTAATGTAAACCTCTGAAGCCTCCTCAGTGTCCTCTCGAGCCTTCAAAAGTCATTCTAGCCATTGGCCTTGCTTTGATTCTCATTACTTATTAAAGGAGATGGGGAAGTGGCCAGTGGAAAAATCTGCAAGTGATACACTCACTTGCCAAAAAAACCCTTAAGCACCTAGCATTCGCCTTCATGGACTGTCCTTCAGCCGAGAGGATAATTGTATGGATCACGGACTCCTTACTGATTTGTTCAGCCAAAGGGAGCTTGCTACAGACTGAGACAAATGGGATGTCCCTGTTTCTAGCAGCGCCCTTGGGCAAGATGCTTCCCCCTGCACCAGCCGAACAGGAGCACCGACACTCGGTCTGATTTTTCTCTTTCTACCTTGATGGCCCAGTCAAGGTTGAGAGAACTCTGCCAGTGCAGGAACCTGTTCCCCAGCCACTCTGTGGTACATCGGGCACGAGTGCAACAATTGGCCGTGCCACGATGCCACGTCCCTGCAGAGTCCACAAGTTACATAGACACGTCAGTTATAAAGCGCAAAGAAAGGTGGGGTAAGCATCAGAATGCTCTTTGTACTTGTGATTTTAAATTCAGTTCAATTTATGGTCTGTGTTGTTAGTGGTACAGGCACTACAGTTGGACTGTACCTTGAAAGCATCCAAAGGAAACACTTCAAGGAATCAAAATGAAGTTAAAAATCAATGTAAAATAATCATTGCTTGGGATACGTAACAACCTTATGAGCTGAAGAAGTACAATGCAAAATAACAACAGAAAATGCTGGAAAAACTCAGCAAGTCAGGCAACATCCGTGGAGAGAAATTTGAGTTTACAATGCAATCTTCTTAGGCAGTCCCTCGGAACCAAGGACGACTTGCTTCCACACTAAAAATGAGTTCTCAGGTGACTGATGAGTCCAATGCGGGACCTACAGTCTCTGTCACAGGTGGGGCAGACGGTAGTTGAAGGGGCGGGTGGGTGGGGTGCTTGGGTTGACGGGCGCTCCTTGCGCTGCCTGCGCTTGGTTTCTGCTTGCTCCCGGCGAAGAGACTTGAGGTGTTCGGCGTCTTCCTGGATGCTTCTCCTCCACTTTGCGCGGTCTTGGGCCGGGGATTCCCAGGTGTCGGTGGGGATGTTGCACTTTGAGGGTGTCCTTGAAGCGTTTCCTCTGCCCACCTGGGGCTCTCTTGCCGTGTCGGAGCTCTGAATAGAGGCGCTTGTTTTGGGAGTCTCGTATCGGGCATGCGGACGATGTGGCCCATCCACTGGAGCTGATCGAGCGTGGTCAAAGCTTCGATGCTGGGGATGTTGGCCTGAGCGAGAACACTGACGTTGGTGCGCCGATCCTGCTTTGTTAGTGGTACAGGCACTACAGTTGGACTGTACCTTGAAAGCATTCAAAGGAAACACTTCAAGGCATCAAAATGAAGTTAAAAATCAATGTAAAGCAATTTTGAGCAATCATTGCTTGGGATACGTAACAACTTTATGAGCTGAAGTAGTACAATGCAATATTTGGTAGATGTCATGCTCCTTGGGGAATTCATAACAATATATTGTGAAGTAAACACTAAAATAATTGAGCTGCAACAAACCAACCATTAAATTTGCTGATGTTTGTATGATTGCAATTAACAAGGCAAGTGTGTTCATTAGGCAGGCAGAATACTTTATGATTGGTGTGGGATTTAATATCTGTGCTTGGGGATGCTGCAGGGTCCGATAAATGGAGGTTGCACACAAGAGCGGTGAGCAGCTGACGCTGGCATGGAAAATTGAGGTGAGTTGTTGCTGCATCGTCTCCAAACTGTTTGCGTTGGAAGTTTGGTGCCTGGAGTCGTGACCTCTCCATGCTGGAGAGGCGACACCAGATCACCGTTCAATGGAAAGGTCTGTCTGCAATCCAGAATCAATGGGTGGAGTTTTGCCAGCCCTGGGGAGGGTGGGACTGCCCGGAAAATGGCAGAAACTGGGAGCGGGTACCGAACCCGCTCCCATCCCGCCTCCGTGCCATCTTCCCGGGAGGTGGGTCCCCGAGTTGCGCAAGGACTCATCTCCTTGAGGCGGGAAGCGGATTACAGCCATTTAACTGCCTGTTAATAGCTATTTTCCCGTGATTGACCTTGTTAAGCCCGCCCTGCGGGCTTAGCCGGCCAATTAAGGGAAAGCCGGTGACAGAGGACGTCAGCTTATGACGTTTCATCTGTCATTTGAGAAGCTGTCAAACACTGATAGTCTCTGTTCTATGGTGAGCCCTTGCACTGAAGGCTCACCAAACCTCTTTCCTCAGCAGAAATCAGATGGCCGCTGCGTCTGAGAATGCAGCAGCCATTCTGTCATCTCTGCCGTTGAGCAGGCAGTTAAGAGGCTTATCCCCATTTTTCCCCTGCAAATGCGGGCTTCCTGACGGCTGCGAACCATGCCAGGGTCAGCGAAGCGAGCAGTGGGTTGGCGGGAGTGAGAGGGATCGAAAAGTGTGCTGTGGAGGTGAGTGATGGGTGCAAGTGTGGAGAGGTGAGTGTAAAGTGTTAGAAAAAGTTTACTTACCTTTGTTTCTTCCTGCATGCTTCAACACTTGGGGATCCGGAGGTGCCTCATCTCAACGGCAGAGATGCCAGAATGGCTGCTGCATTCTCAGATGCAGCAACCATCTGATTTCTGCTGAGGAAAGAGGTTTGGTGAGCCTTCCGTGCAAGGGCTCACCATAGAACAGAGACTGTCAGTGTTTGACAGCTTTTCAAATGACAGATGAAACGTCATAAGCTGACGTCTTCTGTCACCGGCTTTCCCTTAATTGGCCGGCTAAGCCCGCAGGCCGGGCTTAACAAGGTCAAGCAAGGGAAAATAGCATGGGTTGGCCGGACGTCGTTGGGGACGGGACTAAAACCCGAAAACCAGCAGACGCGCCCCCATTGACAAAATCCAGCCCAAAGGCCCAGAGTTTTCCTGCAATGGAACCTTGCGGGAGAAGGGAATCGAGGGTTATGCTGATAAATTTAGATGAGGAAAGACGGGAGGAGGCTCGAGTGGAGCATAAACGCCGGCATGGACTGGTTGGGCCGAATGGCCTGTTTCTGTGCCGTATATCCTGTGTAATCCGATGTAAATGTTACTGTCAACGCACCGATCTCACGCTTTCTAACTTACTCCAAATGGTGCTGGTTTTCTAATTGGAATACGCTGCAGTGGATGCTTTTATATATTTTCATATTCAGCAAAAGTACATTTTAGAAGTAAAAAGGTTTGTGCGAATAATCTTCCGTGTTCCCTGTCATGAATCTTGCCATTCATGTAGAAATGACTCATGAAGTAACACTGGGCGGCCAGCTGGTGGCGCCGTCCAAGGAGTATAAATACTCGGGCGTGGGCCCAGCTTGCTCAGGATGTTTCTGTAACCAGGAACTAGTGATGTAACTAGAATCTTATGGTTGTGAAACAGTTGATTAAAGCCTTGTTTTATACTCAAACCAAGTGCTCAGTAGTTTTCTTACGTCAATCCCTGCTTTGCTTAGACTGAAAGAATCATTTTAAATCGGCTGTGCCACGAGGATTGGCAAGTTAGCTTTTTTAAAAATCTGGTTATAGATTCCTGATTCAAGCATGAAATTCCTGGATAAATGAGTTGTGAGTTTTCTCAGGACTCCGTTCCAATGTAGATTGTGAGATCCGCACAGATGATGCAGTGTCACGTAAGTGGCTCAAAGCTGCTAAAAGGCAACTTCTTGTGACGCATGGCTGGGTTATATGCTGCTCTGCAATATAAGCAAACATTAAAATAATGATGTGTGTTGCAGCAAATGGGCCGTTACATTTGCTGATGTTTGTCCAATTGCAGTTATACGGCAGTTGTGGGAGGGTGGGGAGGGTGGAAAGTGCAGTAATCCTACAAAGAATGTTTTACTCAGTGTTCTGACAGGAGTAAGAGGTTCTGAAGTAAAGAAGGCATAATAGAAACATAGAAAAATAGGAGCAGGAGTCGGCCTTCGAGCCTGCTCCGCCATTCAATATGATCATGGCTGATCCTCTATCTCAACACCATATTCCCGCTCTCTCCCCATACCCCTTGATGCCTTTTGTGTCTAGAAATCTATCTACAGGAAACTCTTTTTTATCCGGCACTGACGGGACCGGCGTGGTGCCGGTTGATCAAAAAGTCCGGATTACAGAGAGGTATACTTACTAAGGTACGAGAGCCCCGTACATGGCCACAGATCCAGGCGTCCCTGTTGCATGGCAACTGGTGCAGGAACCCCGGTTACACGGCCACTAATATGAAGTAAAATTTACCTGAACCTACTCCTGAATTTTGCCGGTTAAGAGAGATTTCCGGTTATTTAGGTGCCGGTAAAAAGAGAGTTTCCTGTATCTCCTTCTTAAATATATTCAGTGACTCCGCCTCCACAGCCTTCTGTGGTAGAGAATTCCACAGGTTCACCACCCTCTGGGTGAAGACATTTCTCCTCATCTCAGTCCTAAATGTCCTACCCCGTATCCTGAGACTGTGACCCCTTGTTCTAGACCCCCCCCAGCCAGGGGAAACATCCTCCCTGCATCCAGTCTGTCTAGCCCGGTCAGAATTTTATACGTAATGGTAGGCTTACTGAGAGGAGTTTTTACTTTATCTACTTAAACAGTGAAAAATATCCCGCACCACATTTATAGATTTTGTCCTTCCAAATTTGAGAGCTTTGTGTTTGGCAAGAGTACTTGAGCTGTATAACATTGAAGTGAAGTACAGTGGTGACAGGCCTGATACTGGTGGTAGTGGCAGGAGCAATTTGAGCTAATGAATGAAAAGCATCATATAAGAAGTGTATTGGCACAACATTGGTACCAATATACTGAATAAGCCAAGCGACAACCTTAATTTCTGCTCTGTTATAAAACCCTGTTATTGTACAATAACTATATATCCCACTCTCATTTATAGCTGGTCATTATCACATTGCTGTTTGTGGGAGCTTGCTGTGGGCAAATTGGCTGCCGTGTTTCCTACATTACAACAGTGACTACACTTCAAAAAGTACTTCATTGGCTGTAAAGCGTTTTGGGACGTCCTGAGGTGGTGAAAGGCGCGGGAGAAATGCAAGTCTTTGTTTCATTCTTCCATATTCGAGCTTGTAATATTGAGATAGAGGATCAGCCATGATCATATTGAATGGCAGAGCAGGCTCGAATGCCGAATGGCCTACTCCTGCTCCTATTTTTCTATGTTTCTATTTTCTTCCATTGCAGTTATAGGAACTGACTAGACTTTGATTTTGAAACCTAGAATGTATTTCGTGATGTAGGATCAGATGGCATATCAGATCATGTAGTAGTACTGGGTTGTTTTGATATCCTTGTCTTATCAAATTGTCAGCTTTTTATAACATCTCTTATTTTGTATTATCTGTCTTCCCAAAGCTACACACCTCAGCTTGACTGCCAGAGAGCTTCTCTACAGAGATAATATGTGAAATGATTGGTTACTTTGTGTTCAATCTTGCCCTTATAAATCTGACAGTCTCGCAGTGATAAGCCACGGGCTGGAGCCTGTCAGTTCGCACATGGTAAGTTGACATATGGACGAGATTTTCTCCCCATTCGTAGTCATCTTTAAGAGGCGGCTAGGCATTTCCCCACAGATAATGGGGGAGCATAATCTGGCAAGTCATCCCTGGCCTGCACACTCAAAGTTCAGTGGCTGCAATAAGAATGCCTTTTCTAAAGGGCGAGGAACAGATTTTCTGTGCTCTCAGTCAGAGCACCGTTTGTGGTGGACGGTGATTTTAAGAGGAAGGGTGACTGGCTGGAAAAGCAGAAACATTTGGTTGGCCCACTGTGTACCCTGGTGAGTGAGTATTTGTGTGGGGAAAAGATTTCTTCCGTGACACCCGCTCTCCAAGAGCCTCCAACCTAGCCTCAACTCTTCATGGCATCAAAATAACGGCATCCCTTTATTTGTACATTTACCATACAGCTAAAGAAACCCCCCTCCTTCAGTAGCAACACAATGAGATATTAGCAGTAATTATTTGGTGTGGAAATGGAGGCAAAGGGGTTGGTAGTGCCCTCTTGATCCGATTTAAATGTGGTGGAATGGGCTTGTGGCAGGGCTTTAAAGGAACTGTCGGTATTTTGAGAGGAGAATTTAGGTGCCGTTTTTTTTTTTGCGGTGGATCTGTGATAGCCTTTAAAAACGCATTTCTCGAAACAGGTGGTAGTTCACAGTCGAATGCAGGCCCATATTTCCAGTGTTACCTGGCGCTTGAAATAAAACACATCAGGTATCCTGCGAATTGCACCAGAATATGGTTGAGATCATTAAGTTGATTCTGCACTGCCTGGACTCCAATCGATCATTAGACAACTAGCAGATTGTTGCATTTATGTTTTTTATCTAGTTTTTTTGATTGTCAGAATTAAACTGGCAGTGCACTGTCGCCGTGTTCAGTTGTTAACTTTTAGAGAGAAAATTGCAAGTCAATAATTGGAAAGGACTGAAAAACAAAGTAATTTGAAACCTCAACTCCTTCATTAATTCCTGAAGTTAGGCAGGATGGTTGTGAAAAATTGGGATGATGAATTCCATAACATAGCTGTCAATTTGCCTTTATCTGCAATATCAAGAACATTGCCTTTTTGATTTTTTCATTTCGCAGAAGGATGGGGAAATTAAAACACATTTGTTATCCGAGATGGTTATCTTCTTATAGTCTCAATGCATCTCACTTGTAAAAGCCACAAGGATGGGTGGTGTGACAAACAGAAATGTCACACTGCTACAGCAGTAACTATTTGGAATTTGCGATTAAGCAGCCTTATTAAATATTACCAACAACAATTTGCATTTATAGAGCGCGTTTAATGTAGAAGAATGTCCCACGGTGCTTCGGAAAGGCGTAATTAAAAAAAAAAAGCGAGACATCAATCCAAAGAAGGAGATATTAGGAATGGTGAACAAAAGCTTGGTCAGAGGTGGGTTTTAAGAAGGGAGGGGCAAGGCCATGAAGGGATTTCAACATGAGGATTTGAAGCATTGGGCACTGGCGGCCAATGTAGGTCAGTGAGAACAAGGGTGATGTGTGAGTGGGACTTGGTGCATGATAGGATATGGGCAACAGAGTTTTGGATTAGCTGAAGTTCAGAGGGTGGAGGATGGGGCGGGGGGAGTGGGGCTGCCAGGAGAGCATTGGGATAGATGAGTAGGAGGTGACAAAGGCATGGATGAGAGTTTCAGCCACAGATGTGGTACGGTAGGATCGGAGGCGGGCGATGTTATGGAGGTGGAAGTAGATGATCTTTGTTATTAGAAGCTCAGTTCGAGGTTGACTAGGATGCTGAGGGTGGAAACAACCTGGTTCAGCCTGAGATAGTGGCCAGGGAAGGGAATAAAATCAATGGCAAGAGTGCGGAGTTTGCAGTGGGTGCTGAAGATGATAGCTTTGGTTTTCCCAATGTTTAGCTGGAGAAAATAGTGTTTCATGGAAGACTGGATGGTGGATGAGCAATATGACAACAAAGATGCAATGGAGGGTTGGAGAGAAGTGATAGAGAGGTAGAGCTGGATGTCGTCAGTGTACATATGGAAACTGATCCCACATCTGAAGGTGATGTCTCCAGCGGGAGGCGTGTAGATGAAGAGGAGGAAACCAAGGATAAATCTTTGGGGGACTCTGGAGGTGACGTATGGGGGCAGGAGCACAAGCTAGTGCTGCTGATAGTCTGGCTACGATCAGATAGCGAAACCAAGCAAGGACAGTCCCACTCAGATGGACAACAGAGGAGAGGTGTTGGGAGGAGGATGGTATGGTTGACCGTATCAAAGGCCGTAGAGAGGCTGAGGAGGACAAGGATGGATAATGACCATTGTTGTAGTCAGAAAGTATCATTTGTGACTTCAGTTCGGGCTGTTTGATGTTGTCGCAGAGTTGGAAACCTGATTGGAGAAATTTAAGCATGGAGTTGAAGGAAAGTTGGGCATGGATTTGGGAGGTGACAACATGTTCAAGATTTGGAGAGGAAAGGGAAAACGGAGATGGGGTGGTTGTTTGCAAGGACCGAGGGAAGGCTCGAGGGTGGATTTTCTGAGGAAACTCATCATTTTTATTGCAGGTACAGCAAGTAATCAAAAAGGCAAATGGAGTGTTGGCCTTTATTGCAAGGGGGTTGGAGTATAAAAGCAGGGAAGTCCTGCTACAACTGTACAGGGTATTGGTGAGACCACGCCTGGAGTACTGCGTACAGTTTTGGTCTCCTTATTTAAGGAGGGATATACTTGCATTGGAGGCAGTTCAGAGACGATTCACTCGGTTAATTCCAGAGATGAGAGGGTTGTCTTATGAAGAAAGGTTGAGCAGGTTGGGCCTATACTCATTGGAATTTAGAAGAATGAGAGGTGATCTTATTGAAACATATAAGATACTGAGGGGGCTCGACAAGGTAGATGCAGAGAGGATGTTTCCCCTCGTGGGGAAATCTAGAACTCGGGGGGCACAGTTTCAGAATAAAGGGTCGCCCTTTTAGAACTGAGATGAGGAGGAATTTCTTCTCTGAGGGTTGTAAATCTGTGGAATTCTCTTCCCCAGAGAGCCATGGAGGCTGGGTCATTAAATACATTTAAGGTGAAGATAGACAGATTTTTGCAAGATAAGGGAGTGAAGGGTTATGGGGAGCGGGTGGGGAAGTGGCTTTGAGCCCAAGATTAGCCATGATCTTATTGAATGGCGGAGCAGGCTCGAGGGGCTTAGTGGCCTATTCCTGCTCCTATTTCTTATGTTCTTATGTAATTTGACACAGCTCACTCTTAATAATCAGCTCCATATGTTTAAATGGGTTTGTAATTTGTCTCACTCGTTTTGATTGCAGTTCTCTCTCTTAGCATTTTCCCAGTGTTGACAAATCCTAGGTAAAGGCACATTGTTGGGCGTAACGGGGGTGGCGGTGAGAGGGATGTCAGTGAAGAGATGTATTTTACATCTAACCTGATCAGTACACAGCCAGCCAGCACTGGAAAAAATATTCTATTCTTCAGCTGACACCTCCTAACCTTAACAAGAATAAAAATTTAGAGGCAAATCAAAAAAAGTTGTCACTTGTGAATAATTCAGTCAGCATCAAACATGAAATCGGGGGAAAAAAACGTGTTTGGCAGAGTGGCTACACATCCCCCACAATATCTGTTTGAAATGTGTTGTGTTCAGTCGGTTTTACTTTGGGATGGTACAGAAGCAGTCAGTGAGTTCCCTTAATTGTCTGGCATTTCAAACTGATCCGCTTTTGTGTTTAGTTCAGGCTGTCCTTGATGGAAAAACTCACCATGCATAGAGACAGGAATATCTTAAAATATATGGATGTCACAGTGTTTCGGAATAGTGAGGGTGGGAGGACAGACTGCTCTGCTGATGTGTCCCTCAAATGGGGATTTTGAAAGTCGGGATTGATGCCAATTGCTCCAGATGTAGACCGACAAAGAGATTTGTCCATCTTTATTGGTAAGTTACATATTCCCCCCCCCCCCCCCCCTGTCAAAACATAGAACAAATAGGAACAGGAGTAGGCCATTCAGCCCTTCGAGCCTGCTCCGCCATTCAATATGATCATGGCTGATCCTCTATCTCAATACCATATTCCCGCTCTCTCCCTATACCCCTTGATGCCTTTTGTGTCTAGAAATCTATCTGTCTCCTTCTTTAATATATTCAGTGACTTGGCCTCCACAGCCTTCTGTGGTAGAGAATTCCACAGGTTCACCACCCTCTGAGTGAAGAAATTTCTCCCCATCTCAGTCCTAAATGTCCTACCCCGTATCCTGAGACTGTGACCCCTCGTTCTAGACCCCCCAGCCAGGGGAAACACCCTCCCTGCATCCAATCTGTCTAGCCCGGTCAGAATTTTACACGTTTCAATGAGATCCCCTCTCATTCTTCTAAACTCGAGTGAATATAGGCCTAGTCGACCCAATCTCTCCTCATACGACAGTCCTGCCATCCCAGGAACCAGTCTGGTGAACCTTCGCTGCACTCCCTCTATGGCAAGTATATCCTTTCTTAGGTAAGGAGACCAAAACTGCACACACTACTCCAGGTGTGGTCTCACCAAGGCCCTGTATAACTCGTTATCCTAATTAATCAGGAACCGAACGTTGCAGGGATGGGAATTCCCTATGGGTGAGACTTGGCTGTAGCCCCCTCACTGACTTCAGTCTTGAGCACTTCTGGCATCTTTGTGGGGAAGTTCCTTGCAGCTGCTCTCTCTGGGTTTTGCCCACATGGGGGTGGTGCACACTGCAAGGGTTGCCTTATTACCGGCCCAGAGGTCAGCTGTTTGCTGTTGCCTGCCTGTTTACCTGCCTGTAATTATGATAAATTCCCCCATCAGGCGCCACCAGCTGAGGCCTATTAAGAAGAGTTGGCTCTCGTCGTTTGCGGGTTGTTCCAATATTAACACGACTGCAATTTAAATCCGTACAAATGGTGCGAAAGCGTTTTGAAGTTTATTGGCAAATGTTAGCTGCTCGCATTGCTGCTGCAAGTAGGGTTGCCACTCCAGCCCTCCTGGATTGCCCTGGAGTCTCCGATTGAAGATCAATCTCCTGCACACAGCAACCCGAGAGAAATGGGCATTAAAAGCAATGTTTTATAGTCATAGTCATAATATTTACAGCACAGAAACAGGCCATTCGGCCCAGCTGGTCCGTGCCGGGGTTTATACTGCACATGAGCCTCCTCCCACTCCTCTTCATCTCACCCTGTCGTGTATTGATTGTGAGTTTGACACCAGTCAATACAGTAATGTAATATGCATTGCATTATGGGAATTACCCGGGAAAACGGCAGTTGGCCATTTTACGCAATAAAGTGAACATCGCAGTTATAAGCCTGTCTGCCTGACTCTGATTTAATTTGACGTATCTACATGCTTGATTGAACGCATTAAAGCATAGATACAACATTGGTGACGAGGATAACGAACGGAATCATTTTAGATAGGTAGTTGCCCAAGTTTTAGTTAGCTGGGATGGAGAAGACCGGCATTCAAAATTTTGCATGCTTCGCCGAGCCAGCCACGTTGGGTCCAAGATGGACGAGGTGGTTAACGTCTTTTGAGCTTTATGCCGACGGCAAAGGACTCATTATCGACAATACCTCTACATTTGCAACAAAGCAGGGGAGAAGAGCTCTACTTCTACACCTAGCAGGACCAGATGTCCAGGATATCTTTTTGACTCTACCGGACACAGGAGCGCCAGCAGACTACACGGCGGCGGTTAGTGCTTTGAATTACTACTTCGTGGCCCAGGTCAACGCAGCATTTGCTAGACAGACTTTTCATAAATTGTCCCAGAAGACAGGTGAGACTGTGCAACAATTTGCTACTCGCTTGCGGCAGGGGATGCGGATAATCAAATAAGAGACGCTATCCTGAGTAGGTGCACGTCAGCCTATGTGCGGAGGAAATTGCTAGAGGAAGGGCAAGGTCTAATGCTCGCCCGCACGTTACAATTGGCCTCACAATGTGAAAACGTCGAGGAGCAGACGTCAGCCATGTCATGTACAGAGAAGGCGGAGACAGATACTGTTCGTCGTGTTACACAGAGAAGAGGGTATTATGCGAAAAGCTCGACAGGAAAACCAAAGGGAAATGGCGATAGGAACGAAAGGAAATGTTACAGATGTGGACACACAGACCACAAGGGCAGAGATCTGAAATGCCCAGCACGCGGACAAACGTGTCATAAGTGCAAGGGAAAGGATTATTTCTCCAAAGTATGCTGCACAAAGGGTACAAAGAAACACAGTGTGAACAATATAGAGGAACAAAATGACTTTGCATTTGCTGTTACTGGAAATAACGTGACAGATAGACTTACCTTTTGTGTGGGGGGAGTAAACCTGAGAATGTTAATTGATTCGGGTGCAACTAGTAATGTGATAGATGAGAATACATGGGAAGGATTAAAGTCAGAACACATTAAGTGCCAGTCACATGCCCCTAAGACAGAGAGAAAGTTATTCTCTTATGCTTCTAGCCGACCACTGTCAGTTAAAGGTGTATTCACATGTGGGATTACAATAGGTAAGAGAACTGAGCAGGCGGAGTTCATTGTGGTTAAAAGCCATGGAGAGCCGTTGCTAGGAAGGGAGACAGCCATGAAACTGGGAGTTTTAAAAATAGGTGCAGATGTCTCAGCTGTGGTAGATGTAAGACAGCTACTAGAACAGCGGTATCCAAAGGTGTTCCAGGGAGTAGGAAGGCTGAACACAAAACAGATCAGTTTGTATATCGACCCACAAGTGAAGCCTGTGGCCCAGCCACTCAGGCGCATACCATTCAACTTAAGGGGGGCAGTAGAGGCCAAAATAAAACAATTGAGGGACATGGACATTATCAAACCTGTAACTGGTCCCACCCCATGGGTAAATCCTGTGGTTATTGTACCAAAAGCGGATAAGGATGTAAGGTTATGCCTAGACATGAGACGAGCAAACCAGGCAATAGTGAGGGAACGATATCCAATCCCCACCGTTGATGAGATACTCCAAGGTATGAACGGCTCGACGGTGTTTAGTAAGCTAGACCTGAAATGGGGTTATCACCAGCTAGAACTGACCCCTGAGTCACGAGAAATCACAATGTTTGCAGTACACAAGAGGCTGATATTCGGTGTATCTTCAGCTAGTGAGCAATATCAGCACGAGATAGCTAATGCCTTAGCTGGAATAGAGGGTGTTGAAAACATCTCAGACGACATTATCGTGCATGCACACGACCAGGAAACGCACGACAGACGCCTGCATGCTGTCATGACCAGACTAATGGAAAGTGGACTGACACTAAACTCAGAAGTGCCAATTCAACGTGGACCAATTGATTTGCATGGGAATCCTGTTGTCTGAAAAGTGCATCGGACCAACAGCAGAGAGAGTGCGAGCGGTGGCAGAAGCTCGGGAACCAGAGCATGCTACAGAGGTGAGGAGTTTCTTGGGACTCGTTGGGTACAGTAGCAGATTCATCCCGCAGTTTGCAACGCTGTCAGAGCCACTGCGACGCCTGACGAGAAAAGACACATCATTTAAATTTGGATCACAACAGAGACAGTCATTCAGTGCACTCAAGGAAGAGTTGGCCAGAGCCGGCACTTTAGCATATTTTGATAAGGACGCACCAACCAAGGTGATAGCAGATGCCAGTCCTGTAGGTATAGGCGCAGTACTAGTTCAGGACCAACAGGGACAAGAGGTGCCAATATGCTATGTAAGTCGTAGTTTATCAGACTGTGAGAGGAAATACTTTCAAACAGAGAGAGAGGCCTTAGCTCTTGTATGGGCTTGTGAGAGGCTGCATACATATGTGTATGGCCGAAAATTTAACTTGGTAACTGACCATAAGCCATTACAAGTGATATACGGCCCACACTCTAAACCCTGTGCCCGTATAGAGAGATGGGTACTTAGATTACAGCCGTACGATTTTAAGGTGATACACATTCCAGGCAAGCAAAACATTACAGACCCACTGTCACGATTGCTGGGGGAGACAGCAAAACAGGAGAGACATTCTCATGGCTCAGATGAATACGTGAGATTTGTAGCTGTGAGTGCGACACCAAGAGCACTCACTATTAGAGAGGTGGAGGAAGCCTCTGCTACCGACCCAGAGCTGATTGAGGTGCGGAAGGCAATCACAAACGGACATTTTGAGAACTGTGAAGCTTATGCAGCAATTGCAAACGAGCTGTGCGTAGTGGGGTACCTAGTTCTTCGGGGAACACGCATCGTGCTACCCACAGTGTTACACGCACGAGCCCTGGTGTTAGCACATGAAGGACACTTGGGAATAGTTGGAACAAAGCAACATCTCAGAACCAAGGTTTGGTGGCCTGGCATGGACAAGGCAGCTGAAAAACACTGTAAAGCGTGCCACGGCTGTCAGATAGTAGCCAGACCCGACCCACCTGAACCGTTGAGACCAACACCATTACCGGAGGGCCCCTGGCAGGATGTAGCTATAGACTTACTGGGACCCTTGCCATCCAACCACTCCATTCTTGTGGTAGTTGATTATTATAGTCGCTACTATGAATACGACATCATGACCTCCACAACAACAGAGAAGGTTATTGATAGTTTAGAGTCAATCTTCAGCCGTCATGGTTTGCCAATCACCTGCAAATCTGATAATGGTCCCCAATTCAGATCTGAATTATTCAAAGAATACTGTGAAAACAACGGGATCAAACACCTGAAAACGACAGCAAAATGGGCTCAGGCTAATGGAGAAGTCGAGTGCCAGAATGCATCGCTGATGAAGAGAATCAGAATTGCTCAGTCAGAAGGACTAGATTGGAAACGTGAACTTAGAAAATATGTGACTGTGTACAGGAGCATTGACCATGCCATGACAGGAAAGAGCCCGGCAGAGCTGCTCTTTAAACGGAAAATGAGAGAAAAGCTGCCAGACATCACAGAGTCGCACGCAGACATGGAAGTACGTGACCGGGACGCAGAACAAAAAGGCAAGTCCAAACTGTACGCAGATGAACAGCGGAGAACACAATACTCAGAGGTGGAAGTTGGCGACACGGTGCTGGTACGGCAGGACAAAGTGGACAAGTTCACCACTCCTTTTAATGCCACACCCTACAAAGTTTTGAGTAAAACAGGGAGTCAAGTAGTAGTAGAATCTCCAGACAGAGCATGCTACTCGAGAAACACTACATTTGTGAAGAAATACAGAACCAATGGACCAAAGGAGACACTCCATGAGCAGGAGGAAACACAAGGGACTGAGGACAGTATAGTAGACCCTGACACACATACCACTGTGACACAGGCAATACCCACTGACACCAACATGTCAGACATACCCAATACAGCCAGACCTCAAAGGGTTAAAAGAAAACCCCAAAGACTGATTATGTCACAACATAAACTGTGCGAGAACTGCATGGGTGATGTTAAATGCTTAAACCTGGGAATTATTTAGTTGTGTGGTAAGACACAAGTTTGTAAAAAGTTTATAAACCAAATAAGTTATGCAGTGTTATTGTAAGCAACTGTTTGTAAACTGCAAGTTTGTTTCCAAGGAAAAGGGGGATGTCGTGTATTGATTGCGAGTTTGACACCAGTCAATACGGTAATGTAATGTGCATTGCATTATGGGAATTACCCGGGAAAACGGCAGTCGGGCATTTTACGCAATAAAGTGAACATCGCAGTTATAAGCCTGTCTGCCTGACTCTGATTTAATTCGACGTATCTACATGCTTGATTGAACGCATTAAAACATAGATACAACACACCCCATCACCGTATCCTTCTATTCCTTTCTCCCTCCTGTGTTTATCCAGCTTCCCCTTAAATCCATCGCTGCTATTCGCCTCAACCACTCCCTGTGGTAGCGAGTTCCACATTCTCCCCACACTCTGGGTAAAGAAGTTTCTCCTGAATTCCCTTATGGATTTATTAGTGACGATCTTATATTTATAGCCCCTAGTTCTGATCTCGCCCGCCAGCGGAACAATTTTTTTAACTTTTGTTTATGAGTGATGATAAATATTGGAGATGCAAAGGCTGTTTGACAGGGCGGGGCAGTGGAGACAAGAGGCGATGCGAAGAGACCGCCAGGAATATGTCCAACCAAAGTTGGTAAACTGAGTCACCAACATTGCAGAAATAGTGGCTCTCACAGTAACAACCAAGTTATGTCATACTCAAAATGTCCTGCTGTTAAAACATAAATGATTTCTCAATGAACCTGCAGTAACGATGACGCAGCCATTAATCCCCCAATGTGTACATTATAGTGTGCACGTGGTTTATTTTTAGCCCTATTTTCATAGATCAACTGAGTTTTCGTTGAACCTGAATAGGTTACTGAGATGGGTGCTAATGCCGCCTCTAATGAATGTGCAACAATGTTCACAGGGCCGATAGTTGTCACATTTAGTCATACACTAGTGTGGGGCATGAGGGGGAGGGCGGAGGAAGACGGAGAATGAGGACACTGCTACTAAACAAGATGGACACAGATACTAGTGGTAAGAAGTAGGAATAGTCCCTGACCTGAGAAATCCTGTATTGTAAAAAAAATCTACATTTCACAATCTTTTTACTTAAAATCTACATCAAAATATCACAGATCTTTTATTTTTCACTCCCAATGCTATCCTCTAACAAGGCACTAGGAAATAGTCAAGAGCTATTCATGGCGCCTCTCCCTCCCGAATTTTTATTTTTATTTTTCTCTCTTCCTAAACTCTCGGGAAGCACCTGACCTCTGAGCGCCGCTGCCTCCTGAGATTGTTAGCTCAGCATTTGGGGAGTCCAAGTCGAAGCTCGCACGCTGCTGCTCTGTGAGCCATTTGCACACCACTGGTTGTCGAGCCAGCCGCTATCAGCTCATGTAAGATAGAAATGCTGGCGTGAACTCTGGCTTATACTTATGCCAGCCTGGTCCTCTCGTATTGTCAAACTATATCACTCAACATTTTGGTTGTGTAACAGCCATTGTTTTTGGCCGCCTGCGCTCATACAGAACAATAATTACTGCGTGCACTCTACTAGCGCCTCTAATTGTAGTACAGTACATCTTTCATGGCTTTCTTGTGGCTTCCATACCTGGCTTTGCAGCAGAAAATAGTGTCACTGTAGAGGCAAATATCCCTTTTTACCGGTGAACAGGATTATTAAAGAAAGAAAGACTTGCATTTTTATACAGCGCCTTTCACGACCACCGGACGTCTCAAAACGCTTTGCATGCCAATTAAGTACTTTTGGAGTGTAGTCACTGTTGTAATGTGGGAAACGGGGCAACCAATTTGCTCACAGCAAGGTCCCACAAATAGCAATGTGATAATCTGTTTTAGTGATGTTGATTGAGGGATAAGTATTGGCCCCAGGACACTGGGGAGAACTCCCCTGCTCTTCTTCGAAATAGTGGCCATGGGATCTTTTACGTCTACCTGAGAGAGCAGATGGGGCCTCGCTTTAACGTCTCATCCGAAAGACGGCACCTCCGACAATGCGGCACTCCCTCAGTACTGTTAGCATGTCTTTATGTGCTCAAGTCCCTCGAGTGGGATTTGAACCCACAATCTTCGGACTTGGAGACGAGTGTGCTACCCACTGAGCCACAGCTTATAAATAAACTAAGCCATCCTTACCGTTTAACTCTCTAAACTTTGTACTGCTACTCATATGATTTTAGAATCATAGAATGGTTACAGCACTGAAGGAGGCCATTCAGCCCGCCGAGCCTGTGCCGGCTCTCTGCAAAAGCACTTCAGCTACTCCCACTCCCCCGCTCTTTCCCCGTAGCACTGCAAATTTTTTTCCTTCAGGTACTTATCCAGTTCCCTTTTGAAAGCCACGATTGAATCTGCCTCCACCACCCTCTCAGGCAGAGCATTCCAGATCCTAACCACTCGCTGCGTAAAAAAGTTTTTCCTCATGTCGCCTTTAGATCTTCTGCCAATCGCCTTAAATCTGTGTCCTCTGCTTCTCGACCCTTCCGCCAATGGGAACAGTTTCTCTTAATCTACTGTGTCCAGACCCCTCATGATTTTGAACACCTCTATCAAATCTCATCTTAACCTTTTCTGCTCCAAGGAGAACAACCCCAGCTTCTTCAGCCTATCCACGTAACTGAAGTCCCTCATCCCTGGAACGATTCTCGTAAATCTTTTCTGCACCATGCCTAATGCCTTCACATCCTTCCTAAAGTGCAGTGCCCAGAATTGGACACAATACTCCAGTTGAGGCCGAACTAGGGACGGGCAATAAATGCTGGCCATGCCAGCGACGCCCACATCCCATGAATGAGTAAAAGAAAATTATAACATCCTTGCTTTTGTACTCTATGCCTCTATTTATAAAGCCCAGGGTCCCATAAGCTTTATTAACCGCTTTCTCAACCTGCCCTACAACCTTCAACGATTTGTGCACACTAAACAGGGTTTACGTAAAGTTGACAAGTACTGCAACAGAAATTGGACACCATTTATTAATTTTTTTTTAAAAATCTCTCCTTTCTTTTTCTCTGAGATTTTATTTTACAGCACAAGATTATGATTTCCAATGAGTATAGGCTCAGCCTTTCCTCATAGGACAACCCCTTCATCCCAGGAATCAGCCTAGTGATCCTTCTCTGAACTGCCTCCAATGCAAGTGTATCCCTCCTTAAATAAGGAGTCCAAAACTGTACACAGTACTCCAGGTGTGGTCTCACCAACGCCCTGTACAGTTGTAGCAGGACTTCCCTACTTTTATACTCCATCCCTCTTGCAATAAAGGCCAACATGCCATTTGCCTCCCTAATTACTTGCTGCTAACAGTGATTCAGTTTGCTCCAGTTAAAAGAAACATGAGTAAGAATGTGGCTTTTTACTATTTATGTTCATTGTAAACCGCATGGTGTTGAGAACAGAAAGCTAGAAAGCACAATGTAGTAATTTTCTAAAAACTGAAAAATTGAGCATATGGTTAGTAGTCGGCTATCTTGTTAGGACGATCCAAATCTATGGGCATCAACGTGCACATTGAAAGTGAGGAGCAAAGTATCACTGTTCTTACTAGATCCCCTCAGTATAAGTTGATGAAAGGAATCAATACACACAGCAAAATTACTGCGATGATGCCAAGTAGCATAACTGTAGCCATTGGCGGAGAGGAAAAGAACATGTTAAATGTTACAAATCAATGCTAAAGTAATAAACACATTATAATAAGTGATAAACACACACCAAGATAAATTCTACCTTGGTGTAATGCTGTTAAACGCTTTGACCATTGCCCAGCGCTTCCAAAAGATTTTTAAAAAATCAAAGTCAAAACAATGTGCAACATTTTCCTTGCTTCCCTTCCCACCAATTTTCTTTCTTCCTCTCTTTAAAGCTACGGAGTCATGCTGGGTTACACAGGTGACCCTCCCCCCCTAGTAACTCGCTCAAAACGCATATATCTTAACTTTTGCTTGCTTTTTAAATCTACCCTTTTCATTAAAAAAAATTCTGCAGTCAAGCCCGGTCACAAATATACCTGATCCAAAGGATAGAATTCCAAAGTGCTCTGCCAATTCATGTCCTGCACCACAGAGCTGGGTTATCCTAATCTATGGCCAGTGTTTCAACAGCAACTACTTCATTACCTGGATTCAACTGGAATTGTTTCGCTGTTCAAATTTCTGAGGTTAAGACGTGAAGACGTTTCGTGCCTGTGTTAACTGGAAATGGAGCTTGGATGAGAGAGTAAATATAGAAACATAGAAAAAATAGGAGCAGGAGTCGGCCATTGGGCCCTTCGAGCCTGCTCCACCATTCAATATGATCATGGCTGATCCTCTATCTCAATACCATATTCCTGCTCTCTCCCCATACCCCTTGATGTCTTTTGTGTCTAGAAATCTATCTGCAGGAAACTCTCGTTGAAACGGCACCTAAATATCCGGAATTCTCTATTAACCGGCAAAATTCTCACTCTGAAAACAACACCTCAATAACCGGAAATGTTGCCAAGTCCGAGTCTTCCGCAGTAGCCGAGTTTGTCAGTGGGGGGTAGTTCTCCAAACTGCCACTACTCGGCTTCTTGGCGCTGTCGGAAGTCGGAACACCTCAATACCCCTGTAACAGGAGTCTGACTCTCCCGCGCTGCCGGTAGTCTCTTCTGATCCGCCATTTTACAGGGGTACTGCGTGTCTCCCACGCTGCTGGTAGTCATTGCATTGCATTACCCTCAACTGGCAGTACTGTACTTAATCAAGCATCTTCCACCATCCATTTAACACAACATTCTGTAGGTGAGTACCCAATTACTGTATACTGCATATTTCTTGATTTTTTTCTTTTTCTTTGTTAAAAATAGCCTCGGTAGATAACCCTCGCCGTCATGCGGAATTTTTGATCAACCAGCAACACGCCGGTCCCGTCGGTGCCAGATACCAAAGAGTTTCCTGTATCTCCTTCTTAAATATATTCAGTGACTTGGCCTCCACAGCCTTCTGTGGTAGAGAATTCCACAGGTTCACCACCCTCTGAGTGAAGACATTTCTCCTCATCTCAGTCCTAAATGTCCTACCCCGTATCCTGAGACTGTGACTCCTCGTTCTAGAACCCCCCCCAGCCAGGGGAAACATCCTCCCTGCATCTAGTCTGTCTAGCCCCGTCAGAATTTTATACATTTCAATGAAATCCTCTCTCATTCTTCTAAACTCTAGTGAATACAGGCCTAGTCGACCCAATCTCTCCTCATACGACAATCCTGCCATCCCAGAAATCAGTCTGGTGAATCTTCGCTGCACTCCCTGAAGGAAATTGACGATTGGCTCTGCTAATGAAGAGGTTTTAGTAATTACCTGCTAAATGTCGAGTCAAGAAGAGTAACTTGTGCTAATTGGTTATGCTGAGGTGATCCGCTCAAGCGGAAACCTTCTGTTAACAATAGGATTTCACATTATTGCGCTCGGTGAGCTCAGACTGTATATGTTTAGACAATCTCCATCTTGGCTGAAATTCCTGATAACAAGCACACCTGAATGTCATCGGTGCTTGTTGTTACCTCTTTGACCAAGCTTTTGGTCACCCGCCCTAATTTATTTATCCTTATATGGATCAGTGTCAGATTTGTTGTCTTAAAATACTCCTGTGCAGCACCTTGGGAGGTTTTACTACATTTAAAGGCGCTGTATAAATATAAGTTGTTGTTGTTGTTAGTGGCAGTCATGGAAGAGGCTGAGGTCCAGTGCTGTATGAATGGTCCCACTTATATTGCATGGATGATTTCACAGCACTTGACACAACATAAAAACTGCATCAGTGAGCTCAAAACTGCATTGCTGGCCTGGATGGGTGGACTGAACTGCTCAGCAAGTCTGTTTCAGTTAAAGCAGCTTCTGGAGCAACGCTACCTCTGGTACCTGGGCAACAACTTTGTTAGTTATGTCTGCTGCCTTCGGAGGTAGTAACACCATCAGTTTAGTCCATTGAATTGCTGGTAACGCTGAATGATAAATTAAACCTGCGTTGAATGAGTCTGGCCTTCATCCTGAAGATGCAAATGTGTTCCCATTAATTTAGCTGTACTAGATTGAAATGTGGAAGGTTGGAACACAATTAATTTCAATTGCTTTTTGAGAGTTCTTTAATTTTTATTTCTCCCCGTCTCTCCTGAAGGTGCCCCATGCTGAGGTACAGTTACAGTAATCAGATACAGATGCCTCGTGGTTATGGTTCCAAAGTTCAAACTCAATAAATCTGGTAATTTGTGGGTTTGCACTCGGAAAGTGATCATGACAAGCTGCCAGGTGGTTGTAAAAGCCCAACTGGTTCACTAATGTCCTTCAGGGAAAGGGATCTGTTGGCCTTCATTGCAAGAGGATTTGAGTACAGGAGCAAGGATGTCTTACTACAGTTATACAGGGCCTTGGTGAGACCACACCTGGAGTACTGTGTGCAGTTTTGGTCTCCTTACTTAAGAAAGGATATACTTGCTATAGAGGGAGTGCAGCGAAGGTTCACCAGACTGGTTCCTGGGATGGCAGGACTGTCGTATGAGGAGAGATTGGATCGACTAGGCTTGCATTCACTAGAGTTTAGAAGAATGAGAGGGGATCTCATTGAAACGTATAAAATTCTGACAGGGCTAGACAGACTGGATGCAGGGAGGATGTTTCCCCTGGCTGGGGGGTCTAGAACGAGGGGTCACAGTCTCAGGGTACGGTGTAGGACATTTAGGACTGAGATGAGAAATTTCTTCACTCAGAGGGTGGTGAACCTGTGGAATTCTCTACCACAGAAGGCTGTGGAGGCCAAGTCACATAATATATTTAAGAAGGAGATAAATAGATTTCTAGGCACAAAAGGCATCAAGGGGTATAGGGAGAGAGCGGGAATATGGTATTGAGATAGAGGATCAGCCATGATCATATTGAATGGCGGAGCAGGCTTGAAGGGCCGAATGGCCTAATCCTGCTCCTATTTTTCCATGTTTCTATCTACTATGCCTATCCAGTCCAACCTACATAGGAATTCAGCCTCACACTATGTGGCTGACACTAAATGTCCTCTGAACGTGGCCTCCATCACCTTCTCAGAGCAGCCAGAGTTGGGCTATAATTGTGGCCTTGAGAGTGTCGCCCACATCAAATTTAAAATGACATTTGCGGGCGCTCAGAGTGTTGCCAGACTGAATCCTGTCTCCGCCTGATGTCTCTCCGGGCACATTCCAGCAGCAGTCACGGAATAGCAGCCGAGAGCAAGAACCCGAGCTGATTCTTCCGTTCCTATCCTCGGGGCATAGGCCAGCCAGCATTCTGGCTGAGATCAGCAGGGTGAACACAGACAATGAATTGAACTGGGCACCTTCCTTCTCTGTATGGTTCAGTACCATGCTAGGTTGGTATACAGTGTCATGTGAGGAGCTTAGAGACTCGCTGTTAACATTTTTACCCACTGCTTGTTATGTTCATTAATAAATAGACATTCTTATTATGAACACAGCTAGCTTCTAGCTAGTCATTTATTCAGTACACGTTCTCTAGGTACAGTATCTGTGGAGATGCTGCATGTGTGCTCCTGTGTGCAGGCTGCCAGCTTGACTGTTGCCTTGTGGGTAGCCTAGCCTCATGGGTAATGTAGTCTTAATGTATGTATAGCTGGGTAGTGTAGTTTTATACATACAGCTATATACAGCTCTACTGCTCCACCTAGTGTCCACCACAGAATGACATGTTATTGATCACTACATCCCCCTTTCTTTGGAGGTTTAACAAAATCAATATCACTCAACTTTCAAGAAAACAATAAAGATAATATCAGTAACACTTTTGTTAGTGCTCTATAAACATAAACATTTTCAAAGCTTTACATTGTACTCAAAGATTAAGTCTATCAGGCTCTTTTACTTCACGTGTGGATCTTCTCAACACAGGTAAGTCTGATGTGTCTTCATGAGATTGTTCTGGCGGTGAATGACAAGATGCAGTTGCGGCATTGTCATCAATCTGCTCTTGTATAGATCGAGGTCTCCTTGCGATCTTTGCTTGGAGAGGGTTTCAGTGTTTCCTTCACTCTTCATGCCATAAATCTCAATGTAGTCAATGCACTCTCGAAAAACTGCTGGCAGCTGGATCCCATCATACAGCATAGTCCTCTCAGCAGCCTCGGCTAATGGAACACCAAAGATTGGCCTGAGGGAAGAAGGAGTATCCACCGGCACTGCTTCCTGCTCTGGTGAAGGCTTCTTCTTTTTCTTTTTCTCTTTCCACTGCTTAACAACATCTGCGGTTATATCTTTGGACTTTTTCCTCCTTGCGTTTCTCCTCTTTGTGCTTTTCTTCCTTTGGCTTCTCTTTGACCTTGAAGTCTTTTTCTTTCTTCTTGGAGAAACTAGGCTTTTTGAAGACATGGATACCCTTTGGCCTTTTCATCCTTGATGGGCTCTCTGCTTCATCACCTGAGTCATCTGGTCTGCTTATGGCACAGTTTATACGGTAAACTCTTTTGACCAGTTCTAAGTCCTCACAAGCTTTGTCACCCAGTAGTGAATCAAGCCTTTCAGCCACAACAGAAAACATGAGATGATGCACTTTGTCTTTGACTGTCACTTTAAGTCTGCATACACCTAAGCTATCTATTTTCTGTCCATTATAGTCCTTCAGTAGTACTGACTTTTTCTGTATTTTGGGCTTTTCTTTCATATTGTTAATGTCACTCATACTGATTAAGTTTGCTTTTGCCCCAGTGTCCAGTTTCAGTGTAACTAATGCTCCATTTATCTGCAGTGGGATCATCCATTTGTCCTCTTTTACTGCATTAACTTTATGTTCAGCATTGTCTACTTCTGAGGGCTGCACATTTTCTGTATCTTTTTTGATATCGTCACATGACACCATTCCTACAAAAAATGTCTCACTTACATCAGTGTCCTCAATCACATTAACTCGTTGCCCTTTCTTAGTTTGTACTTTTGAAAAGCATTGTTTGGCAAAGTGATTCTTTCCATTACACTTTGTGCACATTTTTCCAAACGCTGGGCATTGTCTTAACTGGTGTTTGTAACCACAGTGTAAGAGCCATAAAAGCTTAAGAAAATACTTTAAATTAGTGGCTAAATGGCATAATACAGTTAATTTACCTGAACGACTTATTGTATTAAGAAACCCCCTATTTTCTTGCTCCAGTGGTATAGTCCGACACCCCCTTCATTCTTGCCACAATGGAACAGTCCCTAAGCCACACATTGGGTGCAGCCTTTTCACAGTTTAAACTGCACGTGGTGAAAGAGGCAGAAGCTGTGAGGTTTGGAGCAGTACAGTTTTTGACCGTGTTCGTTTATACGTGTTTGCTTTGTAATTCTGTTTGTTAAGTGTTATAGTAAACCGTTTAAAAGACAAAGCTACGTTTGGGAACGTTTTATTTCGACACGCGTCTACTCGATGTTAAAAGCCCCACAGCCCAGTGGCCTGCCTGTTTGGAAACTAAGAAGCGCCACTACACACAGCGTTTACAATTAAAAATTTCATCCTCCGATTGCTTTTCATTTCTGTTCTGCCCACATTTCTTCCCCTTGTAGGACACAGCACCGACAGCAGCATTATCACTCATTACATTCGCATCATTATTGATTTCACTGAAAGTCTTCGCGTGATTTCGAGCTAGCTCGCTGGCTTTGCATATTGTCACAGCATTTTCCAATGTTAGTTCGGTTTCTCTCAACAGACGTTCCCTGACTTTTTTATCATGAATACCAAACACAATCTGGTCACGAATCATGGATGCTTTGAGCTCAGAGAAATTACATGTCTGTGCTTTCAGTTTCAGATCAGTTATAAAGCTAACAAAAGTCTCATTTTGTTGCTGTGTCCGAGAACGGAAAATGTATCTTTCATACGTCTCATTTTTGGGAGAGCAATGTGCATCAAATTTTTTTAGCACATCTTCTAATTTTTCTCTGTTCTCCGCTGGATTAAATACAAATGTATTAAATACCTCTATCGCCTGTGGGCCTGCAACCGTAAGCAGCAACGCTATCTTCCTTGCATCTGGCTTCGTACCGAATCCGATGGCTGCAATGTAGAGTTCGAATTGTTGTTTAAAAATCCGCCAATTGTAGTCGACATTTCCCTCGAGATTCAAACGCTCTGGTGGCTTCAAATTCTCCATGTCGCTTTTCACAATTTTCAGCAGATCTTCACCACCCTGGTACCATGTTATGTTCATTAATAAATAGACATTCTTATTATGAACACAGCTAGCTTCTAGCTAGTCATTTATTCAGTACACGTTCTCTAGGTACAGTATCTGTGGAGATGCTGCATGTGTGCTCCTGTGTGCAGGCTGCCATCTTGACTGTTGCCTTGTGGGTAGCCTAGCCTCATGGGTAATGTAGTCTTAATGTATGTATAGCTGGGTAGTGTAGTTTTATACATACAGCTATATACAGCTCTACTGCTCCACCTAGTGTCCACCACAGAATGACATGCTATTGATCACTACACTGCTGTTTGACAAAAAGGGCAAGTCGGCAGATGGCCGGGCCTACGAGTTAACTTGCCCTTTGCCCTGTGATTTTCCTTACTTGTTTGGCCTGATCTCCACTTGCAGCATTCCTGAAATCGAGAGCGTATTTTGTTGTGGGTGCAAAGCAACATTCTTCAACTCAGCGGTACATCATCTTCTTCTTCTTCTTAGGCAGTCCCTCGGAACCGAGGATGACTTGCTTCCACACTAAAAATTAGTTCTCAGGCGACTGATGAGTCCAATGCGGGATCTACAGTCTCTGTCACAGGTGGGGCAGACGGTGATTGAAGGGGCGGGTGGGTGGGGAGCTTGGGTTGACGTGCGCTCTTTGCGCTGGGCTTCCACTTGCTCCCGGCGAAGAGACTCGAGGTGTTCAGCGCCTTCCCGGATGCTTCTCCTCCACTTTGTGCGGTCTTGGGCCAGGGATTCCCAGGTGTCGGTGGGGATGTTGCACTTTTTCAAGGAGACTTTGAGGGTGTCCTTGAAGCGTTTCCTCTGCCCACCTGGGGCTCTCTTGCCGCGCCGGAGCTCCGAGTAGAGGGCTTGTTTTGGGAGTCTCGCATCAGGCATGCGGACAAATCCGCATGGTACATCATGCTGCACTATTAACAGACAGGGATCTTTGAAAATGCTACACTACCAGATATAAATAGTAATGATGTTGTTCATGACTACAGAGGAGCAGGCGTCCTCAAGGACTTGATCACTGTGGAATTTAGATTTCTGCACACACACCTCAAGGGAAGGAGAATCTCAGAGGAATCTCATTCAGTTGTTGTGTGTTTGCTGCTTCATGTAGGTGTGTTATATACATATATATAGTGTGTGTGTGTGCGCGCATGTGTGCTGACACCAAAGACTCTGGAGCATCTTGTGAACATCTATTTCCAGCAGTTGTATGTTGCTCTGCAGGAGTGCAAGTGGGGTGAGTGATATTCAGTCCATCTGTGACTCTTGGCTTCAAAGCCAAAGTAGCTGATTATATTCTCACTCACCACCCCTACATTTTTTTTTACTTTGTACATTTTACCGTTTCCTTCTCTCTTCTTCTTAGACAGTCCCTCGGAACCGAGGTTGACTTGCTTCCACACTAAAAATGAGTTCTCAGGTGACTGATGAGTCCAATGCGGGACCTACAGTCTCTGTCACAGGTGGGGCAGACGGTGGTTGAAGGGGCGGGTGGGTGGGGTGCTTGGGTTGACGTGCGCTGCCTGCGCTTGGCTTCCGCTTGCTCCCGGCGAAGAGACTCGAGGTGTTCGGCGCCTTCCCGGATGCTTCTCCTCCACTTTGTGCGGTCTTGGGCCAGGGATTCCCAGGTGTCGGTGGGGATGTTGCACTTTTTCAAGGAGGCTTTGAGGGTGTCCTTGAAGCGTTTCCTCTGCCCGCCTGGGGCTCTCTTGCCATGCCGGAGCTCCGAGTAGAGCGCTTGTTTTGGGAGTCTCGTATCATGCCCGTTTCCTACTTTACAACAGTGACCACACTTCAAAAAATACTTCATTGTCTGTAAAGCGTTTTGGGACGTGAAAGGCGCGATATTAGTGCAAGTCTTTTCTTTTGGTACAAACCCACCAGAGCAGTGACCTTTTGCATCATTGTATTTGAGGGAACACCTTTAATAATGTCCTAACGCTACTATCTGGAAAACCAGTTAGGACAAATTTTGCCGTTTTTTGTGGTTCAGATTTGTATTATCTTAATCTACAGAGGGATCCATAGAGTTGACATTTTTTTCTCTTGTCTGTTTGCTCCAAAAGGTTTACCCATTCGCTAACTAACAATGACAACCCACCTCCGCTGATTAGTGGAGTTCCTCTTATGGGATTGATCTAAGGGAAACTTCTCATTAAAAGGATATCACGAAACAATTCTCTGTTGTCCGCAGTGGAAAACAGAAAGTTAGCAATGATTTAAATATCACGTCAGCGTTTTTCCATTCCCCCCCAAACAATTAATGTAATGTATTAGAAGTGACCGTATTGTGCATAACTGGTCAATTAATCACTCACGCCATTGCTGTTTATGGGATCTTGGTGTGCGTATAATGGCTGCTGCATTTGCCGATAACATCTCAAAGTAGTTCATTGTATGTGAAGTGCCTTGAAATGTTTCTGAGATGTGAGAAGGTGCTTCATAAAAGCAAGTCTTTCTTCTTTCTTGTTCTTGATATCAAACAGCTAAGCATTGAGATACATGCACGCAATTAGCCTACCCAACTGTTTTATTGCTTTTTCCCCATTCAACACTGCTATCATGGGAGTTAGTGTTGGTGAATAAATAACAATGCCAGATAAAATACATTCATAAAATAAGCCGATTTTCCCTTTTAAATACTGGTAATACAAGTAAAGGTAGCACCTTTACTAATGTCCTAACGTTACTATCTGGAAAAACATGTTTGGACAAAATATTGCAGTTTTTTTTGTAGTTCAGATATGTATTATCTTAATCTACAGAGTGAAGCTTCGGATAGTCAAGTTTTGAGCAGCAAGCAAGCTAAGTTTCCCCCTTAGGGCTTTTGTAAAGTGATTTCTAGTGCCATGTTCAATGAAGCTTTTGCACTGAACATGCAGTCGGGTTTTTGTCCAAAATTCTACCGTGGAGCGCTTTAAATAGACAATAATGGATAGCTGGGAATGATTACATGGCAGTAATCTGATTGAAGCGATCACCTGAACAGCAGATGAGATTACAGCTTTGAAATCACTCCAGGGTATCTTTAAAAAAAAAAGTGTACCGTGTAATTCATGAGATGGATGTATTCAGTTTAATATATTCTTTTTTGTCTTTCCTACCTGTGGTTTATAGAGTCATACAGCACAGAAGGAGGCCATTTGGCCCATCGAGTCCATGCCAGCTCTCTGTAGAGCAATTCAGTCAGTCCCATTCCCCCGCTCTATCCCCGTAGCCCTGCAAGTTTATTTCCCTCCAGTGCCTATCCAGTCTCCCCTTGAAAACATTGAGTGTCTCCGCTTCCACCACTTCCGTCGGCAGCGAGTTCCAGGTCCTCACCACTCGCTGCGTAAAAAAGTTTTCCCTCACATCCCCCCTGTATCTCTTGCCCAAAACCTTAAATCTGTGTCCCCTAGTCCTTGTACCATCAACTAGTGGGAACAGCCTTTTCCGTCGAGCCTATCCAAACCTGTCATAATCTTGTACAAGTGTAGCTTCTGATACATTTACTCTAATATTCACACTAAAAGGTACAACAATTGTGATGAATTCCCTGCAAGTTTATTGAGAAATAATATTCAGTTGACTTACTGAGCACTAATATGGCCAGCATATGTCAAGCTATACTATCAGATACGTTATTTTTTAACAGTATTGAAAATACTGGGCGATCTTCATCAGGCTCATCAAGATCTGAAGAGAGCCATTGCATCATTCCCACTACCTGGAGGCTGCACCCAGAGCAGGAGTTATAACAGCAGGTTGCGCAACTGCCTCGTGGTCACATTTGCCGTGTGGCCTTGGGGAGTAAAACTTAAAAAAAAAAAGACTTGGATTTATACAACGCCTTTCATGACCACTGGACGTCCCAAAGCGCTTTACAGCCAATGAAGTACTCTTTTTGAAGTGTGGTTACTGTTGTAATGTCGGAAACGCAGCAGCCAATTTGCGCACAGCAAGCTCCTACAAACAGCAATGTGAAATTTATCTCATTGAAACATATAAAATTCTAGGAGGGCTAGACTGACTGGATGCAGGGAGGATGCTTCCCCTGGCTGGGGGGGGTTCTAGAACGAGGGGTCACAGTCTCAGGATACGGGGTAAGACATTTAGGACTGAGATGAGGAGAAATGTCTTCACTCAGAGGGTGGTGAACCTGTGGAATTCTCTACCACAGAAGGCTGTGGAGGCCGAGTCACTGAATATATTTAAGAAGGAGATAGATAGATTTCTAGACACAAAAGGCATCAAGGGGTATGGGGAGAGAGCGGGAATATGGTATTGAGATAGAGGATCAGCCATGATCATATTGAATGGCGGAGCAGGCTCGAATGGCCGACTCCTGCTCCTATTTTTCTATGTTTCTTTGACCAGACAATCTGTTTTAGTGATGTTGATTGAGGGATAAATATCGGCCCAGAACACCAGTAGCAAGAAAATAACTTGAAAATGGTGCTTTTAATCAAAAAAGTATTGAAATACAAATGATTATATTCCAATTATTTTTATCATGTACCGACTATACATTAGCCAGTGACCTGTGCTTGTTATTTTGCACACACGGGAATTTATTCCATATACAGTGTGATTGACCCAACCAGAACTACTTTCTCACAAGAAACCAGCAATTTAAAAACCTAGCTGTGAGTTGCTTTTACAATCGTTGCGCGCTGGTGTAACCATGGCAACTTTCTCACCGTGACTGGCCTTTAGCATTTTGGAGTTTGAGCAGAACAAAAAATCAGAAATATAAAACTCACTCGTAACTTTTTGTCGCTCGTCAGTTCCGTCGTCTTGTATCCAGTAATTTAGTTTGCAATATTTTGTATCTTACAGGAAACTTTCTGGTATCCGGCACCGACGGGACCGAGCTGGTGCCGTACCATCAAAACTGCCGTACAAACCAGCGCTAATGTTAAAACATACAGAGCTTTTGAGCTCCGTATGAATCAACAAACCCTGTTGCTTAGCAACAGCTGCAAAGCAGTCGGCCGCAGCTTAAAAGCGTCTCTGTAGCTAAGCAGCAGCTTCAGCTAGACCTTGCAGAGCCTGACTGGAAAGAAAAAGCAACGAGAAGTAAAAAAACTTATAGGAAACGGCTCCTGAATTTTGCCGGTAGTTTCCTGTACCTGTACCTGTACCCCATGAATGATGGAGCTTATCAGCGAAATGCGAATTATTTCACTGCCTACACACTCCATGCCACACAATAACTGCGCTGGTGTCTCAGTACTCCCTCGAGACATCATAAAACTCAACTAGTTTCAGTGTTTACTACATGAAAACAAAGTTAATATATTTGGGAAAAAAACCAACTCAATTTTTACAACCTTCTTGTATTACCTGTAACAGAGTATGTAATAGCTCAGTGTGCAGTGCCTATTTATAGTTTGCTGATGACAATCACTTACAAAACATGACCATGAATTTGTCGTTTGCGTTACAAGATTATCTTTGGTGATGGAATAGAAATGAGCATTGCAGATGTTCTGATTATAGATCCTCATAACTAAAATAATAGTTTGGAGGTTGCCAGTGATAATTACATGGACTAAACGTTTGTAACGTCCACCTCCCACTTTTTTTATCCCCTCCATTCTGAAGGCATTGACATGCTGGGATACAAGTACTGTAGGTGTAGACACCCTCCAGCACTTTGTCCAAGTGGCCATTCTTCATGTATGAGCTCAGGGAGCGAACGGCAGCTGAGACTGATCCTGTCCGTACCAGCGCTTTCAAGCAGGAATTTTTTTTTTTAATTCTCTTTTGTGATCTGGGCATCGCTGGCAAGGCCCAGCATTTATTGCCCATCCCTAATTGCCCTCGAGAAGGTGGTGGTGAGCCGCCTTCTTGAACCGCTGCAGTCCGTGTGGTGAAGGTACTCCCACAGTGCTGTTAGGGAGGGAGTTCCAGGATTTTGACCCAGCGACGATGAAGGATAGAAACATAGAAGATAGGAGCAGGAGTAGGCCATTCGGCCCTTCGAGCCTGCTCCGCCATTCAATGAGATCATGGCTGATCATCCAAATTCAGTACCCTGTCCCTGCCTTCTCCCCATATCCCCTGATCCCTTTAGCTTTAAGAAATATATCCAACTCTTTCTTGAATATATTTAATGAACTGGCCTCCACCGCCCTCTGTGGCAAAGAATTCCACAGGTTCACCACTGTCTGGGTGAAGAAATTCCTCCTCATTTCAGTCCTAAATGTCCTACCCCTTATCCTTAGACTATGACCCCTGGTTCTGGACACCCCGACCATCGGGAACATCCTTCCAGCATCTAGTCTGTCCAGGCCTGACAGAATTTTATAGGTTTCGATGAGATCCCCTCTCAATCTTCTAAACTCCAGTGAGTATAAGTCCAATCGACACAATCCTCCTCATACGTCATTCCTGCCATCCCAGGTATCAGCCTGGTGAATCTTCGTTGCACTCCTTCCATGGCAAGAACGTCCTTCCTCAGATAAGGCGACCAAAACTGCACACAATACTCAAGGTGTGGTCTCACCAAGGCCCTGTACAACTGTAGCAAGACATCCTTGTTCCTGTACTCGAACCCTCTTGCTACGAAGGCCAACATACCATTTGCCTTCTTAACCACCTGCTGCACCTGCATGCTTACCTTCAGCGACTGGTGCACAAGAACACCCAGGTCTCTTTGCACTTCCCCTTCTCCCAATCTATTGCCATTCAAATAATAATCTGCCTTCCTGTTTTCGGCGATATACTTCTAAGTCAAGATGGTGTGTGACTTGGAGGGGAACTTGGAGGTGGTGGTGTCCCCGTGCGCCTGCTGCCCTTGTCCTTCTAGGTGGAAGAGGTCGCGGGTTTGGGAGGTGCTGCCGAAGAAGCCTTGGTGAGTTGCTGCAGTGCATCTTGTAGATGGCACACACTGCAACTGGTGGTGGAGGGAGTGAATGTTTAAGGTGGTGGATGGGGTGCCAATCAAATGGGCTGCTTTGTCCTGGATGCTGCCGAACTTCTTGAGTGTTGGAGCTGCACTCATCCAGGCACGTGGAGAGTATTCCATCACACTCCTTATTTGTGCCTTGTCAATGGTTGAAAGGCTTTGGGGAGTCGGTGGATCACTGGATATTGATGAGGAATGGGAATTGTGGCAATTTCTCCCCCCTCCCCCCAACCCCTTCCCTCGCTTGAGCCACTGAGGTCAATTTTATTGTCTCGGTTACTGCCTGGTGAAATAGCTAACAGTATAGACCAGGGATCAAAATTGGCAACTTTCTAATCTGTATGGCTAAATTCCACACTGGACACCTCAGTCACTGGTAATGTATTGTACTTTTGAATGCGATTTTACTTAATTTATGATCAATTATATACCTAGAGAAATATGCATGATGATTTATTATGGTCTTATTTTCACCCGTCGAGGACTAGGGTAGGATTGTATTTATACTGTAGCTAACTTAGCCTTCTGAGGACTGCAGTAGCATATCAGCCCCAATCTTGCCACACCAGGATGCGTACACTGACACACTGCCTTGCCTTCAATAACTATGGTACAGAATATACATGAAATTAGTCACTCCCAAATCATACTCTCCTCCCGCCTCCCTAATTCACTGCACCATGCACCTGTACATTCCCAACCTCATCTGCACTACCCTCCTCCGAACCTGTATCTTGCTGCCTTCCCAGAGAGTCTCAGACAGGGCCACAGCTCCAACCTAGGCATCCTTCTGCTCATCAACTGCGTTGTCTCCATCTTTGATGCTCTCATCCCTACTTGATCTCGGATGGTTTCCCACCATATCTTCTCCCCAGGAAAACAACCACCAACATGGTCTCAAGTCTACACGTCAGGGATGAGAGTTTATTGTCATGCAATTGGCTGTTCACTGCCAGATCCTTCTTGACCAACTCGAGCAGCACAGTCGCTCCTACATAAGACCAAATCTTGCCTTTACTGCAGGATGATCCTGGAGGCCAAGGACAATCTCAAGACCTCCTTCACCTCCACTAACCACCTTATTTGGGGAATATCCAGCCATGCATCCCAACCCAAACTCTATGTTCCCCTGACTGAATTACCACTTGTCCTTGAGCATCTCCGCTCCACCCCTCCCCGCTCCATCCCTCCCCACTCCGTCCCTCTCCGCTCCACCCTTCTCCACTCCACCCCTCCCCACTCCGTCCCTCTCCGCTCCACCCCTCTCCACTCCACCCCTCCCCACTCCGTCCCTCTCCGCTCCACCCTACTCTATCATTGGAAGCCAAACCACGACCCAATATGTCTTTATCCTTGAGATCACTCTGCCTAAATAACTATCCCTTGACATCCCTTCCGAACGTCAATTTCTTTGACTACACCTTCTATGGGCTAAAAATTGAGTAGTGCCCCCTTTTGGGCACTAGCGCCCCCGCAACTGAAATTGTGTGGTAGCGCGCCAAGAGGGAAGCGGGGTGCTACTGGAAGCGCCCCGCCTCCCTCTTGGGGCGCGGCGAGGGAATATCGCGGCCCTGCGGCACGTCGCGCCACAGTATTGCAGGCCTTCCCTTCTTAAAGAGGAAGGACCTTGTGCAGCGCAACCCGAGGCCCAGCTGGGTCCCCGGGGATCGGG
Organism: Somniosus microcephalus; assembly: GCF_052327205.1. Lineage (NCBI taxonomy): Eukaryota > Metazoa > Chordata > Chondrichthyes > Squaliformes > Somniosidae > Somniosus > Somniosus microcephalus. Next base: position 85,864,683 of record NW_028225180.1, on the reverse strand, counting down.
AGTGCCGGCAAGAGAGCCTGGCACTCGAGAGAAGTGCCGGGCTCATGGAGCACAGCCAGCACTCCGTGGGGGGGGGGGGGGGCGGGTCAGGAGGCCGGGGACGGGAGCGGAGGCAGGTGCTGGCAGGCGGCCAGCAACAAAAATGGCCGCCGCGCACCTCGCCTTTAAATAGCGCCTCCCTGGCCACAGGTAATCGAAGATCGCGGCCGGAACGCTGCGCACGGCGATGATGCATCGCCTGCGGCGCAGTGCCGTGGGGCGCTACCGGTTACCGCCCCCACTGAATTCCGCTGGAGGCATTGGTGGCGCTGCGCCCGGGCGCTAGTTGCTTTGCGCCCCGTTAATGCCCTCTAACGGGAGGCGCAAAGCAACTGAATTTTTCCCCCTAATGTCTCTTGCCTCCTCAACCGTAACTTTGCTGCTCCACATCCACCTCTCTCCTGTAAAACACTCAGACATCCTTTTACGTGAGGCGCAATATATAAATGCGGATGGATGGTTGATGCTGCCATGACAATCATGTAAAAGGTTGCAATACAATGTGCGCATGTCTTGTGTTAATGCTGTGATTAAACTTTACAGCTTTAAAATTGTAGGGGGCTCCTTTGATGTGTTTAGTGGGTAAATGCACCACTTAGTGATTACTTGCCTGGGCTCTGGAGGGAAGGCTAAGTCGAGGTTTCCATTCCTGATCATTAAGCAGTGACCTCTGCTTTGTACGTGCGTGTTTGTGGGTGTCAGGCGAGAACAAACTGAGTTTGACTTTGATGCCTCGCCACAATAAAAAGGCCTGTTGACGCTCACTGTCTCAGCTCGTGCATGAAGAACGGGAATTTGGACAGAGTAATGGAGGATTGCCAGTCGCTGGCAGAATGGGATCCCAGGTTGAGTCCGTGCCTTCGGGAAAGGAAAAGAGGGTGAAAATTGAAAGAAAAGCTAACAGTTGTTTGAGGAAAGTGGCAAAACTTTTGATGCAGCACGGCGAGCCCCAGATCTCCTCGTACCTGCTCTTTCTCTCTGCTCCCCTGCTTGTCCAACTGCATAATTTAACAGCAGACCCAGCCTTCGAACTGGGAAGAAAGATGAATTCCAGCCCGGGCTCTGATGAATCCTGCAGCCCTTTCTAGTCAGGCAACATAGGTTGTAGCCTGAGGCGGCGTTTCCTTAAAACCGATAGTGGAATACTTGAAATCCTGCACACAGTCACGCAGGACTGCAAACTCTTATGGAAATTGCTGTTCCATGAAAAGAAAGAAGGAAAGACTTGCATTTCTATAGCACCTTTCACGACCACCGGACGTCCCAAAGCGCTTTACAGCCTATGAAGTATTTTTGAAGTGTGGTCACTGTTGTAATGTGGGAAATGCGGCAGCCAATTTGCGCACAGCAAGCTCCCACAAACAGCAATGTGATAATGACCAGATCATCTGTTTTTGTTATGTTGGTTGAGGGATAAATATTGGCCCCAGGACACCGGGGAGAACTCCTCCTGATCTTCTTCGAAATAATGCCATGGCATCTTTTATGACCACCTGAGAGAGCAGTTTTAACATCTCATCCGAAAGATGGCACCACCGACAGTGCAGCACTCCCTCAGCCCTGCACTGGAGTGTCAGCCTAGATTAATGTACTCAAGCTTAGTGTTTAATGCGCCCTTGTAAATGCTCCTTAAACCCCCAGGATTGTAATTTAATAAGACAGTTCCTGGCAACTAACTTGCTATCGCGTGATCTGCATTGGAGGAGCGCAGAGATTTCGGGGGGTTGTAGCGCTGGATGCTGCATTAAGGAACCAGCATAAAAAGTAGGGATACTTTTTTAAATGCAGCCATGGCAGGCATTTCAAGTGCATGATTATTTGGCGGGGGGGGGTTGTTTTGAACGAGTCTTTTAAGAGAACTTGTGTTTATTATTTGAATGCAGGCTGGTATCAAATATGTATTCTCACGTTGCTGGCCTCCTGCACTTTGCCGAGCTCATCTGCTGATAGACCGGAGGCTAGCAACCACAAATAATAACTCAGCTTATTGCCTTGAGTAAACGAACCAGGTTTTTATCAAAACCGAACACTTTCATAATGGAAAGCTGCAGGATGTGTTTGTGTTTTTGAAGCAGGTTAAGAATTTAAAACGGGGAAGCAAATTTACAATTATAGGGACTGCAGCTTCAATATACTGGTAATAAAATGGAGCCTACAGCAGCTGTCTAAAGCTGTTTCTCTACTGGCACTCATTTAGTTTGGGTTTCAGGAGACTGACATCCACGAGCCGGTTCCCTGCGTTTACATTACTGAATCCATCTCCCTTATCCCAGGGGCAGAATGGTAGACCCATGAAAAAAAACTCTGAGCAGAACTTAAACGAGAAAACCCGACAGCGGCTTAACTAGGCTGTACGGCGACCGTTTGCATGGGTTTCGTTCCTGGCCTGTGCTGAGTCGGCTGATCTTGGCCAGGGCGGTGGCCGGTGCAACAATCGGCCTCAGATTACGCCGAGTGAAATCACCTCGGGTTCGCCCTCTGGACTGCTATCCGGTGACTCCTGGTTGAAAGTGCACGCATGTAAATGCTTGGCGAAGAAAGGTTAGCTCAGATGTCCTCATTGTCGAATGGTTTGGTGACACCGTTTAGACTCCCATATAAAGAACCGTCACTCGGGTGCAGTTCCAAAGACATCTGCTTGCCCGTGGAAACGTACGAAGGCATGAGTCAACATCTACAGATAATTGGTGGGAAAAGGAGGCAAAATTTATTCAGAGAACTGTGCTATTTAAAAAAAAAAAAATTCTTTAATTTATTCTTTTAGTTCTAGTTCATAATGCAATTGTTATAAATCTCATCATCATGAAGCAACGACTCATGAAATAACACTGGACGGCCAGCTGGTGGCGCTGTCCAAGGAGTATAAATACTCGGGCGTGGGCCCAGCTTGCTCAGGGACATTTTGTAAGACAGGAACTAGTGAAGTACAACTAGACCTCCATGTTCTGCAACAAGTTGATTAAAGCCTTGCTTTATACTCGAACCAAGTGCGTAGTGAGTTTTATTACGTCAGCAATCATTCCTCATTTCTTAAGCAGCACCTCGATTTTAAAATTTGCATCCTTGTTTTCAAATCCCTCCATGGCCTCCTCGCCCCCTCCCCATCTCTAACCTCCTCCAGCCCCACAACCCCCCCCCCCCCCCCGAGATCTCTGCGCTCCTCCAATTTTGGCCTCTTGCGCATCCCATCGCTCCAGTATTGGCGGCCATGCCTTCAGCCGCCTGGGCCCTAAGCTCTGGAATTCCCTCCCTAAACCTCTCCACCTCTCTCTCCTCCTTTAAGACGCTCCTTAAAACCGACCTCTTTGACCAAGCTTTTGGTCAATATCTCCTTATGTGGCTCGGTGTCAAATTGTCTGATTGCACAACAGTTGGTCTCAGTGTCTCTAAGCTAACAAAGGGAAAAGAAAACCGACTAGGGTTCCTGCTTCTGATCCTTATCCAGTCACCTCGCTATCTCTCTGCCTCTTTTTCCTCCTTTAAGACGCTCCTTAAAATCTATCTGTCCTAATATCTCCTTATGTGGCTAGGTGTTAAATTTTGTCTGATTTACGCTCCTGTGAAGGGCCTCGGGACGTTTTACTACGTTAAAGGCGGTATATAAATACAAGTGGTGGTTGTTGTATGGTCCCTTGTTGGAATGCCACCCTTGCTTATTGTTCGAGATCTGGTTAAAGGTATTATCCCGACTGTGCTACTTATCTATGTAATGCTGCCAACCCTCAGCCAGCTTCCACCCCGTAACATATTGGAGAGCAGCATGTTGGGTACTGCTTCATTCATTTTATGGCTGGTCAATAACTCAGCCGGCAGTGCTGATCACCACCCAGAATGCTGATTGGGAGGGGTAACTTAGTCCAACAGTCTGAGGGAGCTTGGAAACAAAAGTTGCACTTCAGTCATTGCCCCGGATGTTGCAGCTGTTTTGGGTAGCATTGTCTTAACACTGCTCTCCGCCACTCTTTAAAGCCCTTCCCTATCAGTGAAGAGCCGAAAAAAAATAGCTGACAGTAACAAATGGGTGTTAAATTTCAATGTAAATTCTTTTTAATGGTTGGATTTTTAAAGCTGTGAGCCTCCCTCTAGGCATGTCATACATGTGCTGTCTGTAGCTACCGATGTATATGTTTTTCTCAATCGTTACTGCCGATTTGCACCAGTGAGATAGAAACATAGAAAAATAGGAGCAGGAGTCGGCCATTCGGCCCTTCGAGCCTGCTCCGCCATTCAATATGATCATGGCTGATCCTCTATCTCAATACCATATTCTCGCTCTCTCCCCATACCCCTTGATGCCTTTTGTGTCTAGAAATCTATCTGTCTGTCTAGAAATCTATCTAGGTGTCCAGCCATTACTTTACAAAATGTGAAAGCCCAGGGAATGACAGTACGTGACATTTTTGGGAAGGAAAGCAAATGTTCTGGAATACAGGAAAAAGTACAGGCATCAAATTCTATTTTATATAGTGGTGAATTATCAAATCATTGGACAGCAAAATGATCAAAAATACACAGAGCAAACAGCCTGTTTGATTGGCACCCCCATCCACCACCTTAAACATTCACTCCCTCCACCACCGGCGCACCGTGGCTGCAGTGTGGACCATCTACAAGATGCACTGCAGCAACTCGCCGAGGCTTCTCCGGCAGCACCTCCCAAACCCGCGACCTCTTCCACCGAGAAGGACAAGGGCAGCAGGCGCATGGAGAACACCACCACCTCCAAGTTCCCCTCCAAGTCACACACCATCCTGACTTGGAAATATATCAGACTTTCCTTCATCGTCGCTGGGTCAAAATCCTGGAACACTCTCCCTAACAGCACTGTGGGAGCACCTTCACCACACGGACTGCAGCGGTTCAAGAAGGCGGCTCACCACCACCTTCTCAGGGGCAACTAGGGATGGGCAATAAATGCTGGCCTTGCCAGTGACGCCCAGATCTCATAAGCGAATTTTAAAAAAATTACAATACAAGATTGGGATATTTAGAATAATTTAAAAATATTAGAGAAATCCTCAAGTAAAAAGACAATTTGTGTTTTTAGTATTGTAATATATTTCTGTCTGGCGTTCTACTGTTGTGTCACTGCATGTTCGGGAAAACTACCATGGAAAATCTACCACGGAGAGTTATAATTTTATCTCTGACTTACGTTCCTGTCAAATGAATTTGCTCGATAATCAGCACTTACTGCCTAAACAATATTTCATCAAAAATAACTCGAAATAGTTAGCAATACACTCTTACCATGGCTTATTGGGGAGAGGCACTGCTAGATGTACTTAATAGGCTGTAAAGCGCTTTGGGACATCCTGAGGTCGTGAAAGGTGCTATATAAATGCAAGACTTTGTTTATTTTGATGTCTTCTTGAGGCACATATATCAAGAAGGTCCGGTTTCATTCCTTACTTTGGGAACGGTAGCATAGTGGTAATGTTACTGGACTGGTAATCCAGAGGTAACAACAGAAAATGCTGGAAAAACTCAGCAGGCCAGGCAACATCTGTGGAGATAGAAATAGAGTCAACGTTTTCGGGTCGAAACCCTTCTACAGAACTGAGAGAAAAGGCAGGAAATGAAACTGCCTTTTCTCTCAGTTCTGTAGAAGGGTTTCGACCCGAAACGTTGACTCTATTTCTCTCTTCACGGATGTTGCCTGGCCTGCTGAGTTTTTCCAGCATTTTCTGTTGTTATTTCGGATTTCCAGCATCTGCAGTATTTTGCTATAGTAATCCAGAGGCCTGGACGAATGATCCGAAAATCCCACTACGGCAGCTGGGGAATTTAAATTCAGTTAATTAAATAAATCTGGAATAAAAAGCTGGTGACCATGAAACTACCAGATTGTTGTTAAAAAACCCATCTGGTTCACTAATGTCCTTTAGGGAAGGAAATCTGCTGTCCTTACCAAGTCTGGCCTACATGTGACTCCAGACCCACAACAATGTGGTTGACTCTTAACTGCCCCTCTGAAATGGCCTGGTGAGACACTCGGTTGTATAAGGCGGCTCACCACCACCTTTTCTGGGGCAATTAGGGATGGGCAGTAAATGCTTGCCTTGCCAGCAACACCCACATCCTGTGAATGAATTTAAAAAAAAAGTTAATCTCAGCTGGGCCAATGGTGAGGCCCGCCATTCCACTTCGTTTCACTTCATTCCACCACTGATTTCCCCCCACCTCAGAAGAGGGGTGATGGTAAACCCTGGTGCAGCACCAGAAGCCCCGCTAATGTCCTCTTTGAGGAGGATAGGGCCCAGTCGTAGCCATCCCTTCCCTCCCATTGAGCCTCAGACCTGTACTTTTACTGGCCATGGCCTTGGCCCAGTCTGAGGCCTAAAAACTGCCAGGCCCTCTTGGATTTTTGGGGCTCTTCTGCCCCCTTTAAACCTGCCCTGCCTCTTTGGGTGCTGAATTGGCTGTCGCACCGCCAGTATTTTCCACTCTGGCAGTGGCCGGCTCCCTCGCGCTGGGGAGGGATCCCGCTGGGAGCCCGACCTCGATAGCTAATGATTCCCTGACCCCCGCCACGGCAGCCTGAGGAATACCCAGTTCTTCATGTCTAGGTTCACACTTGAAGAATGACTACTTAGGTGAGTTACTGAACGAGAACCATAGAAATGAACCTCAGCATGAGTCAGTGCGTTCAGGCGAGAAGAGAAAAACAAATAGCAAAAAAAAGGACGGTGACGGCTGCTTGTGACTGATTTTATAAAGGGTACTGATAATGATATTCATTAATAATGTTGTCAAGGAAACAGGACAGGGGTGACTTCCTCATTTTCTTTTGTAATTTGTATATTTTTTTCAAGCCGCCAGGATGTTTGAGTTGGAAAAAAGCATAAAAACAATATTTTCCACACAAGACATTCTTTCAGTAATTCTTGACTGGCATTTCTCTGCATTGCTTTATTTTTGTTTCATTCTGTCAAACATTAACCTAATATTTGTGCTGCCCCATTACAGGATTTTATTTTGACAAAATTATTCCGAGCAGCAACGATTCTATTCAGTAACCTCTTCACTGTTGTAACATACGCCCTTTGTCTCTCTCAAATAGAGCAACTGTATGAACACACGCCTATCTATTGCTGTGACACTGTCTTGAGCGTAACATTCTGACTCCAATAGAGAAATCATATAAAATACCCTTCACTACAGTACACGCTGATGTAACAAATGGTGTTTGCAGATCCATCTTTCACAAAGAAACCACATCCAAAAAAAACCTCTTGGTAAACTATAAAATTCTGGAAGCGCAGCATTCAGTCAATATCTAACAGTGAGCTGGGTTAATATTTCAGGTCTAATGAAGGGTCCCATTTGAAACATTAAACTATCATTCTCTTTCAGATACTGAATAAACTGGCTGTGAATGTCCAGCATTTTCTTCCGAATTGTTTTATTTCAGCCTCTGTGGTTTCTTTTTATCGTGGTATTAACACAACTCCCTGTAACGCTTTCTCTTATGACCTGGTGCTTTCCGACTCGTGAGGTACCTACCCACCCCCCCCCCCGCCCAGTTGTGACACAACATGCTTTTATATGAATGTCAAAAAACAGCGTTATAAAAATACAGGCATTTCCCCACTGCTGTGGCGCTGAACCTTGGGGTGTAAGGTTTAATTCCTGTTGGGCAAGATTGAAGGCAGCAATGAGAATTGACGAATCTTACAGCAAGGAAACAGGCCTTTGGCCTATTAACTCTGTGGCAATGTTCATCTCCACATGAGCGAGCTACTCGCTAATATACAGTACCTCTTTTTCAAGCACAACAACTGTTTATGGCAGAGAATTGTGAATTCTAACCACCCTCTGCGTAAGGAATTTTCCCCCCAGCCGACCCCCTTAATCATTTTTTCCACAGAATCATAGAACGGCTACAGCACAGAAAGAGGCCATTCGGCCCGTGCCGGCTCTCTGCAAGAGTACCTCAGCTAGTTCCACTCCCCACGCCCTTTCCCCGTAGCCCTGCAAATTTTTTCCTTCACGTACTTATCCACTTTCCTTTTGAAAGCCACGATTGAATCTGCCTCCAGCACCCTCTCAGGCAGCGCATACCAGATCCTAACCACTCACTGCGTAAAAAAAAGTTTTTCCTCCTGTCGCCTTTGGTTCTTCTGCCAAACACCTTGGCCTAGAAATTCAGTGGGCTGCGCCACCCGTTAGCACCTTAAGAGGGCGCTAAGTGGGTCGCAAGCCACTGGCCACGCCTCCCGCTACATTCAGCGGGAAGCTAATGGCGGCGCTAGCCGTTAGCGCTGCGCCGCTACCGATGACGTCATCGGTGTGCGCAGCGCCCCGCTAACGCCCCGATCGCGATATTTAGATGCGCCCCCTGCTTTAACGCCGGACGCTATGTGCGACCGGTTCAGGGGGGCCTACCTGCGGCGGTAGAGGCGCTAATTTAAGGAGAGGTGCGGGCGGCCATTTTTGTTGCTGGCCGCCTGCCAGCACCTCTCCGCGCTGCCGCCCCCGGCCTCCTGAGCCCCCCCACCCGGGGAGTGCCGACTGCGTTCCAAGAGCCCGGCACTTCTCCTCGGTGCCGGGCTCTTTTGCCGGCACTCGCGATCCTCGATCGCGCTGCTCAAGGCCTTACCCCTTTAAGAAGAGTAGGAAGGCCTGCATTACTGCAGCGCGCCGTGCTGCAGCGTGTGGTGCTGCGGCACGTTGCGCAGCGATATTCAGTTGCTGCGTCCCAAGAGGGATGCGGGGCGCCTCCAGTAGCGCCACGCTTCCCTCTGGGGCGCGCCAACTGAATTTCCGGCGGGCGGTCGCGACTGCTTCCAGGGCGCTACTTTTAGTGCCCTGGCGAGGCTGGTGCCCCAAACGGGGCTATAGTGAATTTCTAGGCCCTTAAATCTTAAAGGGTATACGCAAGAGAGTAAACTAGGTGGCTCAGGTGGAGAACAGTGACAGCAGAGAATTGCTGATCCACGTGGCCTGTTTCTAAGTTGTAATATACTTTCCCTACATTACAACAGTGATCACTCTTCTGATTACTACTTCCTTGGTTGTAAAGCACTTGGGGACGTGCTGAGGCTGTGAAATGCGCTGTATAAATGCAAGTCTTTCTTTCGATTCTGTTCTATTAAAAGGAACTACTGTATATTCACTTGAATTGCCACATGAGCTTCAATCTTCTGACGGAAAGTTGTCTGTGTACCTGTGCCGAGAATTTCCTCGGGACTTCTCCCACTTCACCGGTGTAAGTTTGGCGAAAATCACATTTACATACACACGTAGGGCCTCTGCCTCACTTCCACTAAAGTTATGGCGAAGGAGCGGAAAGGGCCCGAGGAAATTCCGCCGTTAGAGTTTATCATGCGTAAGAAACAAGCAGAAGCCACTCCAACTGTCTAAACTCCTGAGGGAAAGTTTTTGCATAAATGCTTCCTAATCCCCAAAGATAATCAAGCAAAGCTCCTGAATATTCACCCATCCTTGCATTCTCTCTCTCCGTTCCTGAATTGTGTGCTTTAACATGCTTGGAAGCCGACTGGGGACAGATATTTTGTATAGAATCTGCCTCGCAGCGACTTGTAGTTATGGTCCAGTGACGACATGAATGGGCAGATCAGCCCACTGTCACAGACGGCACTGGAGTGAAACCTGATTCAGTAAATATACAGGATCCCTCATTGTTAATCATCTTCAGCAATCAGGAGTCCCTTTTGCAAAGTTAAGGCACCCCTAACAAGCAAAGAGATGCTTCAAACCTGCACACTCAACCAGGAAGTATTCTGTCTCCATGGAAACTCTGATTGTTAGATTGCAGCATTGACAGTATTTCTTATGACAGTATTAATTTTCTCAAATGCATATTTCAAGTAATTATTTTTAAATGTTAGTGTATAAATTTTTACAAAGTACATGCAGTCACAATAGCAACACTGCCTCTCAATACCTTTCCACAGTTGGGAACTGTTGTGTATGTACCTTTAAGAGACCGGCAGTGACCACCCCTGTATAAAAGGCGCTAGGGAGCCTCTGTTTAGTTTCGTTTATGCCTTTCACCAGTAAAGATCTGTTTGTTTTCTCTCCTGCTAGTCCGTGTCTCAATCATTCACGGACTTAACACTGGCGACGAGTTAGAAACGAACTTACCTGCAACTCAGCAGCAGCTCTGACGACGTTGTTGAAGGTCGGAGCCAGAAGAAAGAAGAAAAAAAAAATAGGCCATTGAAACTCGAGAAACGGGCGTCGACCGTCAATCATCGAGTTCAAAACTTGCAGGAGAGATTGTCCAGAGCCAGGCTGGGTTCCTCGGTCTGTGGTTTCCCAGCTAATCGGGCTGGTGGCAGGTAGTGCTCTGATCCTTCCTGGGCTGCGGCGGGCTGAAGCTCGATCGGGTGGCTTTTCAACGGGGCCGGGCAGCGAGTCGGGAAGCAAGGAGAGAGAGAGAGGGTGGAGCATACAGGGCGCGGCCGGTGTTTCGAAGCTGGGCAGCGTTCGGACCTCAGAAGAGGGAGGGAAGTGTCCCAGAGGGTCCGCTCCACGACGGGAAAATAATAAAAGAAAAAGAATACGCGCAAGAAACCGTGGAAAGCAGCGCTAACAACAGCGGGGAAGAAGGAAAAGCGCGGGAGGCGCCATTTTGTTAAATCGGAGAAGAAGGCAAAGCGCGGGAGGCGCCATTTTAGATTTGCAAGATGCCGAAGACTGGCTGTATCACTGCTTTTGATAATACATTAGAGGACTGGACCACGTATGTGGAAAGAGTCGAGGTATATTTCGAGGCAAACGATATAGCGGAGGGGAAAAAGGCATCGATATTGTTAAACTTAATGGGCGCTAGAACGTACGGCCTATTGCAGGACCTGATTACTCCAGCCAAACCGAAGGCGAAGAGTTTTAACGAAATTGTTGCTGTTCTACAGGAGCACTTAAACCCTGCACCGCTGTTGATAGCAGAAAGATTTAAATTCCACAGGAGAACTCAGCACAAAGATGAGAGCAATGCTGAGTATCTTACGGAACTACGCAAGCTATCAAAGCACTGCCAGTTCGGAGCAGGACTGGCAGATACCCTACGGGACAAATTTGTCTGTGGACTCCTGAGTGAAGGAACACAGAAGAAGTTACTCGCAGAAAAAGAGCTGACGCTAGATAAGGCTTTCAGCGTGGCAGTATCGTATGAAGCAGCAGCCAGGGGAGCTGCAGAAATTCAACAAAAACCACAGGAATACGGCACCCACAAAATGACACGGGGATTTGCAAAATGTTATCGCTGCGGCAGAACTAACCATGACCAGAAGGACTGCTGGTCCAAAGACAAAATATGCAGACAATGCGGGAAGATTGGACACATTGCACGAGTTTGTAGGTCTGGGAAGAAGACCAGCGACAACAAAAAGGCTACTAAGGAACCGTACAAGAAAGTACAAAAGATGACGGACAGTAGTTCCGAAGACCAGATGAGCGATAGTGAATCCGGAAACAGGAGACTAAGCTGTCTCAAACTTCACAATGTAATCGCAAAAGAGGATCACCGAACCATTTGGGTCACTCTCACGATAGCAGGGTCCCAAGTTAAAATGGAATTGGATACAGGATCAGCGCTAACCGTCATGAATCGACGAGACTACGAGCAGCTATTTTCACACATACCCTTGAGAGAGACATCCATCGTCTTGACGACGTATGCGGGGCAAAAAGTATACCCCTGAGGAAAAATAAGGGTGCCTGTCGAATACAATGGCAAGAAAATACGGAAATTGTATCTCTACATACTGCCAAATGGTGGACCACCGTTATTGGGACGGGAATGGATCAGGAAGATAAACTTAGATTGGCATTCCATTCATGCAATGACGGTGGACGGTAAAAAAGATGAAGACGTCACTCCTGGACGATTGTCAACAATCTTAGCTAACGCCAAAGAGGTATTTCAACAAGAACTGGGCACGCTTAAAGGCGTAACCGCCTCGATAAAAATAGAAGAGAATGCAGTTCCCAAGTTTTTCAAAGCGAGACCGGTACCATATGCAATTCGCCCAGCCGTCGAGGCAGAGCTGGAGAATCTGGAGAAGGCGGGCGTGTTGTCTAAGGTCGACTGGAGCGAGTGGGCGACACCCATCGTTCCTGTCATGAAGAAAACATTGACCAATAAGTCCGGAGAGCCAAGGAAGATTTGCATCTGTGGGGATTTCAAGGTGACGGTGAACCCTGTCCTTCGCACAGTACAATATCCTCTTCCAAGGATAGAAGACATCTTCGCCTCGCTGTCTGGAGGGAAGCGTTTTACAAAAATTGACCTAGCACAAGCATATTTGCAGATGGAGGTTGAAGAGTCCTCTAGGAAGTATCTCACGATAAACACTCACAAAGGTCTTTACCAGTATCATCGATTGGTATTCGGCGTAGCATCGGCTCCGGCGATATGGCAAAGAGCGATGGAACAAGTCCTGCAAGGGATTCCGGGGACTCAGTGTTACTTGGACGACATCCTTGTAACAGGTGAAGATGACAGTGAACACCTTAACAACCTAGAACAGGTGCTCACTAGACTACGGGAACATGGGCTGCGAGCCAACAGCCCCAAGTGCGAATTTTTTAAGAAACAGATATCGTATTGTGGCCACGTGATTGATGAAGAGGGGTTACATAAGTCCCCTGACAAAATTGAAGCGGTTGTTAAGGCCCCAGCGCCTGAAAATGTGTCGCAGCTGAGGTCATTCCTCGGGTTGGTGAATTACTATCATAAGTTTTTGCCGAATTTGTCGACAATTCTGCACCCACTGAACGCCCTGCTACGAACGGGGGTAGCATGGAAATGGAGCGATGATTGTAAGCGTGCTTTTCAGAAGAGTAAGGACTTAATCACTTCAAAGGAAGTATTGGCTCACTACAGCCCAGCACTGCCAATCAGGCTGGCGTGTGATGCGTCTCCCTACGGCATTGGGGCGGTACTGTCACATAAATTCCTTGATGGTTCTGAGAGGCCGATAGCTTTTGCGTCACGCTCGTTAACTTCTGCCGAGCGTAACTACGCCCAGATTGACAGAGAGGCCCTCAGCCTAGTGTGGGGGGCGAAGAAGTTGAATCACTATCTGCACGGTCAAAAATTTACTCGACTAACCGATCATCAACCTCTTGTCTCCATTTTCAACCCTCAGAAGGGCGTACCGATAATGACAGCACAACGGTTGCAGAGATGGTCCCTTTTCCTAGGGGCACACCAATATGACATCGAGTACAAAGGAACTAAACAGCATGGAAATGCTGATGGATTGTCACGTCTACCGTTGCCGACGGTGGAAGAAGAAGACCTTGCAGTGGATCCAATGGAGTTATTCCACTCGACCATAGTCGAATGTCTCCCTGTGACGAATGCAAACATAGAAAAGGAAACACGGAATGACCCGACACTATCACGGGTCTATGATTTAACGGTGAAGGGATGGCCAGCACATGGCGAACCACTGCTGCCAGCATTCTCGCCGAAAAGAGAACAGCTGTCAGTGTGCAGAGGAACCTTGATATGTGGATCCAGAGTAGTAATTCCACCTAAGTTGACGGATAGAGTGCTCAATGAGCTTCATGAGGGTCATCTGGGTGGGGTAAAAATGAAGAGCTTAGCCAGAGCGTTTGTGTGGTGGCCGGGAATCGATAGAGAAATCGAAGAGATGACCAAGAGCTGTGCAGGATGCCAGAAGGTCCAAAACGCCCCACCACAAGCTCCTCTGCATCCATGGGAGTGGCCCTCATCTCCATGGCAAAGGGTGCACATTGATTTTGCTGGTCCCTTCATGGACTCGATGTTTTTAATTGCGGTGGATGCACATTCAAAGTGGCCAGAGGTAATAAAAATGTCCTCAACCACCACGGAAAAAACTATCGCAGTTTTACGAACCATATTCGCCAGGAATGGGCTGCCTGAACAGATTTGCTCTGACAATGGACCACAGTTTGTGTCTGAAGAGTTCCGGAGGTTCACAGAATCACAGAATCTACAGTGCAGATAGAGGCCATTTCGGCCCATCGAGCCTGCACCGACACATATCCCACCCTATCCCCGTAACCCCACGTATTTAATCCCCTAACACTAAGGGTCAATTTATCATAGCCAAATCAACCTAACCTGCATATCTTTGGACTGTGGGAGGAAACCGGAGCACCCGGAGGAAACCCACGCAGACACAGGGAGAATGTGCAAACTCCACACAGACAGTCGCCCAAGGCCAGATTTGAACCCGGGTCCCTGGCGCTGTGAGGCAACAGTGCTAACCACTATGCCACCGTGCCCCCCTCTTAAAGAACAATGGCGTTAAGCATTACACATCTGCCCCATATCATCCAGCCACTAATGGATTGGCCGAGAGGTTTGTCCAAACATTCAAGAAAGCTATCAAGGCAATGTGTAATGAAGATATACCCCTACAACACAAGGTGGACAACTTCTTGTTTGCCTACCGGAATGCGACACATGCGGTTACCAACCAAACTCCAGCCATGATGTTCTTCAATCGAAGACTACGATGCCGCTTGGATTTGGTTAAGCCAAACGTCCGAAGAGATGTGGAGAACAGGCACTTTCAGAATATGAATGAAAGGCCGACCAGGAGTTTTAAGATAGGTCAACCAGTTTTGGCCCGGGACTACCGCACTGAGAAATGGCAGCCAGGAACGATTTGTACACGACAAGGACCTCTCATGTATACCGTGGACGTTGGGGAGAGCATTGTAAGACGCCATGCTGACCAGGTTCTAGAGTCACTGGAAAACGTCAACTCCACACCACGATCTGATACACCTGGTAATGAAATCGACGTTCCAATTGCAGCTACCGCAGAACCGGTAATATTGGAAGCAGATGAACCAAACAACGACATTGACTCCGACTCAACATTGCCAGAAGAACCTGATACTCCAAAAAGGCGTTATCCAGACAGAATCAGGAAGCCTCCTCAAAGACTGAACTTATAATTGCTTAAACTTAACCAATGTATCTAAGAACAGTAATTGTGATTGTAATTCGTTATCATTAGTTGTTAAATGAATGTTATGTACTGTTTATCTAAAAGGGGAGGAATTGTTGTGTATGTACCTTTAAGAGAATAACTGGTCTCAGACTGCAGTACTGGCAGTGACCACCCCTGTATAAAAGGCGCTAGAGAGCCTCTGTTGTTTAGTTTCGGTTATGCCTTTCACCAGTAAAGATGTGTTTGTTTTCTCTCCTGCTAGTCCGTGTCTCAATCATTCACGGACTTAACAGGAACTGCAAGATGAAGTCTTGAGAAGATGCAGAAGCGCTGTCATAAAATCACGGTACAACCTTTAAAACAAGCGTGGCAGTTGAGATAAATCTAGTTCATTCAAGGGAAAGGAAGGTGTAGGAAGTGAGCTCTTTTTCAAATGAATCTGCACTTACTAGTCTTGGTATGTTTAATATAAACAATTATAAATACTCTATTTAAAAAATAAAAATGTCAGGTGAGTGGTCCTGATATAAACATTTAATCTAGTGATGTCACGGCAATGACATGAATCACTGAGAATTGAATGAGACTCTTTACTGGTTAGCATGCTAAAATTGCACTGGCAATTGGCAGTCGAAGCACTCTGACTCGGAAGGTTATACTTTCAAGCCCGATTCCGGACTTAGATGAGCACACAACCTAGGCTGACGCTTCAGTGCAGCACTGAGGGAGTGCTTCAGTGCCAGAGTTGCCATCTTTCAGATGGGATGTTAAACAAAGACCCTGTCTACCTGTTCAGAGGAAAAGAAAGAAAGACTTGCATTTATATAGCAACTTTCACGACCACTGGACGTCTCAAAGCGCTTTACAGCCAACAAAGTACTTTTTGAAGTGTGGTCACTGTTGTAATGTAGGAAATGAAGCAGCCAATTTGTGCACACCAAGCTCCCACAAACAGCAATGTGATAATGACCAGATCATTTTTTTAGTGATGTTGATTGAGGGATAAATATTGGACCCAGGACACTGGGGAGAACTCCCCTGCTCTTCTTCGAAATACGCCATGGGATCTTTTACATCCACCTGAGATAGCAGACGGGGCCTCGGTTTAATGTCTCATCCGAAAGATGGCACCTCCGACAGTGCAGCGCTCCCTCAGTGCTGCCCCTCCGACAGTGCGGCGCTCCCTCAGTACTGCCCCTCTGACAGTGCGGCACTCCCTCAGTACTGCCCCTCCGACAGTGCGGCGCTCCTTCAGTACTGCCCCTCCGACAGTGCGGCGCTCCCTCAGTACTGCCCCTCCGACAGTGCAGCGATCCCTCAGTACTGCCCCTCCGACAGTGCGGTGCTCCCTCAGTACTGCCCCTCCAACAGTGCGGCGTTCCCTTAGTACTGCCCCTCCGACAGTGTGGCGCTCCCTCAGTACTGCCCCTCGACAGTGCGGCGCTCCCTCAGTACTGTCCCTCCGACAGTGCGGTGCTCCCTCAGTACTGCCCCTCCGACAGTGCGGCGCTCCCTCAGTACAGCCCCTCCGACAGTGCGGCGCTCCCTCAGTACTGCCCCTCCGACAGTGCGGCGCTCCCTCAGTACTGCCCCTCCGACAGTGCGGTGCTCCCTCAGTACTGCCCCTCCCACAGTGCGGCACTCCCTCAGTACAGCCCCTCGACAGTGCGGCACTCCCTCAGTACAGCCCCTCGACAGTGCGGCACTCCCTCAGTACAGCCCCTCGACAGTGCGGCGCTCCCTCAGTACTGCCCCTCCGACAGTGCGGCACTCCCTCAGTACTGCCCCTCCGACAGTGCGGCACTCCCTCAGTACTGCCCCTCCGACAGTGCGGCGCTCCCTCAGTACTGCCCCTCCGACAGTGCGGCACTCCCTCAGTGCTGCCCCTCCGACAGTGCGGCGCTCCCTCAGTACTGCCCCTCCGACAGTGCGGCACTCCCTCAGTACTGCACTGGTGTGTCAGCCGAGACTTTTGTGCTCAAGTCTCTGGATTGGGACTTGAACCCACAACCTTCGGACTCAGAGAATGGAAAAGATTCCCTGAAACTTTTCAAAGAAAGAGCAGGGGGTTTCTCTTGGTGTCCTGACCAACATTCCTACCTCAATCAACACCACCAAAAACAGATGAATTGTTCATTTATCTCCTTTGCTGGGTGTGGGAACTTGCTGTGCGCAAATTGGCTGCTATGTTTGCCTACATAACAACAGTGACTGCACTTCAAAAAAAGAATTCATTGGCCGTGAAACACTGGGATGTGAAAGGCGCTCTATAAATATATAAGTTTGTTTTTTCTTTCAAAAAAAATTCAAGAGAGAAGCTGATTGCCAGTGTGATTTCAGTGCATTGCAAAAAGAGCTTCATGGTTGCCTCCCTGTAATAGACATCACTTGCATGTTACTAAGTTAATTCCTGGGACCCACTCGTGATGTAAAATAGTTGTAGTAAATATATACAAAATTACTCTATTAAAGACACCAAGATAACAATGAAGGAGTATTTACCTCTTTCTTACACTTCCGTTTTAAGGGACAGTTTGAGGGGGAGTTGAAATGGCTTTGCAGTGATCTTATAGCACTAATTTAATTGAGCAGTTCCGATGTCATAAACTGTGAGAGCGAAAGCTCAAGAGGTTTCTAAATGGTAACAGAACCCTGAGGTTGAATCGAGCCTTAAACTCACTGTGTAGTCAAACATTTACTCTGTGTAAATAAAGAGGTAACAATGCCAAAGTGTTGGACAAAGGAATTTCATGTGAATATATTAAATTACGTATGCAAATATTTGCACAATGTCATTTTAAGTATTGTTGATCAATGGGTTGTGCTGAACAGTACAGGTCTTGTGAGATAGTTGAAATAGGTTGTCACGTAGGAGCTGAAGGTACTAGTATGCTCTGTTTTTTCCGTGAATCTTTTTCTTTCAATTTTCTCCCCCCCCCCCCTCCTTATTGGCGTGGTATCGTTCCACAAGCCCTGGTACAGTATCGTTCCACGAGCTCTGGTACAGTATTGTTCCACGAGCTATGGTACAGTATCGTTCCATGAACTCTGGTACAGTAACGTTCCACGAGCTGTGGTACAGTATCGTTCCACGAGCTCTGGTACAGTATCGTTCCACGAGCTATGGTACAGTATCGTTCCACGAGCTCTGGTACAGTATCGTTCCATGAACTCCGGTACAGTATCGTTCCACGAACTCCGGTACAGTATCGTTCCACGAACTCCGGTACAGTATCGTTCCACGAGCTCCGGTACAGTATCGTTCCACGAGCTCTGGTACAGTATCGTTCCACGAGCTATGGTACAGTATCGTTCCACGAGCTCCGGTACAGTATCGTTCCATGAACTCTGGTACAGTATCGTTCCACGAACTCCGGTACAGTATCGTTCCATGAACTCCAGTACAGTATCGTTCCACGAGCTCTGCTACAGTATCGTTCCACGAGCTCCGGTACAGTATCGTTCCACGAGCTCCGGTACAGTATCGTTCCACGAGCTCCGGTACAGTATCGTTCCATGAACTCTGGTACAGTATCGTTCCATGAACTCCTGTACAGTATCGTTCCACGAACTCCGGTACAGTATCGTTCCATGAACTCCAGTACAGTATCGTTCCACGAGCTATGGTACAGTATCGTTCCACGAACTCTGGTACAGTATTGTTCCACGAGCTCTGGTACAGTATCGTTCCACGAGCTCCGGTACAGTATCGTTCCACGAGCTCCGGTACAGTATCGTTCCACGAGCTATGGTACAGTATCGTTCCATGAACTCCGGTACAGTATCGTTCCACGAACTCCGGTACAGTATCGTTCCACGAACTCCGGTACAGTATCGTTCCATGAACTCCGGTACAGTATCGTTCCATGAGCTCCGGTACAGTATCGTTCCATGAACTCTGGTACAGTATCGTTCCACGAGCTCCGGTACAGTATCGTTCCACGAGCTATGGTACAGTATCTTTCCACGAACTCCGGTACAGTATCGTTCCATGAACTCCGGTACAGTATCGTTCCACGAACTCCGGTACAGTATCGTTCCATGAACTCCGGTACAGTATCGTTCCACGAACTCCGGTACAGTATCGTTCCATGAGCTCCGGTACAGTATCGTTCCATGAGCTCCGGTACAGTATCGTTCCATGAGCTCCGGTACAGTATCGTTCCATGAGCTCCGGTACAGTATCGTTCCATGAACTCCGGTACAGTATCGTTCCATGAACTCCGGTACAGTATCGTTCCACGAGCTATGGTACAGTATCGTTCCACGAGCTATGGTACAGTATCGTTCCACGAGCTCCGGTACAGTATCGTTCCATGAACTCCGGTACAGTATTGTTCCACGAGCTCTGGTACAGTATCGTTCCACGAGCTCCGGTACAGTATCATTCCACGAGCTCCGGTACAGTATCGTTCCACGAGCTCTGGTACAGTATCGTTCCATGAACTCTGGTACAGTATCGTTCCACGAGCTCTGGTACAGTATCATTCCAGGAGCTCCGGCACAGTATCACTCCACGAGCTCCGGTACAGTATCGTTCCACGAGCTCCGGTACAGTATCGTTCCACGAGCTCTGGTACAGTATCGTTCCATGAACTCCGGTACAGTATCGTTCCATGAACTCTGGTACAGTATCGTTCCATGAACTCCGGTACAGTATCGTTCCACGAGCTCTGGTACAGTATCGTTCCATGAACTCCGGTACAGTATCGTTCCACGAGCTCTGGTACAGTATCGTTCCATGAACTCCGGTAGAGTATCGTTCCATGAACTCCGGTACAGTATCGTTCCACGAGCTCCGGTACAGTATCGTTCCACGAGCTCTGGTACAGTATCGTTCCACGAGCTCCGGTACAGTATCGTTCCACGAACTCCGGTACAGTATCGTTCCACGAGCTCTGGTACAGTATCGTTCCACGAGCTCCGGTACAGTATCGTTCCACGAGCTCCGGTACAGTATCGTTCCACGAACTCCGGTACAGTATCGTTCCACGAACTCCGGTACAGTATCGTTCCACGAGCTCTGGTACAGTATCGTTCCACGAGCTCTGGTACAGTATCGTTCCACGAGCTCTGGTACAGTATCGTTCCACGAGCTCTGGTACAGTATCGTTCCACGAGCTCTGGTACAGTATCGTTCCACGAGCTCTGGTACAGTATCGTTCCATGAACTCCGGTACAGTATCGTTCCACGAGCTCTGGTACAGTATCGTTCCACGAACTCCGGTACAGTATCGTTCCACGAACTCCGGTACAGTATTGTTCCACGAGCTCTGGTACAGTATCGTTCCACGAGCTCTGGTACAGTATCGTTCCACGAGCTCTGGTACAGTATCGTTCCATGAACTCCGGTACAGTATCGTTCCACGAGCTCTGGTACAGTATCGTTCCACGAGCTCTGGTACAGTATCGTTCCATGAACTCCGGTACAGTATCGTTCCACGAGCTCTGGTACAGTATCGTTCCATGAACTCCGGTACAGTATCGTTCCACGAACTCCGGTACAGTATCGTTCCACGAACTCCGGTACAGTATCGTTCCACGAACTCTGGTACAGTATCGTTCCACGAACTCTGGTACAGTATCGTTCCACGAGCTCTGGTACAGTATCGTTCCATGAACTCCGGTACAGTATCGTTCCACGAGCTCTGGTACAGTATCGTTCCACGAGCTCCGGTACAGTATCGTTCCGTGTACTCTGGTACAGTATCGTTCCATGAACTCCGGTACAGTATCGTTCCATGAACTCCGGTACAGTATCGTTCCACGAGCTATGGTACAGTATCGTTCCACGAGCTCCGGTACAGTATCGTTCCATGAGCTATGGTACAGTATCGTTCCATGAACTCCGGTACAGTATCGTTCCATGAGCTCCGGTACAGTATCGTTCCATGAACTCCGGTACAGTATCGTTCCACGAGCTATGGTACAGTATCGTTCCACGAGCTCCGGTACAGTATCGTTCCATGAACTCCGGTACAGTATCGTTCCATGAGCTATGGTACAGTATCGTTCCATGAACTCCGGTACAGTATCGTTCCACGAGCTCTGGTACAGTATCGTTCCACGAGCTCCGGTACAGTATCGTTCCACGAACTCCGGTACAGTATCGTTCCACGAGCTCCGGTACAGTATCGTTCCACGAGCTCTGGTACAGTATCGTTCCACGAACTCCGGTACAGTATTGTTCCACGAGCTCTGGTACAGTATCGTTCCATGAACTCCGGTACAGTATCGTTCCATGAACTCTGGTACAGTATCGTTCCATGAACTCTGGTACAGTATCGTTCCATGAACTCTGGTACAGTATCGTTCCATGAACTCCGGTACAGTATTGTTCCACGAGCTCTGGTACAGTATCGTTCCATGAACTCTGGTACAGTATCGTTCCACGAGCTCTGGTACAGTATCGTTCCATGAACTCTGGTACAGTATCGTTCCAGGAACTCTGGTACAGTATCGTTCCATGAACTCTGGTACAGTATCGTTCCACGAGCTTTGGTACAGTATCGTTCCATGAACTCTGGTACAGTATCGTTCCAGGAACTCTGGTACAGTATCGTTCCATGAACTCTGGTACAGTATCGTTCCACGAGCTCTGGTACAGTATCGTTCCATGAACTCCGGTACAGTATCGTTCCACGAACTCCGGTACAGTATCGTTCCACGAACTCCGGTACAGTATCGTTCCACGAACTCCGGTACAGTATCGTTCCACGAACTCTGGTACAGTATCGTTCCACGAGCTCTGGTACAGTATCGTTCCATGAACTCCGGTACAGTATCGTTCCACGAGCTCTGGTACAGTATCGTTCCACGAGCTCCGGTACAGTATCGTTCCGTGTACTCTGGTACAGTATCGTTCCATGAACTCCGGTACAGTATCGTTCCATGAACTCCGGTACAGTATCGTTCCACGAGCTATGGTACAGTATCGTTCCACGAGCTCCGGTACAGTATCGTTCCATGAGCTATGGTACAGTATCGTTCCATGAACTCCGGTACAGTATCGTTCCATGAGCTCCGGTACAGTATCGTTCCACGAGCTCCGGTACAGTATCGTTCCAGGAACTCCGGTACAGTATCGTTCCAGGAACTCTGGTACAGTATCGTTCCATGAACTCTGGTACAGTATCGTTCCACGAGCTCTGGTACAGTATCGTTCCATGAACTCTGGTACAGTATCGTTCCAGGAACTCTGGTACAGTATCGTTCCATGAACTCTGGTACAGTATCGTTCCACGAGCTCTGGTACAGTATCGTTCCATGAACTCTGGTACAGTATCGTTCCATGAACTCTGGTACAGTATCGTTCCACGAGCTCTGGTACAGTATCGTTCCAGGAACTCTGGTACAGTATCGTTCCACGAAATCTGGTACAGTGTCGTTCCACGAGCTCTGGTACAGTATCGTTCCAGGAACTCTGGTACAGTATCGTTCCACGAAATCTGGTACAGTATCGTTCCACGAGCTCTGGTACAGTATCGTTCCACGAACTCCGGTACAGTATCGTTCCATGAACTCTGGTACAGTATCGTTCCATGAGCTCCGGTACAGTATCGTTCCAGGAACTCCGGTACAGTATCGTTCCAGGAACTCTGGTACAGTATCGTTCCATGAGCTATGGTACAGTATCGTTCCATGAACTCCGGTACAGTATCGTTCCATGAACTCCGGTACAGTATCGTTCCACGAACTCCGGTACAGTATCGTTCCACGAGCTCCGGTACAGTATCGTTCCAGGAACTCCGGTACAGTATCGTTCCAGGAACTCTGGTACAGTATCGTTCCATGAACTCTGGTACAGTATCGTTCCACGAGCTCTGGTACAGTATCGTTCCATGAACTCTGGTACAGTATCGTTCCAGGAACTCTGGTACAGTATCGTTCCATGAACTCTGGTACAGTATCGTTCCACGAGCTCTGGTACAGTATCGTTCCATGAACTCTGGTACAGTATCGTTCCATGAACTCTGGTACAGTATCGTTCCACGAGCTCTGGTACAGTATCGTTCCAGGAACTCTGGTACAGTATCGTTCCACGAAATCTGGTACAGTGTCGTTCCACGAGCTCTGGTACAGTATCGTTCCAGGAACTCTGGTACAGTATCGTTCCACGAAATCTGGTACAGTATCGTTCCACGAGCTCTGGTACAGTATCGTTCCACGAACTCCGGTACAGTATCGTTCCATGAACTCTGGTACAGTATCGTTCCATGAGCTCCGGTACAGTATCGTTCCATGAGCTCTGGTACAGTATCGTTCCATGAACGCTGGTACAGTATCGTTCCATGAACACCGGTACAGTATCGTTCCACGAACTCTGGTACAGTATCGTTCCATGAACTCTGGTACAGTATCGTTCCATGAACTCCGGTACAGTATCGTTCCATGAGCTCCGGTACAGTATCGTTCCACGAGCTCTGGTACAGTATCGTTCCACGAACTCCGGTACAGTATCGTTCCATGAACTCCGGTACAGTATCGTTCCATGAACTCCGGTACAGTGTTGTTCCACGAACTCCGGTACAGTATCGTTCCACGAGCTCCGGTACAGTATCATTCCATAAACTCCGGTACAGTATCGTTCCACGAGCTCCGGTACAGTATCGTTCCACGAACTCCGGTACAGTATCGTTCCATGAACTCCGGTACAGTATCGTTCCACGAACTCCGGTACAGTATCGTTCCACGAACTCCGGTACAGTATCGTTCCACGAACTCCGGTACAGTATCGTTCCACGAGCTCCGGTACAGTATCGTTCCAGGAACTCCGGTACAGTATCGTTCCATGAGCTCCGGTACAGTATCGTTCCATGAACTCCGGTACAGTATCGTTCCATGAACTCCGGTACAGTATCGTTCCATGAACTCCGGTACAGTATCGTTCCATGAGCTCCGGTACAGTATCGTTCCACGAGCTCTGGTACAGTATCGTTCCATGAACTCCGGTACAGTATCGTTCCACGAGCTCTGGTACAGTATCGTTCCATGAGCTCTGGTACAGTATCGTTCCATGAGCTCCGGTACAGTATCGTTCCATGAACGCTGGTACAGTATCGTTCCATGAACTCTGGTACAGTATCGTTCCATGAACTCCGGTACAGTATCGTTCCATGAACTCCGGTACAGTATCGTTCCATGAACGCTGGTACAGTATCGTTCCATGAACTCCGGTACAGTATCGTTCCATGAACTCCGGTACAGTATCGTTCCATGAGCTCCGGTACAGTATCGTTCCATGAACTCCGGTACAGTATCGTTCCATGAGCTCCGGTACAGTATCGTTCCACGAACTCTGGTACAGTATCGTTCCATGAACTCCGGTACAGTATCGTTCCATGAACTATGGTACAGTATCGTTCCATGAACTCCGGTACAGTGTCGTTCCACGAACTCCGGTACATTATCGTTCCATGAACTCTGGTACAGTATCGTTCCACGAACTCCGGTACAGTATCGTTCCACGAGCTCTGGTACAGTATCGTTCCATGAACTCTGGTACAGTATCGTTCCACGAACTCTGGTACAGTATCGTTCCACGAGCTCCGGTACAGTATCGTTCCACGAACTCCGGTACAGTATCGTTCCACGAGCTCTGGTACAGTATCGTTCCACGAACTCCGGTACAGTATCGTTCCATGAGCTCTGGTACAGTATCGTTCCATGAACATCCGTTACAGTATCGTTCCACGAGCTCCGGTACAGTATCGTTCCATGAGCTCTGGTACAGTATCGTTCCATGAACTCCGGTACAGTATCGTTCCATGAACTCCGGTACAGTATCGTTCCATGAGCTCTGGTACAGTATCGTTCCACGAACTCCGGTACAGTATCGTTCCACGAACTCCGGTACAGTATCGTTCCACGAGCTCTGGTACAGTATCGTTGCATGAGCTCTGGTACAGTATCGTTCCACGAGCTCTGGTACAGTATCGTTCCACGAACTCCGGTACAGTATCGTTCCATGAACTCCGGTACAGTATCGTTCCACGAACTCCGGTACAGTATCGTTCCACGAACTCCGGTACAGTATCGTTTCACGAACTCCGGTACAGTATCGTTCCATGAGCTATGGTACAGTATCGTTCCATGAACTCCGGTACAGTATTGTTCCACGAGCTCTGGTACAGTATCGTTCCACGAGCTCCGGTACAGTATCATTCCATGAACTCCGGTACAGTATCGTTCCACGAACTCCGGTACAGTATCGTTCCACGAACTCCGGTACAGTATCGTTTCACGAACTCCGGTACAGTATCGTTCCATGAGCTATGGTACAGTATCGTTCCATGAACTCCGGTACAGTATTGTTCCACGAGCTCTGGTACAGTATCGTTCCACGAGCTCCGGTACAGTATCATTCCATGAACTCCGGTACAGTATCGTTCCATGAACTCCGGTACAGTATCGTTCCATGAACTCCGGTACAGTATCGTTCCATGAGCTCACCCAGTGGACTATTCATCATGGCTGAGCCTGGACAGTGAGCGTTGGCAGCCTGGTTGGCTGTGAAAGGTACCACATTTAAGCTTGATTCTGTTCTCACATACACACTTTCCAGCAAGGGTCACTGCGTAGTCAGGAGTGGGAATCCTGGCTGACCCATGTTTTCCTCTTCCAAGCACCGTTAATGTGTCCCAGTTGCTGTTCCCGACTGAGATCAGATAATTCATCAACCGAGGATCGAGGCTTCCTGATCTGAATGGCTCAGCGCGACATTATATGATGCATGTACCCAGTGAGCCACGGGGGCTGCTAATCAGCTTGTTCCAAGTCCCGTGGAGCCTCCCCAAGGGGCAATACTTCTTCTGTGACAATAGCCCGTGCTTTGAAATTGCTTCCCCAGTCTCCCTCATTAGCTTAGGAAATAAGGCATCTGTCTCAGGGGATTCATTAGTCTTAAATCCTTTTAACTTATCAAGCATCTCTGTCACTGATTTCAAAATATCTGGATGTTGGTTATGCTACAAAAATTGGATTGCAAATTAGTATTACCCTTTTTGTACTGCTGGTAAATACTTTCGTGCATTTTATCATCAAAGTCACTACCACTTTTAACGTCCTTGCTAACTGCTCTTTTAATTTTATGATATCGAAAGAAGTAGTACTCCAGTTGAGATTAGTTAACTCAGCATGGCCCAGGAAGCAAACCTGGGACCTTCTGGCCAGTGCGGCTTAGTACCATGTCTTGTGGTGCATGTAGGCACGAAGCCATTCGGCAAGCTGTGTGTCTTTTCATAATATAACATTAACGTTTGACGAGTGTGACATAATGTGAAGTGCAGCAACACACATTTGGTTTTCAGTTAAATGATTGGAAGAAAATATTACATGGGGGTCTTCAGATAATGGTGCGACTTGTGAGGATAAACTTATCCCAAGTTATGGTGACTCGTGAGCTTGCAGGGGTAATTGTCTGCGGCTTTGCTTCCACCTGAAAGCCTCGCTAGATAGGAGCGCAAAGCAGAGGTTTTTTTCATTCGCTCCTGGGATGTGAGCGTCGCTGGCAAGGCCAGCATTTATTGCCCATCCCTAATTGCCCCTTGAGCAGGTGGTGGTGAGCTGCCTTCTTGAACCGCTGCAGTCCGTGTGGTGAAGGTGCTCCCACAGTGCTGTTAGGGAGGGAGTTCCAGGATTTTGACCCAGCGACGGTGAAGGATCGGCCGATATATGTCCAAGTCAGGATGGTGTGTGACTCGGAGGGCAACTTGGAGGTGGCGGTGTTCCCACGCGCCTGCTGTCCTTGTCCTTCTAGGTGGAAGAGGTCGCGGGTTTGGGAGGTGCTGCCGAAGAAGCCTTGGCAAGTTGCTGCAGTGCATCTTGTAGATGGTCCACACTGCAGCCACGGTGCGCCGGTGGTGGAGGGAGTGAATGTTTAAGGCTATAACCGTGGGGCTGACTCTGAAATGTGCATTTCCATTTAGCAGGGCTCCACATTGGGAGTGGAGCCACCCTTAATGGGTAAATTTCACTTGTAAGAATAAAAGTAGTGTTTGCAATTGATTGTCAAGAATTCAGTTTCTTTGGTGGCTCCGTTGCTAAATGTACTACTTGGTATAACAATAGCTGTTCAGACGAGGAGGTCCAGGGCTCAATTCCCAGGCTGTACTGAGTGAACTGATTGCAGCTCGGGCAGTCGTTGGAGTGCGACCACAGCCTTCAGCACCCCTGGGCAGAGAGAGAGAGGGTGAACAACAGCCAGGATTCCTGCTCCTGTTTCCTAACTAGTGACCTCTGCTGGAACGTCTGTGAGAGTGTGTGTGTGTGTGTGAGAGCATGTGTGAGTGTGTGAGAATGAGAGTGTGTGTGTGTGAGAATGAGAGTGTGTGAGTGTGTGAGAATGAGAGTGTGAGTGTGTGAGAATGAGAGTGTGTGTGTGTGAGAATGAGAGTGTGTGTGTGTGAGAATGAGAGTGTGTGTGTGTGAGAATGAGAGTGTGTGTGTGTGAGAATGAGAGTGTGTGTGTGTGAGAATGAGAGTGTGTGTGTGAGAATGAGAGTGTGTGTGTGTGAGAATGAGAGTGTGTGTGTGTGAGAATGAGAGTGTGTGTGTGTGAGAATGAGAGTGTGTGTGTGTGTGAGAATGAGAGTGTGTGTGTGAGAATGAGAGTGTGTGTGTGAGAATGAGAGTGTGTGTGTGTGAGAATGAGAGTGTGTGTGTGTGAGAATGAGAGTGTGTGTGTGTGAGAATGAGAGTGTGTGTGTGAGAATGAGTGTGTGTGTGAGAATGAGAGTGTGTGTGTGTGAGAATGAGAGTGTGTGTGTGTGAGAATGAGAGTGTGTGTGTGTGAGAATGAGTGTGTGTGTGTGAGAATGAGAGAGTGCGAGAATGAGTGTGTGTGAGAATGAGTGTGTGTGAGAATGAGAGTGTGTGTGTGTGAGAATGAGAGTGTGTGTGTGTGAGAATGAGAGTGTGTGTGTGTGAGAATGAGAGTGTGTGAGTGTGTGAGAATGAGAGTGTGAGTGTGTGAGAATGAGAGTGTGTGTGTGTGAGAATGAGAGTGTGTGTGAGAATGAGAGTGTGTGTGTGTGAGAATGAGAGTGTGTGTGTGTGAGAATGAGAGTGTGTGTGTGTGAGAATGAGAGTGTGTGTGTGTGAGAATGAGAGTGTGTGTGTGTGTGAGAATGAGAGTGTGTGTGTGTGAGAATGAGAGTGTGTGTGTGAGAATGAGAGTGTGTGTGTGTGAGAATGAGAGTGTGTGTGTGTGAGAATGAGAGTGTGTGTGTGAGAATGAGTGTGTGTGTGAGAATGAGTGTGTGTGTGAGAATGAGAGTGTGTGTGTGAGAATGAGAGTGTGTGTGTGAGAATGAGAGTGTGTGTGTGAGAATGAGAGTGTGTGTGTGTGAGAATGAGAGTGTGTGTGTGTGAGAATGAGAGTGTGTGTGTGTGAGAATGAGAGTGTGTGTGTGTGAGAATGAGAGTGTGTGTGTGTGAGAATGAGTGTGTGTGTGTGAGAATGAGAGAGTGCGAGAATGAGTGTGTGTGTGAGAATGAGTGTGTGTGTGAGAATGAGAGTGTGTGTGTGTGAGAATGAGAGTGTGTGTGTGTGAGAATGAGAGTGTGTGTGTGAGAATGAGAGAGTGTGTGTGTGAGACTGAGAGTGTGTGTGTGAGAATGAGTGTGTGTGTGTGTGAGAGTGTGTGTGTGTGAGAATGAGAGAGTGTGTGTGTGAGAATGAGAGTGTGTGTGTGAGAGAGAGAGAGTGTGTGTGTGAGTTGTGTGAGAGTGTGTGTGTGAGAGAGAGAGTGTGTGTGTGTGAGAATGAGTGTGTGTGTGTGTGAGAATGAGAGTGTGTGTGAGAATGAGTGTGTGTGTGTGAGAATGAGAGAGTGCGAGAATGAGTGTGTGTGAGAATGAGAGTGCGAGAATGAGTGTGTGTGTGAGAATGAGTGTGTGTGAGAATGAGAGTGTGTGTGTGTGAGAATGAGAGTGTGTGTGTGAGAATGAGAGAGTGTGTGTGTGAGACTGAGAGTGTGTGTGTGAGAATGAGTGTGTGTGTGTGTGAGAGTGTGTGTGTGTGAGAATGAGAGAGTGTGTGTGTGAGACTGAGAGAGTGTGTGTGTGAGAATGAGTGTGTGTGTGAGAATGAGAGTGTGTGTGTGAGAATGAGTGTGTGTGTGAGAATGAGTGTTGTGTGTGAGAATGAGTGTGTTGTGTGTGAGAATGAGTGTGTGTGAGAATGAGTGTGTGTGTGTGAGAGTGTGTGTGTGTGAGAGTGTGTGTGTGTGTGAGAATGAGAGTGTGTGTGTGAGAATGAGTGTGTGAGAATGAGAGTGTGTGTGTGTGTGAGAATGAGAGTGTGTGTGAGAATGAGTGTGTGTGTGAGAATGAGAGTGTGTGTGTGAGAATGAGTGTGTGTGTGTGAGAATGAGTGTGTGTGTGTGAGAATGAGTGTGTGTGTGTGTGAGAATGAGAGTGTGTGTGTGTGAGAATGAGAGTGTGTGTGAGAATGAGTGTGTGTGTGTGTGAGAATGAGAGTGTGTGTGTGTGAGAATGAGAGTGTGTGTGTGTGAGAATGAGTGTGTGTGTGTGAGAATGAGAGAGTGCGAGAATGAGTGTGTGTGTGAGAATGAGAGAGTGCGAGAATGAGTGTGTGTGTGAGAATGAGTGTGTGTGAGAATGAGAGTGTGTGTGAGAATGAGAGTGTGTGTGTGTGAGAATGAGAGTGTGTGTGTGAGAATGAGAGAGTGTGTGTGTGAGACTGAGAGTGTGTGTGTGAGAATGAGTGTGTGTGTGTGTGAGAGTGTGTGTGTGTGAGAATGAGAGAGTGTGTGTGAGACTGAGAGAGTGTGTGTGAGAATGAGTGTGTGTGTGAGAATGAGTGTGTGTGTGAGAATGAGTGTGTTGTGTGTGAGAATGAGTGTGTTGTGTGTGAGAGTGTGTGTGTGTGAGAATGAGAGTGTGTGTGAGAATGAGTGTGTGTGTGTGAGAGTGTGTGTGTGTGTGAGAATGAGTGTGTGTGAGAATGAGAGTGTGTGTGTGTGTGTGTGAGAATGAGAGTGTGTGTGAGAATGAGTGTGTGTGTGTGAGAATGAGTGTGTGTGTGTGAGAATGAGTGTGTGTGAGAATGAGTGTGTGTGTGTGTGAGAATGAGTGTGTGTGTGTGTGAGAATGAGAGTGTGTGTGTGAGAATGAGAGTGTGTGTGAGAATGAGTGTGTGTGTGCGAGAATGAGTGTGTGTGTGTGTGAGAATGTGTGTGTGAGAATGAGTGTGTGTGTGAGAATGAGAGTGTGTGTGTGAGAATGAGAGTGTGTGTGTGAGAATGAGAGTGTGTGTGTGAGAATGAGTGTGTGTGAGAATGAGTGTGTGTGAGAATGAGTGTGTGTGAGAATGAGTGTGTGTGTGTGTGAGAATGAGAGTGTGTGTGTGTGAGAATGAGTGTGTGTGTGTGTGTGAGAATGAGTGTGTGTGTGTGTGTGAGAATGAATGTGTGTGTGTGTGTGAGAATGAATGTGTGTGTGTGAGACTGAGTGTGTGTGAGACTGAGTGTGTGTGTGTGTGAGACTGAGTGTGTGTGTGTGTGAGACTGAGTGTGTGTGAGAGTGTGTGTGTGAGAATGAGTGTGTGTGTATGTGAGAATGAGTGTGTGTGTGTGTCAGAATGAGAGTGTGTGTGTCAGAATGAGAGTGTGTGTGTGAGAATGAGAGTGAGAATGAGTGTGTGTGTGTGTGTGAGACTGAGTGTGTGTGAGACTGAGTGTGTGTGTGTGTGAGACTGAGTGTGTGTGTGTGTGAGACTGAGTGTGTGTGTGAGTGTGTGTGTGTGTGAGAGAATGAGTGTGTGTGTGAGAATGAGAGTGTGTGTGTGTGTGAGAATGAGAGTGTGTGTGTGTGTGAGAATGAGAGTGTGTGTGTGAGAATGAGAGTGTGTGTGTGTGAGAATGAGAGTGTGTGTGTGAGAATGAGTGTGTGTGTGTGAGAATGAGAGAGTGCGAGAATGAGTGTGTGTGAGAATGAGAGTGCGAGAATGAGTGTGTGTGTGAGAATGAGTGTGTGTGTGAGAATGAGAGTGTGTGTGTGTGAGAATGAGAGTGTGTGTGTGAGAATGAGAGAGTGTGTGTGAGAATGAGAGAGTGTGTGTGAGAATGAGTGTGTGTGTGTGTGAGAATGAGTGTGTGTGTGTGTGAGAGTGTGTGTGTGTGAGAATGAGAGAGTGTGTGTGTGAGACTGAGAGAGTGTGTGTGTGAGAATGAGTGTGTGTGAGAATGAGAGTGTGTGAGAATGTGTGTGTGTGAGACTGAGTGTGTGTGAGAGTGTGTGTGTGTGAGAGTGTGTGTGTGTGAGAGTGTGTGTGTGAGAATGAGAGTGTGTGTGAGAATGAGTGTGTGTATGTGAGAATGAGTGTGTGTGTGTGTCAGAATGAGAGTGTGTGTCAGAATGAGAGTGTGTGTGTGAGAATGAGAGTGTGTGTGTGTGAGAATGAGAGTGTGTGTGTGAGAATGAGTGTGTGTGTGTGAGAATGAGAGAGTGCGAGAATGAGTGTGTGTGTGTGAGAATGAGAGAGTGTGAGAATGAGTGTGTGTGTGTGTGTGAGACTGAGTGTGTGTGTGTGTGAGACTGAGTGTGTGTGTGTGTGAGACTGAGTGTGTGTGTGTGAGAGAATGAGTGTGTGTGTGTGAGAATGAGAGTGTGTGTGTGTGAGAATGAGAGTGTGTGTGTGTGTGAGAATGAGAGTGTGTGTGTGTGAGAATGAGAGTGTGTGTGTGAGAATGAGAGTGTGTGTGTGTGAGAATGAGAGTGTGTGTGTGAGAATGAGAGAGTGTGTGTGTGAGACTGAGAGTGTGTGTGTGAGAATGAGTGTGTGTGTGTGTGAGAGTGTGTGTGTGTGAGAATGAGAGAGTGTGTGTGAGACTGAGAGAGTGTGTGTGTGAGAATGAGTGTGTGTGTGAGAATGAGTGTGTGTGTGAGAATGAGTGTGTTGTGTGTGAGAATGAGTGTGTTGTGTGTGAGAGTGTGTGTGTGTGAGAATGAGAGTGTGTGTGAGAATGAGTGTGTGTGTGTGAGAGTGTGTGTGTGTGTGAGAATGAGTGTGTGTGAGAATGAGAGTGTGTGTGTGTGTGTGTGAGAATGAGAGTGTGTGTGAGAATGAGTGTGTGTGTGTGAGAATGAGTGTGTGTGTGTGAGAATGAGTGTGTGTGAGAATGAGTGTGTGTGTGTGTGAGAATGAGTGTGTGTGTGTGTGAGAATGAGAGTGTGTGTGTGAGAATGAGAGTGTGTGTGAGAATGAGTGTGTGTGTGCGAGAATGAGTGTGTGTGTGTGTGAGAATGTGTGTGTGAGAATGAGTGTGTGTGTGAGAATGAGAGTGTGTGTGTGAGAATGAGTGTGTGTGAGAATGAGTGTGTGTGAGAATGAGTGTGTGTGAGAATGAGTGTGTGTGTGTGTGAGAATGAGAGTGTGTGTGTGTGAGAATGAGTGTGTGTGTGTGTGTGAGAATGAGTGTGTGTGTGTGTGTGAGAATGAATGTGTGTGTGTGTGTGAGAATGAATGTGTGTGTGTGAGACTGAGTGTGTGTGAGACTGAGTGTGTGTGTGTGTGAGACTGAGTGTGTGTGTGTGTGAGACTGAGTGTGTGTGAGAGTGTGTGTGTGAGAATGAGTGTGTGTGTATGTGAGAATGAGTGTGTGTGTGTGTCAGAATGAGAGTGTGTGTGTCAGAATGAGAGTGTGTGTGTGAGAATGAGAGTGAGAATGAGTGTGTGTGTGTGTGTGAGACTGAGTGTGTGTGAGACTGAGTGTGTGTGTGTGTGAGACTGAGTGTGTGTGTGTGTGAGACTGAGTGTGTGTGTGAGTGTGTGTGTGTGTGAGAGAATGAGTGTGTGTGTGTGAGAATGAGAGTGTGTGTGTGTGTGAGAATGAGAGTGTGTGTGTGAGAATGAGAGTGTGTGTGTGTGAGAATGAGAGTGTGTGTGTGAGAATGAGTGTGTGTGTGTGAGAATGAGAGAGTGCGAGAATGAGTGTGTGTGAGAATGAGAGTGCGAGAATGAGTGTGTGTGTGAGAATGAGTGTGTGTGTGAGAATGAGAGTGTGTGTGTGTGAGAATGAGAGTGTGTGTGTGAGAATGAGAGAGTGTGTGTGAGAATGAGAGAGTGTGTGTGAGAATGAGTGTGTGTGTGTGTGAGAATGAGTGTGTGTGTGTGTGAGAGTGTGTGTGTGTGAGAATGAGAGAGTGTGTGTGTGAGACTGAGAGAGTGTGTGTGTGAGAATGAGTGTGTGTGAGAATGAGAGTGTGTGAGAATGTGTGTGTGTGAGACTGAGTGTGTGTGAGAGTGTGTGTGTGTGAGAGTGTGTGTGTGTGAGTGTGTGTGTGTGTGAGAGTGTGTGTGTGAGAATGAGAGTGTGTGTGAGAATGAGTGTGTGTATGTGAGAATGAGTGTGTGTGTGTGTCAGAATGAGAGTGTGTGTCAGAATGAGAGTGTGTGTGTGAGAATGAGAGTGTGTGTGTGAGAATGAGAGTGTGTGTGTGAGAATGAGTGTGTGTGTGTGAGAATGAGAGAGTGCGAGAATGAGTGTGTGTGTGTGAGAATGAGAGAGTGTGAGAATGAGTGTGTGTGTGTGTGTGAGACTGAGTGTGTGTGTGTGTGAGACTGAGTGTGTGTGTGTGTGAGACTGAGTGTGTGTGTGTGAGAGAATGAGTGTGTGTGTGTGAGAATGAGAGTGTGTGTGTGTGAGAATGAGAGTGTGTGTGTGTGTGAGAATGAGAGTGTGTGTGTGTGAGAATGAGAGTGTGTGTGTGAGAATGAGAGTGTGTGTGTGTGAGAATGAGAGTGTGTGTGTGAGAATGAGTGTGTGTGTGTGAGAATGAGAGAGTGCGAGAATGAGTGTGTGTGTGTGAGAATGAGAGAGTGCGAGAATGAGTGTGTGTGTGAGAATGAGTGTGTGTGTGAGAATGAGAGTGTGTGTGTGTGAGAATGAGAGTGTGTGTGTGAGAATGAGAGAGTGTGTGTGTGAGAATGAGAGAGTGTGTGTGTGAGACTGAGAGTGTGTGTGTGAGAATGAGAGTGTGTGTGAGTGTGTGTGTGTGAGAATGAGAGAGTGTGTGTGTGAGACAGAGAGTGTGTGTGTGAGAATGAGTGTGTGTGTGAGAATGAGAGTGTGTGTGAGAATGTGTGTGTGTGTGAGAATGAGTGTGTTGTGTGTGAGAATGAGTGTGTTGTGTGTGAGAGTGTGTGTGTGAGAATGAGAGTGTGAGAATGAGTGTGTGTGTGTGAGAGTGTGTGTGTGTGTGAGAATGAGAGTGTGTGTGTGTGTGTGTGAGAATGAGAGTGTGTGTGAGAATGAGTGTGTGTGAGAATGAGAGTGTGTGTGTGTGTGTGTGAGAATGAGAGTGTGTGTGAGAATGAGTGTGTGTGAGAATGAGTGTATGTGTGTGAGAATGAGTGTGTGTGTGAGAATGAGTGTGTGTGTGTGTGAGAATGAGAGTGTGTGTGTGTGAGAATGAGAGTGTGTGTGTGAGAATGAGTGTGTGTGTGTGCGAGAATGAGTGTGTGTGTGTGTGTGAGAATGTGTGTGTGTGAGAATGAGTGTGTGTGTGTGAGAATGAGAGTGTGTGTGTGAGAATGAGTGTGTGGGTGAGAATGAGAGTGTGTGTGTGTGAGAATGAGAGTGTGTGTGAGAATGAGTGTGTGTGAGAATGAGTGTGTGTGAGAATGAGTGTGTGTGTGTGTGAGAATGAGAGTGTGTGTGTGTGTGAGAATGAGTGTGTGTGTGTGTGTGAGAATGAGTGTGTGTGTGAGAATGAATGTGTGTGTGTGTGTGAGAATGAATGTGTGTGTGTGAGAATGAGTGTGTGTGTGTGAGAATGTGTGTGTGTGTGAGACTGAGTGTGTGTGTGTGTGAGACTGAGTGTGTGTGTGTGAGAGTGTGTGTGTGTGAGAGTGTGTGTGTGTGAGAGAGTGTGTGTGTGTGTGAGAGTGTGTGTGTGTGAGAATGAGTGTGTGTGTGAGAATGAGTGTGTGTCAGAATGAGTGTGTGTGTGAGAATGAGAGTGTGTGTGAGAATGAGAGTGTGTGTGAGAATGAGAGTGTGAGAATGAGTGTGTGTGTGTGTGTGAGACTGAGTGTGTGTGTGTGTGTGAGACTGAGTGTGTGTGTGTGTGAGACTGAGTGTGTGTGTGTGAGAGTGTGTGTGTGTGTGAGAATGAGAGTGTGTGTGTGTGTGAGAATGAGAGTGTGTGTGTGTGAGAATGAGAGTGTGTGTGTGTGTGAGAATGAGAGTGTGTGTGTGTGAGAATGAGAGTGTGTGTGTGTGAGAATGAGAGTGTGTGTGAGAATGAGAGTGTGTGTGTGTGTGTGTGAGAATGAGTGTGTGAGAATGAGAGTGTGTGTGTGTGAGAATGAGAGTGTGTGTGTGTGAGAATGAGAGTGTGTGTGTGAGAATGAGTGTGTGTGTGTGAGAATGAGAGTGTGTGTGTGTGAGAATGTGTGTGTGTGTGTGTGTGTGAGAGTGTGTGTGTGTGTGTGAGAATGTGTGTGTGAGAATGAGTGTGTGTGTGTGTGTGAGAATGAGTGTGTGTGTGAGAATGAGTGTGTGTGAGAATGAGTGTGTGTGTGTGTGAGAATGTGTGTGAGAATGTGTGTGTGTGTGTGTGAGAATGAGAGTGTGTGTGTGTGAGAATGAGTGTGTGTGTGTGTGAGAATGAGTGTGTGTGTGTGTGAGAATGAGTGTGTGTGTGTGAGAATGAGTGTGTGTGTGTGTGTGAGAATGAGTGTGTGTGTGTGAGAATGAGTGTGTGTGTGTGTGTGTGAGAATGAGTGTGTGTGTGAGAATGAGTGTGTGTGTGTGTGTGTGTGAGTGTGTGTGTGTGTGTGAGAATGAGTGTGTGTGTGTGAGAATGAGTGTGTGTGTGTGTGAGAATGTGTGTGTGTGTGTGAGAATGAGTGTGTGTGTGTGTGAGAATGTGTGTGTGTGTGTGTGAGAATGAGTGTGTGTGTGTGTGAGAATGAGTGTGTGTGTGGTGAGAATGAGTGTGTGTGTGTGTGTGAGAATGAGTGTGTGTGTGTGTGTGAGAATGAGTGTGTGTGTGTGTGTGAGAATGAATGTGTGTGTGTGTGAGAATGAATGTGTGTGTGTGTGTGAGAATGAGTGTGTGTGTGTGAGAATGTGTGTGTGTGAGAATGAGTGTGTGTGTGTGTGAGAATGAGTGTGTGTGAGAATGAGTGTGTGTGTGTGTGAGAATGAGTGTGTGTGTGTGTGTGAGAATGAGTGTGTGTGTGTGTGTGAGAATGAGTGTGTGTGTGTGTGAGAATGAATGTGTGTGTGTGTGTGAGAATGAATGTGTGTGTGTGTGTGAGAATGAGTGTGTGTGTGTGAGAATGTGTGTGTGTGTGAGACTGAGTGTGTGTGTGTGTGAGACTGAGTGTGTGTGTGTGAGAGTGTGTGTGTGTGAGAGTGTGTGTGTGTGAGAGAGTGTGTGTGTGTGTGAGAGTGTGTGTGTGTGTGAGAATGAGAGTGTGTGTGTGAGAATGAGTGTGTGTGTATGTGAGAATGAGTGTGTGTCAGAATGAGTGTGTGTGTGAGAATGAGAGTGTGTGTGAGAATGAGAGTGTGAGAATGAGTGTGTGTGTGTGTGTGAGACTGAGTGTGTGTGTGTGTGTGAGACTGAGTGTGTGTGTGTGTGAGACTGAGTGTGTGTGTGTGAGAGTGTGTGTGTGTGTGAGAATGAGAGTATGTGTGTGTGAGAATGAGAGTGTGTGTGTGTGTGAGAATGAGAGTGTGTGTGTGTGTGAGAATGAGAGTGTGTGTGTGTGAGAATGAGAGTGTGTGTGAGAATGAGAGTGTGTGTGTGTGTGTGAGAATGAGTGTGTGAGAATGAGAGTGTGTGTGTGTGAGAATGAGAGTGTGTGTGAGAATGAGTGTGTGTGTGTGAGAATGAGAGTGTGTGTGTGAGAATGAGTGTGTGTGTGAGAATGAGTGTGTGTGTGTGAGAATGAGTGTGTGTGTGTGTGAGAATGAGAGTGTGTGTGTGTGAGAATGAGAGTGTGTGTGAGAATGAGTGTGTGTGTGTGTGAGAATGAGAGTGTGTGTGTGTGAGAATGAGAGTGTGTGTGTGTGAGAATGAGTGTGTGTGTGTGAGAATGAGAGAGTGCGAGAATGAGTGTGTGTGTGAGAATGAGAGAGTGCGAGAATGAGTGTGTGTGTGAGAATGAGTGTGTGTGAGAATGAGAGTGTGTGTGAGAATGAGAGTGTGTGTGTGTGAGAATGAGAGTGTGTGTGTGAGAATGAGAGAGTGTGTGTGTGAGACTGAGAGTGTGTGTGTGAGAATGAGTGTGTGTGTGTGTGAGAGTGTGTGTGTGTGAGAATGAGAGAGTGTGTGTGAGACTGAGAGAGTGTGTGTGTGAGAATGAGTGTGTGTGTGAGAATGAGTGTGTGTGTGAGAATGAGTGTGTTGTGTGTGAGAATGAGTGTGTTGTGTGTGAGAGTGTGTGTGTGTGAGAATGAGAGTGTGTGTGAGAATGAGTGTGTGTGTGTGAGAGTGTGTGTGTGTGTGAGAATGAGTGTGTGTGAGAATGAGAGTGTGTGTGTGTGTGTGTGAGAATGAGAGTGTGTGTGAGAATGAGTGTGTGTGTGTGAGAATGGGTGTGTGTGTGTGAGAATGAGTGTGTGTGAGAATGAGTGTGTGTGTGTGTGAGAATGAGTGTGTGTGTGTGTGAGAATGAGAGTGTGTGTGTGAGAATGAGAGTGTGTGTGTGAGAATGAGTGTGTGTGTGCGAGAATGAGTGTGTGTGTGTGTGAGAATGTGTGTGTGAGAATGAGTGTGTGTGTGAGAATGAGAGTGTGTGTGTGAGAATGAGAGTGTGTGTGTGAGAATGAGAGTGTGTGTGTGAGAATGAGTGTGTGTGAGAATGAGTGTGTGTGAGAATGAGTGTGTGTGAGAATGAGTGTGTGTGTGTGTGAGAATGAGAGTGTGTGTGTGTGAGAATGAGTGTGTGTGTGTGTGTGAGAATGAGTGTGTGTGTGTGTGAGAATGAATGTGTGTGTGTGTGTGAGAATGAATGTGTGTGTGTGAGACTGAGTGTGTGTGAGACTGAGTGTGTGTGTGTGTGAGAATGAGAGTGTGTGTGTGTGAGAATGAGAGTGTGTGTGTGTGAGAATGAGTGTGTGTGTGTGAGAATGAGAGAGTGCGAGAATGAGTGTGTGTGTGAGAATGAGAGAGTGCGAGAATGAGTGTGTGTGTGAGAATGAGTGTGTGTGAGAATGAGAGTGTGTGTGAGAATGAGAGTGTGTGTGTGTGAGAATGAGAGTGTGTGTGTGAGAATGAGAGAGTGTGTGTGTGAGACTGAGAGTGTGTGTGTGAGAATGAGTGTGTGTGTGTGTGAGAGTGTGTGTGTGTGAGAATGAGAGAGTGTGTGTGAGACTGAGAGAGTGTGTGTGTGAGAATGAGTGTGTGTGTGAGAATGAGTGTGTGTGTGAGAATGAGTGTGTTGTGTGTGAGAATGAGTGTGTTGTGTGTGAGAGTGTGTGTGTGTGAGAATGAGAGTGTGTGTGAGAATGAGTGTGTGTGTGTGAGAGTGTGTGTGTGTGTGAGAATGAGTGTGTGTGAGAATGAGAGTGTGTGTGTGTGTGTGTGAGAATGAGAGTGTGTGTGAGAATGAGTGTGTGTGTGTGAGAATGAGTGTGTGTGTGTGAGAATGAGTGTGTGTGAGAATGAGTGTGTGTGTGTGTGAGAATGAGTGTGTGTGTGTGTGAGAATGAGAGTGTGTGTGTGAGAATGAGAGTGTGTGTGTGAGAATGAGTGTGTGTGTGCGAGAATGAGTGTGTGTGTGTGTGAGAATGTGTGTGTGAGAATGAGTGTGTGTGTGAGAATGAGAGTGTGTGTGTGAGAATGAGAGTGTGTGTGTGAGAATGAGAGTGTGTGTGTGAGAATGAGTGTGTGAGAATGAGTGTGTGTGAGAATGAGTGTGTGTGAGAATGAGTGTGTGTGTGTGTGAGAATGAGAGTGTGTGTGTGTGAGAATGAGTGTGTGTGTGTGTGTGAGAATGAGTGTGTGTGTGTGTGAGAATGAATGTGTGTGTGTGTGTGAGAATGAATGTGTGTGTGTGAGACTGAGTGTGTGTGAGACTGAGTGTGTGTGTGTGTGAGACTGAGTGTGTGTGTGTGTGAGACTGAGTGTGTGTGAGAGTGTGTGTGTGAGAATGAGTGTGTGTGTATGTGAGAATGAGAGTGTGTGTGTGTCAGAATGAGAGTGTGTGTGTCAGAATGAGAGTGTGTGTGTGAGAATGAGAGTGAGAATGAGTGTGTGTGTGTGTGTGAGACTGAGTGTGTGTGAGACTGAGTGTGTGTGTGTGTGAGACTGAGTGTGTGTGTGTGTGAGACTGAGTGTGTGTGTGAGTGTGTGTGTGTGTGAGAGAATGAGTGTGTGTGTGTGAGAATGAGAGTGTGTGTGTGTGTGAGAATGAGAGTGTGTGTGTGTGTGAGAATGAGAGTGTGTGTGTGAGAATGAGAGTGTGTGTGTGTGAGAATGAGAGTGTGTGTGTGAGAATGAGTGTGTGTGTGTGAGAATGAGAGAGTGCGAGAATGAGTGTGTGTGAGAATGAGAGTGCGAGAATGAGTGTGTGTGTGAGAATGAGTGTGTGTGTGAGAATGAGAGTGTGTGTGTGTGAGAATGAGAGTGTGTGTGTGAGAATGAGAGAGTGTGTGTGAGAATGAGAGAGTGTGTGTGAGAATGAGTGTGTGTGTGTGTGAGAATGAGTGTGTGTGTGTGTGAGAGTGTGTGTGTGTGAGAATGAGAGAGTGTGTGTGTGAGACTGAGAGAGTGTGTGTGTGAGAATGAGTGTGTGTGAGAATGAGAGTGTGTGAGAATGTGTGTGTGTGTGAGACTGAGTGTGTGTGAGAGTGTGTGTGTGTGAGAGTGTGTGTGTGTGAGTGTGTGTGTGTGTGAGAATGAGAGTGTGTGTGAGAATGAGTGTGTGTGTGTGTCAGAATGAGAGTGTGTGTGTGTCAGAATGAGAGTGTGTGTGTGAGAATGAGAGTGTGTGTGTGTGAGAATGAGAGTGTGTGTGTGAGAATGAGTGTGTGTGTGTGAGAATGAGAGAGTGCGAGAATGAGTGTGTGTGTGTGAGAATGAGAGAGTGTGAGAATGAGTGTGTGTGTGTGTGTGAGACTGAGTGTGTGTGTGTGTGAGACTGAGTGTGTGTGTGTGTGAGACTGAGTGTGTGTGTGTGAGAGAATGAGTGTGTGTGTGTGAGAATGAGAGTGTGTGTGTGTGAGAATGAGAGTGTGTGTGTGTGTGAGAATGAGAGTGTGTGTGTGTGAGAATGAGAGTGTGTGTGTGAGAATGAGAGTGTGTGTGTGTGAGAATGAGAGTGTGTGTGTGAGAATGAGTGTGTGTGTGTGAGAATGAGAGAGTGCGAGAATGAGTGTGTGTGTGTGAGAATGAGAGAGTGCGAGAATGAGTGTGTGTGTGAGAATGAGTGTGTGTGTGAGAATGAGAGTGTGTGTGTGTGAGAATGAGAGTGTGTGTGTGAGAATGAGAGAGTGTGTGTGTGAGAATGAGAGAGTGTGTGTGTGAGACTGAGAGTGTGTGTGTGAGAATGAGAGTGTGTGTGAGTGTGTGTGTGTGAGAATGAGAGAGTGTGTGTGTGAGACAGAGAGTGTGTGTGTGAGAATGAGTGTGTGTGTGAGAATGAGAGTGTGTGTGAGAATGTGTGTGTGTGTGAGAATGAGTGTGTTGTGTGTGAGAATGAGTGTGTTGTGTGTGAGAGTGTGTGTGTGAGAATGAGAGTGTGAGAATGAGTGTGTGTGTGTGAGAGTGTGTGTGTGTGTGAGAATGAGAGTGTGTGTGTGTGTGTGTGAGAATGAGAGTGTGTGTGAGAATGAGTGTGTGTGAGAATGAGAGTGTGTGTGTGTGTGTGTGAGAATGAGAGTGTGTGTGAGAATGAGTGTGTGTGAGAATGAGAGTGTGTGTGTGTGAGAATGAGTGTGTGTGTGAGAATGAGTGTGTGTGTGTGTGAGAATGAGAGTGTGTGTGTGTGAGAATGAGAGTGTGTGTGAGAATGAGTGTGTGTGTGTGCGAGAATGAGTGTGTGTGTGTGTGTGAGAATGTGTGTGTGTGAGAATGAGTGTGTGTGTGTGAGAATGAGAGTGTGTGTGTGAGAATGAGTGTGTGGGTGAGAATGAGAGTGTGTGTGTGTGAGAATGAGAGTGTGTGTGTGAGAATGAGTGTGTGTGAGAATGAGTGTGTGTGAGAATGAGTGTGTGTGTGTGTGAGAATGAGAGTGTGTGTGTGTGTGAGAATGAGTGTGTGTGTGTGTGTGAGAATGAGTGTGTGTGTGTGTGAGAATGAATGTGTGTGTGTGTGTGAGAATGAATGTGTGTGTGTGTGTGAGAATGAGTGT
Organism: Somniosus microcephalus; assembly: GCF_052327205.1. Lineage (NCBI taxonomy): Eukaryota > Metazoa > Chordata > Chondrichthyes > Squaliformes > Somniosidae > Somniosus > Somniosus microcephalus. The sequence continues at coordinate 85,823,382 of NW_028225180.1, read as the reverse complement.
GTGTGTGAGAATGTGTGTGTGTGTGAGACTGAGTGTGTGTGTGTGTGAGACTGAGTGTGTGTGTGTGAGAGTGTGTGTGTGTGAGAGTGTGTGTGTGTGTGAGAGTGTGTGTGTGTGTGAGAATGAGTGTGTGTGTGAGAATGAGTGTGTGTCAGAATGAGTGTGTGTGTGAGAATGAGAGTGTGTGTGAGAATGAGAGTGTGTGTGAGAATGAGAGTGTGAGAATGAGTGTGTGTGTGTGTGTGAGACTGAGTGTGTGTGTGTGTGTGAGACTGAGTGTGTGTGTGTGTGAGACTGAGTGTGTGTGTGTGAGAGTGTGTGTGTGTGTGAGAATGAGAGTGTGTGTGTGTGAGAATGAGAGTGTGTGTGTGTGTGAGAATGAGAGTGTGTGTGTGTGTGAGAATGAGAGTGTGTGTGTGTGAGAATGAGAGTGTGTGTGTGTGAGAATGAGAGTGTGTGTGAGAATGAGAGTGTGTGTGTGTGTGTGAGAATGAGTGTGTGAGAATGAGAGTGTGAGTGTGTGAGAATGAGAGTGTGTGTGTGTGAGAATGAGAGTGTGTGTGTGTGAGAATGAGAGTGTGTGTGTGTGAGAATGAGTGTGTGTGTGTGAGAATGAGAGTGTGTGTGTGTGAGAATGTGTGTGTGTGTGTGTGTGTGAGTGTGTGTGTGTGTGTGAGAATGTGTGTGTGAGAATGAGTGTGTGTGTGTGTGTGAGAATGAGTGTGTGTGTGAGAATGAGTGTGTGTGAGAATGAGTGTGTGTGTGTGTGAGAATGTGTGTGAGAATGTGTGTGTGTGTGTGTGAGAATGAGAGTGTGTGTGTGTGAGAATGAGTGTGTGTGTGTGTGAGAATGAGTGTGTGTGTGTGTGAGAATGAGTGTGTGTGTGTGAGAATGAGTGTGTGTGTGTGTGTGAGAATGAGTGTGTGTGTGAGAATGAGTGTGTGTGTGTGTGTGTGAGAATGAGTGTGTGTGTGAGAATGAGTGTGTGTGTGTGTGTGTGAGAATGAGTGTGTGTGTGTGAGAATGAGTGTGTGTGTGTGTGAGAATGTGTGTGTGTGTGTGAGAATGAGTGTGTGTGTGTGTGTGAGAATGTGTGTGTGTGTGAGAATGAGTGTGTGTGTGTGTGTGAGAATGAGTGTGTGTGTGGTGAGAATGAGTGTGTGTGTGTGTGTGAGAATGAGTGTGTGTGTGTGTGTGAGAATGAGTGTGTGTGTGTGTGTGAGAATGAATGTGTGTGTGTGTGAGAATGAATGTGTGTGTGTGTGTGAGAATGAGTGTGTGTGTGTGAGAATGTGTGTGTGTGAGAATGAGTGTGTGTGTGTGTGAGAATGAGTGTGTGTGAGAATGAGTGTGTGTGTGTGTGAGAATGAGAGTGTGTGTGTGTGTGAGAATGAGTGTGTGTGTGTGTGTGAGAATGAGTGTGTGTGTGTGTGTGAGAATGAATGTGTGTGTGTGTGTGAGAATGAATGTGTGTGTGTGTGTGAGAATGAGTGTGTGTGTGTGAGAGTGTGTGTGTGTGAGAGTGTGTGTGTGTGAGAGAGTGTGTGTGTGTGTGAGAGTGTGTGTGTGTGTGAGAATGAGAGTGTGTGTGTGAGAATGAGTGTGTGTGTATGTGAGAATGAGTGTGTGTCAGAATGAGTGTGTGTGTGAGAATGAGAGTGTGTGTGAGAATGAGAGTGTGAGAATGAGTGTGTGTGTGTGTGTGAGACTGAGTGTGTGTGTGTGTGAGACTGAGTGTGTGTGTGTGTGAGACTGAGTGTGTGTGTGTGAGAGTGTGTGTGTGTGTGAGAATGAGAGTGTGTGTGTGTGTGAGAATGAGAGTGTGTGTGTGTGTGAGAATGAGAGTGTGTGTGTGTGTGTGAGAATGAGAGTGTGTGTGTGTGAGAATGAGAGTGTGTGTGAGAATGAGAGTGTGTGTGTGTGTGTGAGAATGAGTGTGTGAGAATGAGAGTGTGTGTGTGTGAGAATGAGAG